>NC_140957.1:34751095-34896095 GCF_014529385.1 Adiantum capillus-veneris
AAGAGGGACCATTTGCAAAAGAGCAATGTGCATCAATGGGTTGAAAGACCCTAAGGTTCAGACCATTAAGACTTTCAAAAAGCTTCAGTTCCAAAATTCAAATGAAATGTTCAATGGTCAATCCTTAGGGAAATTGGATGCTTTGGGAGGACCACAAAGTCTTCCCATATCCCTAGGTGGGAGTGCGCGAGCCCTAAAGGTAGGGGAAGAGAGATAAGAGGTGAGAGAACACACACACACACGCACACACACACACACTCAAGGCTTCCCTTTACACAAAGGGCATATTAGACACATGTCAGGTTCCTAGCCGAGTTGCCCCCAATTCCATTCAAATCATATTGGATGGCCATAGAGGTGAACCAATGAGAATTAGGCTAGAGTAAATTTAGTCTAATTAATTTTAAAACACTTGATAAAAGAACCAATAAAAATCAAGTCTCCTAGAAGATTATTGGACAGCTTTCCAAGGGGTCCAATGAGAATTAAGCAGCCAACGGCTTGCTTAATTCCTATTGTCCAGAGGGAAAGAAGGTCTAATGGAGATTTAAATGCAATATTTGAATGACCTAATAAAGGGGAAAGAGGGACACTTGTCACACGGCTCTCCATTTGACCTCTAATTTCCTATTGGCTAAGCTTGGCATGAGCCAATGAGGGACCAGGAGGAGGAAATAGCAAGAGGGGTCGACCAAGAGTGAGAGGAGGCTGATTTTTCAAGACATTATGGCACACACACCCACAAAAACTCATGTGTGAAGTAAAAAATACTATCTCCTTCTCAAGCTTTAATGAAAAGCTACTCATCATCTACTCCAAGCTTATGAGAAGGGAGGCCTACACCAACAACTCTTGGCTTTGTGATGCAAATCCAACCAAGAGCCAAGCTCCAATGCATGTTCATCTCCTCTAGCATGCTAATTACTAAGCTATGCTAAGATATTAAGAATGATTATGTGAGGAGAAATACTTCTTTCTCATAAGAATACTTCTTCTTCCTCTAGATCTACTCTCATACCCCGCTAGCTCTCACCATCTTCGAAGGTGTGTGAGGTCTTGGGTCTGAGACAAATAGGGAATTGATGTTGTGTTTTTCAAGTGTAAGCTTAATGCATGAAGTTTCCATCTTCATTGCAGCAGCAACAACAAGTTATTTAAGGAACACAAAGTATTGTATTGTAAAGTGTCTCCCTTGATGGGGAAAACCTACAATACAAAGCCTTTTGGAGGGGGGGCGGCTCCATGTACATCCAGTCCTCAATTGTTGTCAATAGCCTAATTCTAACGAGGTGTTATGCTTTTGTTGCTCTCTCTCTCTCTCCAACCAAGCACTCTCGCTATGCTCGTTAGGAATCTATTCTTAATGAAATCCTCACTTTGTCTATGTTAATTTCTGCTACACATAAGTTACTACCCCATTTCATGTTACATTGGTATTAGAGCACAAGATTTCTCTTTTCTTACTCAAGAAGAGAGGTTCTCAAGATGACTATAAATGTTTGGTATTATTAATTGCATTTGAGTAAGTAGAATAGGGATTTTTCAGCCTTGTAGTGTGCCTACTTCATGTAGATAACGGGGCAACACCGTCGAGAGCTATGGTCTTAATAGTGGAGTCCTACGGGGCTTGTTGCCTACAACTTAACCACTATTGAGCTATTGGAAGCTTCACAGAAGCTGGTGTTGTTTTGGTGGTGAAAGAACCTCTCTTATATTCCTTGCAATTAATGATATTCGAGCCGCCCGTACAGGAGCTTGAGTGCTTTTCTAAAGGTTTAAGAGGAGTAGCAACTAGGGCTTGAAGTGCCAAAGTACACTTAAAACATTTTACACCTAAAATTTGTTAGAATGGATGACAATAGTAAAGAGAGTGAGATTAATATTGATAGCTTTGATTTTGCTAATGAAAGAGCAACTAATGATGCCCCTATGCTTGTAAAATATCTTGTTTCTAGGCTTCAATAAGCCCTGGGCAACCCATCTCGCCAAGGTGAATAACTACAACACCCCCCAAGAAGAGAGAGTACCTAGGAAGCCTCCTATTGAGACTTCCAAAAGATGACTCTCTCCAATAAGGGAAGAAGAAGAGGATCCATACGAGGGACTCAAAAATATACTACTCGATGATGCATCTCCTTCCCAAAGGAGAACTCAAAGTTTCAATGGTAGAGCCCCCACAAAAAGAACGAGAAAGGAGTGAGTCTCCTGCCACCTCAATGGAGATGGCTCCACAAAGACGGCGGCCAAAACGCTCTCCAACACCCCCTAAACGGAGGAGACCATCGCACACTTCTCTACACCATAATTCAAAGAGGGACGAGAGAAAACAAGAGAACAAAAAGGTGAGAAAGAGGTCACCCTCTTCTCCACCTTGTTCATCCTCTTCCTCTTCTGAAGAAAGTGATGGTGCAGATAAGCAGGAACAAGGGAAGAAAAAGGCGAGAAAGAGGTCCCCCTCTTCTCCATCCTCCTCATACTCTTCCTCTTCTGAAGAAAGTCATGGTGCAGCTCTTGAACCACCTAAAAGAAGAGGCCATAGAAAATCCTATGCCGCGTGGAAGAGGTCATCCAAGCTCAAAAAGTTCAAAGATGGAGGAAAGAACATCTCTTTCCTTACCTACAATGGCACCTTTGGTGCTGTGGACAAAGTCTTGGCCTTCATCCAACAATTCAATGCGGTGTTTGGAGATGAGGGCTTCACGGAGTCCTCTAAGCTACATCATGTAGCTATGCATTTTCAAAAGTCCGCTAGGCAATGATGGTCTAGCGTACGAGCAAATGGTGAAGCTCCACGAACATGGAAAGCTTTAAGAGCTTCCATCATGAAGCAAGTTTTGGCTACCGATGCCAAAGATAATGGATTCACCGAATGGCAAAGCTTGAAGCTCTCTCCCTACAAATCTATTCACAAGTATGTAGACAAGTTTTGGGATTTACACCTCAAAGCCACTATCTTCAAAAAGATGGATTTTTGAGAGCTAAAACAACAATTTTGTGCGGGTTTATCTGAGGATATGGCGGAGTATGTTAACTCTCAAAGGCCACACACCCTATCTGCAATCATACACCATACCATGGTGGCTTCAAGAATCAACTTTCAACAAGGGGCTAAGAGAAATCTTAAGCCCACGGAGAACAAGGACCGTAATAATGAGCCTAAGGGGAAGGAGAATGTCCAAAAGTCTCCCAAAGGCAACGCCAACAACAACAAAGCTAAGGAGAAGGGAGTTTATAAAGGCAAAAATAAACTCTCTCCTAAAGAGCTAGAGCGTTATCGTAAAGATAACCGTTGTTTCAAGTGTGGGGAGTAAGGGAATATCTACCATGCTTGTCCCCACAAGAATATATGAAATGAGCCTCCTAGAGCTACCTTGGTCAAAATCCAAGAAGAGGATGCTCATCACAAAGGATCTCCTCTATGCCATACTTGGGGAAAGGTAAGTGAATATGATTCTTTAATTCTCTTTGACCTTGGTTCTACTCACAATTTCATATCCACCACAGAGTTGGCCACCAAGCTAGGCATCCAAGCCTATGAGATGGGAGATGTCCTACCTGCCAATTGTTGGAATTAGGGTTGCAGAGAAATGCACACATCTTGGAGAAGATGAAGGAATCTCAAGGCACACAATAGAGAGTGTGTTTCTTAGTGTACAATGCACGGGGAAAAAACCTCCTAAAGAGAGAAAAAATGCCCCGGAGATCCTAGTGTGTTCATGCACATCACTACCACAAGTATATGGTAACAAATACCCCCTAGAGTGATGCGGTGAACAAGAGCTGGCACATGAGTAAAGTGAAGTGACATGCCTTGAGGACATGATCAATCCACAAAGGGGAGTAAGCCCAAAGCTTTTGCAGAAAGCTTAATAGAGATTCTCACGAGACAATGCCTTTGTGAAAAGAGATGCAAGGTTGTCTGGTGTTGGCACATAAGCCAAGGTGATCTCTCCTATTGAGAGCCTCTCCCTAACATAGTGGTAATGCACCTCAATGTGCTTTGCCAATGCGCTCTACTCTCAGTGTAGATAGTGTTGGTAGTGTCCTGTCCAACACCCAAATCAGCCATAAGGCGTCTGAGCCATACACACTCAACCGTAGCTGTGAAGACTTCCCTGTACTTAGCATCACAACTCAAAGTGGCCACATTAGGTTGCTTCTTGCTCAACCATGATATACATGAATTGCCAAGCATGAAACAAAAACCACTTGTGGACACTCACATGTCAAAACAACCAACCTAATTTGAGTTCAAAAAAGCATTAGGTCTGGCAACAATGATCCCCCCTTGGGATAAAACAAGCCAGGATGTAAAGTGCCACTAAGGTAGCGGAAAATATTCTTGACAGCCTGCCAATGCTTAGACCCTGGGCTATGCATAAATTTGCTGGCCTATGAGACTACAAACTGAGTATTTGGCCTCGTGTTGCATATATAAATGAGACATCCGATAGAAGTTTGGTAAAGAGTGACATCAACAAGATCACCAGCATCATGAAGACTCAATTTCAAACCTGTGTCCATGGGAGTGGAAATAGGTTTACAATCCTCAAGTCCAAACTTACATATCAATGTGTCTATGTAACTTTTCTGACACAAGGAAATACCATCATCACATTGCTTAAACTGTATGCCCAAATAATGATGCAACAGTCCCAAATCTTTCATCTTGAAAGTAGCATTCAAATCAGCCTTAAATTCATCAACATGTCTCTCATTTGGTCCAGTGATCAGCAAATCATCTACATAAAGAACCACAATGAGAAGTACATCACCCTCACGCTTTACATACAATGTGCTTTCTGTTGGACTCTTACAAAAGGCTCGTTTGACCAAATGAATGTCAGCTTTCTCATAATAAGCACGAGAAGATTGCTTCAACCCACACAAAGCCATCTTACATCTGCACACTTTGTCCACTTGTCCTTTCATCACAAAACCGCGAGGCTGCGCTACATAACTTCCTCAAATATGTCACCATTTAAGAAAGAAGTAACAATGTATGATTGATGTACATCCCAACCAAAATGAGCTGCCAATGCATATAGAAAATGCACAATATTCATATGACAAGTGGGAGAAAAACTCTCTTCACAATCTATGCCTTTTTGTTGTGCATAACGCTTTGCAACAAGTCGAGCCTTATGGCGATTGATCTCACCATACGGCTTGTGTTTCAACTTGTAAACCCACTTTGTACCAATGGACTTTTTACCAGGAGGCAAATCACATAAAGTCTATTTGTCATTTTCTATAAGTGCATCATATTTTGATTGCATGGCAGCCATCCAATTGTTTGAAGTTTGTGCTTCATCAAAAGACAGAGGCTCATCGACATCATGTAAGCTAGACACAGCCAAAGCATAACAATCTTATGCGTAAGATGCATGGCGAGAGCCTGATTGAGTATGACTAGACAAAGGTGCATCCAATTTACTGTCGTGCAATGTATGCACCTACCATTTTGGCATACCTCTAGCCTGCTCATTTTCAGCCCTTTCCTCATCAAGTACATCATGTACATCTGCATTAGTAACAGGCTGATCTGTAACATTTTCAGAAACCCCCATAGGTTGTACATTTGCCTCATTGGAATTTACATTCAAACTTCCACCACTGAAAAGAGGCAACAAAGTGTCATAAATGTCCTGTGAGGTTACATTACTGTCTCTAGTACATGACAACAAGAGCCACAACACAATCTTCCACAAACACTACATCCCGTGAAACCAGAATATGCTTTGTTTGCGGATGATACAACCTGTAACCTTTTCTTCCAGCATTATAACCAACAAAAATACATTTGACAGCCTTATCATCCAATTTTCTGCGTTGTGTTTGTGGCACTAAAGCATATGCCAAACAACCAAAAACACGCATGCGCTCAATAGAAGGCTTTCTATCATGCCATGCTTCAGATGGAGTAATAGACTAAAAATCTGTTGTAGCACACCTGTTTAGTATATAAGTGGCACACATGATGGCCTCAAGACAAAAAGAATGCGGCAAAGCTTGACTTTTAACCATACATCGTGCCATTTTCGTAAGTGACCTGTTTTTCCTCTCAGTAACACCATTTTGTTGAGATGTATAAGTCACTGTATATTGGTGGTTTATCCCATGACTAGCCAGAAATGCATTGAATTCATGAGACATATACTCCCCCCCTCGATCGGAACGGAGGGTGCCCATAGTACGTTTCGAGACATTTTCAGCCATAGCCAGAAATTGTTTGAAGCACATCAAAACTTCAGACTTCTCTTTAAGCGGAAATACACATGCATGCATGGAGTAATCATCAATGAAAGTCACAAAGTAAAGGTAATTGCCCAAGGACCGAGTTTGCATGGGCCCACAAACATCACTATGCACAAGCTGCAACCTGCATGTGGCCCGAACTGAACCATCCTTTGGAAACTTAGAACGCTGCATCTTACCCAAACTACAGACTTCACAAACATGTTTGACATGTCCTTCAAGAGGCGGAAAAGAAGCAGCCATATTAGATTTTTGCAAACGCAGCAAACTGACAAAATTCAGATGACCAAACGTGCATGCAAAAGTTTTGCATCTGAAATAGCCCTTGAATCTGCAACTTCATTTGCAAAATTTTATCCAGACTTGTCATAAAAAGTGAGCTTATACATCCCACGACACAAAAGCCTAGATGCAACGATTTCATCACCAAATCTGAGATCATGAGCTGTACATCTGTGATCCACAAATTTGACTACAAGTCCAAGTCTAGCAAGTGCAGATCCAAACAAAAGGTTCTTCTTGATCCCAGGTACGTAAAGTGGATCAGCAAGTGTGAAAGAACTGCCATTAGCAGCAGTAAGCACAATCTTTCCAACTCCCTGAATTGGATAAGAGGCATTGTTGGCACAAGTGATAGAATTTCCATGAGGGACAGACTCGAGAGAGGTGAACAATTCACGATGCGAGGTGATGTGCTTTGTAGCACCATTGTCAAAATACCACACATGTGAATCTGCAGCAACTGACATGCATGCATCATGGACAGCAGGATTGTAAGTGCACTCTACACTAAAAGCCCATTCTGCATCAACATCAATATTACAATCTCCTTTTACAGAAGACTCAACAATGGCTACATCTCTAGTGGAACTAGCATTTGCAGTGGAACCACCCTCTTTCTTCTTAACCTCTTTTGCCTTCAACTTAGGACATTGCTTGATCAAGTGATCATCAGCTTTAAAATAAAGGAAACGCATCTTCTTTTTGCCCTTAAGTGCTGCCAGTAGAAGCATTGGGAACAGAATTTTTGCTACTCGCAACAGAACCATAAGAAGTGGCTGCATTGCTATTACCACCCTTTCTTTGAGAAGCAATAAAATCCTGTTCAACTACACGCTGTCTAGTCCTGTTTTTCCTATAAAGTGACTCTTGCAACAGCAATGTGCATAATGCATGGAACTTGACAGCTTCAAGAATTCCTTGGGTCATTAGTCTCCAAGTACTAGCAAAAGTCTGGTAAGAATCTGGTAAGGCATTAAGAACAGTCTGCACAAGGAACTGTATGAAATGACTTTACCTGCAGAAATAAGTTTCTCAAATCATATCCTTGACACCATCAAGAAAAGTGTCGATATCATCTTCCTCATGCATAATCTTCGACTCCAGCTCTTTACGCAGCAAAGCAATTTTAGCCTCATTGCGGCTTGCATAAAGACCTGCTACAATATCCCAAGCCTGTGTTGCAGATTTTGTTGAATGAATGTGAGGAACAATGGCGCACTTCATAGACAACACAATCAATGCATGAGCCTTCGCATCCTTTACATCCTATCGAGCTTGTTCTACCGTAGGCAAAACAACTCTAATAGCAACAATCCTTGCAGCAAGACCTGCAACATCCTCAACATCGCCTACATCCTCAGAACTAGGATGCACATCAATGCCGTGCACAATATTCCAGACGCCCTTTGACACAGGAACGCGTTGCATCATATAAGCCCACATAGGGTAATTGTTCCCATCCAACCTGTCCTCAACAACAAACATCTTGAAGACATCTGTGTTGTTGTCAGCCATGGTAAATGCTGCACCTGATGTGAAAACTACCCGAAAATAAGAGAAATGGAGCGGGAACAACACGTGCTATATAGCACAAACCGTAGAAGACTGTAAGGCACCTGCTATGCAAAAAATAGCACAAACATAAATTCTGCACAAAATGAAAAAATTGCTTGTGTAGACCTGCCTGTAGTGGAAACGGAGGCTGAAATGAGCCCGAATCAGAAATCTGAGCAGACTGAGCTACGAGCTCTCCCATTGATTTGTCAACTTGCAAATGCTCGCCAAACCTCACTGAAATCGGAGAAAGTGAGAAGGCGTGTGCTAGAGCAGCTGGCGACTAAGCCCGTGAGGACGCAACCTGCTCGAATACCAATTGTTAGAATTAGGGTTTCACACAAACGCACAAAGCTTGGAGAAGACGAAGGAAGCTCAAGGCACAAGTAGAGAGTGTGTTTCTTAGTGTGCAATGGAAAGATTGATAGCCCTAGAGAGATGGGTGTATATACAATGCATGGGGGAAAAAACCTCCTAAAGAGGGAAAAAATGCCCTGGTGGTCCTAGTGTGTTCACACACATCACTACCACATGTATATGGTAACACCAATGGTGCTCTCAAGGGGCAAGAAGCCTCGGTCAGTCCCTTAATTGGGAAATTGAGGCTGCATGTCCAAAGCTATGTGGACAAGGAGGATTTCTTTATCGCTCCTCTCAAGCATGAGGATGAAATCCTAGGGGCACCATGGTCTGATTGCATGGCTACCAATGTTAAGTTCCCTGGAAGGAAAATCTACTTTACGTTCAGGGAAAAAGATATGTACATAGATGCTAAGGAGTTGGGTAACACCATACCCATTGTACATAAGAAAGCTTTCAACAAGTCAATAAAGAGCTCTATTTTCATGTATATGATTTTTGTTGAAGATTCTCACAATGAACCTAATGTTTTAGCAAAAGAAAGTATAAACAATCAAAAGGAATTAGAGTTATTCAACTTCCTCAAGGGATTCCAAGATATTTTTATTGACGATATCCCTTGTGAACTACCTCCCAAATGAGGTAATGACGACCATGCAATTGAACTTCTTCCAGGAAGCTCACCGCCTAATAAACCTCTTTATCGAGTTTCTCAAGCTCAACAAGAGGAGATTATGCAGCAAATGTATGAGCTGGTTGAGAAAGGAATGGTTAGGTCTAACTCATCTCCATTCTGTTCACTAGTGTTATTAGTGCAAAAGAAAGATGGCACATATCGTATGTGTGTCGACTATAGAGCACTAAATAGGATCACTATCAAGAATAGGTTTCCCGTTCCACGGGTAGAAGACCTATTTCATAAGCTACATGGGTCGACCTACTTCAATAGAATTGACCTAAAAAGTGGCTACCATCAAATAAAAATAGTTGATCAAGACATTGTAAAGACTGCATTTCGCGCTACGTTTGGTCTTTATGAGTGCATTGTCATGCCTTTTGTCTTGACCAATGCATCAACCACATTTAACCACTTGATGGAGAAGCTATTCAGGCCCCACCAAAACTTTACTGGAGTGTTCTTTGATGATATAATCATCTACTCTAATTCACTAGACGAACACAAGAAAACCTCTAGGTAATATTTCAAGTTTTTTGAGAGTATAAACTTTATATTAATTGAAAGAAAAGTGAGTTTTCTCTTACAATTAGAGATTTAGTATTTAGGTCACATTATCTCTCAAGATGGCATGCAAATGGATCCATCAAAGCTAGAGGTAATAAACAAGGAATCTACATTAACTAAGAAGCTTTATAGGTATGTGAGCATACTATAGACACTTCATAGAAACGTTCTCACAAATCACAGGACCATTACATGACCTAACCAAGAAAAACATTAGGTATACATGGTCTACCAAGGAGAACAATGCTTTCAAAAAGCTTATCTCCCACCTGTGCTTGTATAACCGCATCTCTCAAAGCCATTTGAGGTCCAATGTGACACCTGTGGTGATTGCCTTGGAGCTATTTTGCTTCAAGAAAGGCATGCCATAGCCTACAAAAGTCGAAGGCTCAACCCTCTTGAGAAATATCTAGGGATATGAGAAGGAACTCTCAGTAGTTCTACATGCTCTAGACTCGTGGAAGCACTATTTATTAGGGACTCCATTCATTCTACGAACGGATCACCAAAGCCTTAAGTACTTCATGACGCAGACCAAATTCTCTGACAAACAAATGAGGTGGGAAAATCTCCTTTTGCAATTTTATTTTCATATTGCTCATGTTGCTGGCAAGCATAATCAAGTGGTTGATGCACTCTCAAGACGACCGAGAGTAAATGCGATATCCATAACAACTCACAATGATCTATCTTCTATGATAAATGAGTATGCTATCGATCCCGATTTTAGAGATGTGATTTCATCCCTTGCAATAGGGAAGATGGAAGAACCATTTACCCTACAAGATGGTTATCTTCTCTATGGAAATAGACTATGCGTTACTAACTCACTACATGAGAAAGTAATGTATGAACCTCATGCTCCTCCTTATGCAGGGCATAGAGGCATTCAATCTACCCTAAAAAGGATAGAAACCTACTTCTATTGGCCTACCATGAAAGAGAACATACAAGAGTATGTCTCAAAATGCGTGGTTTGCCAAAAGACAATGTTTGATAGGGGGAAGCAACTTGGTTTGCTTCAACCTTTGCCAATCCCTAATTCAACGTGGGAGAGCATATCCATGGATTTCATCTTTGGATTTCCCAAGTCTATCCATGGGAATACAGGAATATGGATGATAGTAGACAGGTTCAACAAACAAGCTCATTTCATACCTGCCAAAAAGACTATCAAAGCCCATCAAATGGCAACCCTCTTCATATCACAAATCTTCAAGTACCATGGATTGCCAATGTCCATAGTGTCGTATAGAGATCTTAGAATGACTAGTAATTTTTGGAAGGGTCTCTTTGAGAATTTAGGTACAAGGCTAAACTTCTCCTCGGCCTATCATCCCCAAACAGATGGCCAAAGTGAAGTAGCTAACCTAACCATTTTTTATCTACTAAAAGCTTATGTCACAGAAGTATATCAAAAGAACCAATGCTAGAAGTACTTACCCTTAGTGGTGTATGCTTACAATAACATTGTACATACTTCCATGGGAAAAGCACCTTTTGAGGTCATAGAGGGAAGATAAAAAAGTCCCTTGATACTCAAGGTACATGGGAAGATCTTCACTGCAGATGAATATAGCCGAGACCTACAAGAATATTTCCAAAAGATTAAGGATGCTATATCCATCTCTTAGAAGGCAAAAGGCTGATGCTAATAATCAAAGAAGAGCCTAGCCTTTAAACAAAATGATTGGGTCTTGTTTAAGTTTTTCAAGGCTTGATTAAACTTAAGACCTAATATATAAGAGGGAATTGTGATAACCAATCTGCCACACTCAAAAGTTATTATGGCTTCTTTTTCTTTTTCACTGAGAGAGATCCCAAAGATCTACCTGACATGTATTGAACTCCAAACTCACTGTGTATGTGTGTGTGTGTGTGTGTGTGTCCGTGTACGAGAGCAAGAGCGAGAGGGATTGCGAGATTGAGAGAGAGAGAGAGAGAGAGAGAGAGGAGAAGAGAATATTTTTTGTCATAGGAACATTAATCCAATTCAAAATCTACTCGATGAGCTTGATCACAAGATCTAATAAGAAACAGAGAGGGAATTCCCATCTTGTTGGAGTGATTATAGAGGGACTAAAAGTACACCCTCGTTGCTTGTGCACGCATGAGCGTGCACACACACACACCCCCCTACAGAAATGTGTATGTGCGTGACCCAATGGCCATGCTTTTCTTGGCCACAACAGCACGGAGGTCACATACTAGTCTCTATTTATATAGACAAAAAAAATCTTTCGACTTCCCACTTTCATGAATCTTTTCATTTCCTAAACTCACCCTTCACTTATGCACTTAAGATGTTTTGAAAGGCCTCACTGGTACCCCTGGCTTTCCAAAGTGGGATTCTTGGTGAGTGACCCTTTTTGGCCTGCCCAAAGGGCTAGAGCCATAGTGATGTGTTCCCATTTTGTTAGTGAAAAATCTCATATGTATTAAAAAATATATTTAAATTACACAATTTTTTGATTGGTAGAAAAGTTAGTAGACACTCAATGTGGGAGGAACGCTATCAAAAAAATGATGAAGCTCCACTTGACATCTTTGATCTGGAATCTAGACAAGCTTGAGAGTCAATACTCTTTAATCTAACTAATGACCCAAACAAACAAGTGAAAGGGTCACGACGGCTTTCAAAAACAATAAGAAAGTGATAAAATTGTTAGATTGAATTAAATTGGTATCAGTGTTTGGGAAAGGATTGCCTCAGCTTAGTTGTCAGCCAATTGAAAATCGAGACTAACTAGCTGTAAACCATGGTAAACGGAAGGAAAACCGATGAAATATGTGAGAATGTCGTCCAAAAATTTTACAAATCTCAAAATTTTTTCTACCTTCCCGGTTTTCTTCTTAGTGATGAGGAGGAAACTCGACTAGCAACCGCTTAATAAAAGAAACTTTCTCAAACGTTAACACTAACTGGAATCAAGCTATAGAATGCAAAAAATGTAAAGCCATGTGAAGTTGTGAAATGAAAAGTGAAATAAAAAGAACTAATTAATATATGTGAATGTGCGTGTATAGATTTTATTAGAGTTATGCAAGGTCAAGCTTCACTTTAGCATTCAAAAGTAATAGAATGAGAAAAAAAAAATACATGTGTCTGTAAGTGTAAGTGTGAAATTTACTAAAATTATGCAAGGTGAAGCTTCACTTATGAAAAAAAAATTATGTATGTGTGTGAAATAAAGTAAAGACATGTTCACAATGTGAAATGAAAGGTAAGTCTCATCATACATTGAAAACTGTAAAACAATGGAAGTCTTTTAGAAACCCAGGGCAACACTAAGAGTTTCTTTTAGAAAGCCAAAAAAGATTCCTTGAAGCCAAGCGCTCTACTCGAACAACAATATGTTGGGTGCAACATGGCTGTGGTCGGCATATGAAACCACCGGGGAAAACGCACCCCTGACTTGCGTGCCAAAGTTTCTCTCTCTCTCTCACGAACTGTGCCGCCCACGTCTCTCCCTCTCTCTCTCTCTCTCACACACACACACATACTACGAGATTAACCCTAGTCGTGTACGAAGGATGTTGTCTCTTACAATCCCTTCTTTTGCCAGGTATCATCCTCCCGTTGTTTCGCATCTGATTGTTCATTGCTTTTAGGTTTATCTATTGGACAATTTATTTTCATCACACAAAGCCACAGTGCTGCCATCTCTCTCTCTCTCTCTCTCTCTCTCTCTTTGCACACTGTTCAGGTACTTAAGCCAAAGAGCGGCCTTTGAGCTTGGTGGGCATAGAGAAGAGAATCAGCAGCTATGGTGGGTGGAGGCTTTGTAAGCTCTCACGTTTTTCTAAGAATTTGTGTAGGCAGTCCCTGTAGTAATGCAGGTATATCTATTTTGCTAAAGTGAGCACGCGTGCACGCACACACAGAGGATCTCACAGGAGGCGATCTCTCTCTTTTGCCAATCATAATGTCAAAAGGGGAGAGAGAGAGAGAGAGAGAGAGAGAGAGAGAGAGTGTATTAAGAACGAACATGGAATTGCTCTGTTGATCTCTTGCATAAGCTAATTGAAGACTACAACATATACCCCCGTCATTGTGCATCAGCTTTCCATGAAGCTCAGTGTGCCTCTCATTAATTACATGAATGCAAAGACGGTTGCAATCAAGAAACTACCCCAACCACCTAATTACAAAGGTTTCCTTTTAAGGCTTCAACACACTGCTGCACCGTACCAGTCAATGGCAATGAAGGTATGCTTATACACTGCACCAACTCTATGGTTGTGGATGCGGTCACAGAGAGAGAGAGAGAGAGAGAGAGAGAGAGAGACCTCTCTTCTATCTCTTCTTTCTTCTACATTGCTCATCAAATACTACAGATGGAGCAAGGAGGCAAGGCACAATGGTTTCCAATGCCTCAACAGTAGGGAAGAGGAGAAGGTGCCCATAGCTCAATAGCTGCTGCAATTGCTATCGTGCATTTTCCAAAAGGTATCTTTCTGTTTGTGTGCGGCCTTCATGGAGGTGAGACTCTCTCTCTCTCTCTCTCTCTCTCTCCCCCCGATCATGAACCCAGGGTGTCATGAGCTGGGATGTCACCGGGGATGGGGGCCTCCCCTGCATGCCATAGCACCAGCCTCCCACCCCATGAGCCACATGCCTTGAGCCTTGCTAGAGTCCTTCTCACTCTTATTGTTATTCCTTGCACGTCTCGCATGTTATCCGCTATCACGATCTACATGCCTCTGTCTCTTTGTCCAGTCTCCAACCTGGTCTCTTGCTGCGTTCAAAGTCGATGTCTGCAATCAACAGCTAATTTGTGACCAACACCTGGAGGGGAACTTCTCAAAGAAAAAACTTTAGAGAATTATGGCGGTGACGAGTTAGATTTCCATGGCTTCTCGCCTGCAGGCCCTAATCAAAATCGGATTGGGTGGCATATGAGTGGGCGTTTCTAATTATTAGATGCAAAAATTGGGAGCGAGCGGTTCAGTCTACAGTAGACAGGGGGCGTCTTGGGCTATCTGTGGGCGAATTAAAGAGGGGTCGCCATTCTAGAGATAATATAAGTGAGGCCGCCATAGTCAAGGGGAGTGAGAGTATCTTCTCCCGTACATGCCATCTACAGAGGCGGTCTTCATCATCAAGCTTTTGGGGCATCGGAAGAAGGTCTTCTTGACCTGCAAGCTTAGCAAGTGTAGCATGAACGGCAGTGGGCTGGGCGGCCATAATTGGAACAAGGGTAATCTCTTAGGAGAGCGACTTGTGCGGAGGGGGCGAGGTCCGAGAGAATTTGGTTCAGGGATCAGAACGAGAGAGAGAGTCAGGGAGGGTTGTAGTCCTGTGGAGCCTCGGCCCATCTCTCCTGCTCCTTTTCTTGTGGTCTCTAAAAATAACGTAGCCCTGTATGTACAGGAAGCTATAAGGGCCTAGGCTGCATGCAAATTAATATGGCCTTGATTAACATCTTGTGAGTGTTTGTGCCTCTTGATGCATGGATGAGATTGGGCTCAGATGAACAATTTTCGATTTATGGTGATCTGTGGATGCACGGATCATTGGTGCGTTTTTAATTATGTCATGGCACAATAATTGTCATTGCTAGGCCTCGTGATTTTATCACTTTTTTCATCTTGTTTGGCAAGAAATTGTGAGACAAGTGAATAAAAAAGGTCTCATGTGCATGTCTTGCTTTTGGGGCAGCAACAATAAGAGATGGAAAGATCTAGACCAGCTGACTTCACAATTTCACCTCAATGGCCCGGAAAGACTGCTAGTCACCAGAGCTGTGGACGGGGCTCGATAGCATTACAATGCCTATTTGCAAGTCCAACTTCGAGTGGAAAGCCTATCATTGGCCTAAGGGAAGCTAGTTTTGTAAACCACAAACCAAGGGTATTTAGCATGCTCTTATGTTCAAGGCGGATTGGTTCGCACCTCTCAACAAACAATGGGGTAAACAATGGCTAGCACCTAGCTGGATTGCGGTGACTAATAACTTATTAAACACACAATGGGCACTGATATTTTTGTGGAAGCTGTTTTGAGGGGCCTTGCCGACATGCACCAGAATCGAAGTCCGTGGTATTGGTTGAGATAGGTGTTTGGGATGCAGAATGGTGAGTGAGGATCTTACCCACCTCTTCAAGGAGTGCCCAATGATTAGTGGCCTAGTAGGCAAGATATGCAAGTAGGTCCAAAGGATGTAGAAAATAGGGTTCTATAAAAACAATCTTTTCCTAGTAGGAAAAGCTATTGATATGTATTCAAACGTTGAGGGTCTGCTTTTTCCAGCGCATGTGGAAGGCCAAGAACCGTCGGATATTCAAGAATGATACGTCGACGGCTAGCTTCAAGGAGATTCTCTACAAATGTAGGGATCTGATAATTGCCATTGGGAAGAAGAATCGAAGAACTCATATTGTGGAGGCAGGCCTGTCTAACCGTCACAACCCCTTGCGAGTAAAGTTGTGTGAGCAATGACTGTATTGCTTTGTGTTGTATCACACGTCTCCGCAAGGCGTTGTAAGGTGTTTTGCTAGCATTGAAGGACTGGATCACGAATTTTGATTGTCACAAGGATAGGATTTAAGTCATAGGTAGTCCTCACAAAAAACTAGGATTTAGTGATTTTTTAACAAGCTAAAATTGTAAAATCTCCGCCAAATTTGAGCATGCCTTTAAGAAAATTAACTAGTAAAGTTTTGAAAATTTTAGTGCAAATGTCAACAAATGCTTCAAATTTTGACCTAGTAATCAAAAGATTCCTAAATGTGTCCTTATTTTTATCGACTAGGAAAAATGTTGTTGGCAAGCCCTGCTTATAGCCAACATTTTTATGTGGTTACTACAATGAATATTAAGGGTCACCACACTACATCCGGGTCTTACTACCAGGATTCCTTTCTGTATTCTTTGGCTAATGGTGCAATATCACTACTCTATGCACCCTACCCCTATGTATATGTCACATGGAAACAACTCTCATTTTTTGGGATGGAGATCCTACTATGGCTAATGCTGCACAATCACTTCTCTATGCACCACACTACATTTGGGTCTTATCTACACCCTGGAGTCCTTTTCCTTTTCTTTGGCTAATGCCACACTATTACTACTCTATGCACCTTACCCTATGTCTATGCCACACGGACACAACTCTCAACTTTTGGGATGGAGATCCTACTCTACCCTATGACAAGTCCAATTTCTCAATTTCTCTCTATATTCTCACACACACATAACTTTTGGGGTGGGGTCTACTCTACTCCATGACAAGTCCAATTTTCCATTTTTTTCTCCCTATATTCTCACTCATGGGCACAAAAAACATACATACAAGCGTGCACAAAAGCAAGTGTTGTGCATTATTATATACAATATAAGAACTATGTGTGCATGCATGTATTGGTATGCAATGGTACAATTGTGATCTCTCTCTCAGACACTTGCTCTTCCTCCAACCTATCATTGAAGTTTGAATAATGTACATTACATAACAAGAATCATGCAATAAGAGTTTCAATGAGAGTATACGTCTATGAGATGAGAGGAAGCAGATTGTATTTCTTTGAGTGTGTGTTATAGTACCAAGTTGGAAATCAAGCACATGTCTACAAAGGAGAGGATCTATCATAACTACCCATATTGGAAAGAGAAAAGGAGCGAGCGAGAGAGAGAGAGAGAGAGAGAGAGAGAGAGAGAGAGAGGACTGAGAGATACCAAAATAAAAATTGCTCTTCACTCCATTTCTCTCTATCTACAAACCAATGGTTTGGACATCTACTTTTCATTTTGAGGGCCTTAAAGGAACTCACCTTTTCATCATTCCATGGGCTATGCCAACTACCCTCAAATTTGAAGAGTAACACTACTTTTCATTCTGAAGTCCATTTCATCCTACCATGGGATGGACAACAACCCTTAAATTTGAAGGCTGAAAATATATCTAATGCAGATAAAAAAAACCCAAAACCCTCGCATCTTTAAGAGAACCAATATTGTGGTAGCTCAATTCAATGATATCATGCATGAAAGCATTAAGCTTATATGTTTAATAAGGTCAAGAGTGGGTAAGTTGCATTATACATTATAAAACATATAATACCTCATATACGGGTATGTTTTACATGACCTCATACTATACGGGCGTAATATACGATGCCACGTTAGCAAATACGGCCAACCAATTTTTTTCCTAGTTTTTCGATCAAAGTTTCTTATGATCAAAAAACCTATCGATCAAAAATTAATTTGGACAAGGTATTTTTTTATTGAAGAATATATTGATAAAAAAAAAAGTACATATAGCGGCAACATGCCTTGTTGAGACTAGTATTCATCACAAAAGGTATTCCATGTCATTAGTAGACTAAAAAAATGAAACTTTTTATGATTAAAAAAATATTGAAATTTAAAATAGTTTTAAAATCTTTTGATTAAAATCAATTTAATGTTTTTTAAAAATTTGATTGATTATTTCTTTTAAAATCAAATTATATAAGCTTTGTATGTTGTGTAGAGCTCAACTTCTCACTTAGACAAGGTGTTTATTTTTTAGGAGTCACTTGCTACGTGCTCAGTTTACTGACATGTGGAAGTGAATTAGTGATATTATTTAGATATTGTCGTTGTATGCAGAGTGTACTCTCACATGAGGCTATCTTTCTGTAAAATATAATAGAATAGAGGTCAATTGTATTTAGGTATGTTTGATTTGGACGTGCAGATACTTTCTCACCTCAACGTGAACATAGATAGAATTTCTTTTTGTCCTGTGTAGAGCCATCACACTATGCTCTCATTGGAATCAAAACTTAGGAATCTCATGTTTAAATACATTGATATTACATTATCTTTATTTGGATTGCTACGTCTATCATACCGTGTGATCGTACACGTGCATGAACTGCACATAGATAAGCTTTTAAAGATTTACCGTGGAGTGTGAGAACTTCATGTTCGCACTTCAGATAGATATGACAATTGTCTAGATTTGCAATTAATCCTCATGTTCCAATGAGAATCAATTGCAAGATTTGATCAATATTATCGATTATCGTAATGTGTGAAAGCTGTAAGCTTGCACTTTATATAAATCGATATAGTGCAACGTGATGATGAGTTTTTTTTTGTATTTTTTTAAATAAGTGATTCAGATTATTGAATATCGTAATGTGTGAAAGCCAAAAGCTTGCACTTTAGATGGATCAATATAGTGCAGTGTGATTGAAATATTTTGTTTGAAGTGATGAAGTTATTTAGAGCATCAAAATATAATTTGAATTACATGAGTTTATTGAAGAATTATAAGACTATCATTGTTTATTGTTAATTGATAATGAAGCGCGGGACTAATTGATAATGTGTGGATAGATTTTGATCACTATATTGATCAATAGAGAATTTCTTGTTTATTGATCTTGTAGTTTAAATTTATTTGTCAGCATGGTGAAAGGACACGAGTGGAGTTACGTCCATGAGCTGCGTGCTGGAAAGAATACATCTTGAATGAAATGCAAGACTTGCGGCCATGAGTTCAGTGGTAATGTGACTAGAATCAAAGAGCATTTTTTGAAAGTCCTTGGTAATGTGTCCGAGTGTACGGCTCCGCTCAGAAATATTCATGCTAGATTACCAAAGTATGCTCGCATAGCAGAGTAAATTGTTGTAGCTAAAAAGAAAAATGCTAATGCCAAACAAGTTGCAATGGATGTTGAAATGTTCATTGTCAATGAGACGACATAGCACATGCCTACGAAAGCAAATGATTATACTCCCCAATCAACTCCTTTTCATGGACATGCTTCAACGTCAACATAAAAAATCCTAGCTCAACTAAAGCTAGTAAAGCATCATCCAATGGCCGAACGTTGTATAAAGTGATAGATAAGCAACGGTTGCTTGAGTTTCACTTTAATAAATGCAAGCTTTTGTGGCATGCGGTATACCATTCAATGCTATGCACAACCCCATATTTTAAGATGCTTTAATGAGCACAACCAAAAAAGGGTTTGTGATTTCTAATTATAATAAGATGCACACATAGTATCTAGATAAAGTGAAAGACAGCCCCGGGGGATTCACTATTACTAATGGGGGGCTGTCACCTGCGTGCATCAAAATTAGATAAACCCCCTTATGTATGGTATCTTACATGCTAACCTACCCCCCTACATACGGGCAAGATACGAACGTTCTTGCAATGAGACATCCCCCCTCATACGGATTTCGTACGGAATGTAATGACCCGCTATTTTATGTATGCTAATAACATAACAATTTTAGATGCACATGCTTTTGCAAAAATACATGCTGAAGTGCAAATGAACAGAGAAGTGTAGATTGTACTGTGTTTTTACACTACAAGAGGTTGTGTGCTCTTGTGACACTGTTAGCGACGGAAATACACTGGGTTTTTATAACCCTCGGAGTCGCTAAAACCATCGCTAATAGCGTCGCTACGAGAGCGTCGCTATATGCGTCGCTATAGGCGTCGCTATATCCGTCGCTATAAGCGTCGCTATATAGAGACGCTCATAGCGACGCTTATAGAGACGGTCATAGCGACGTTTACACAGAAGTCTATAGCAACGCTCATAGCCCGAGAGAATTTTTTTTTGGTGACAGGGCATTGAATGCCCTGCCACCCATAAACCATATTATACTTGATTCACTTTTTAAAAAAAGTGCAAGGGTAGATAATAGACCCAAAATAGTCACCCACAAGACAGATTGTTTGCAAAATTGACAAGCGTAAAATTGACAATTGTACACATCATAGGCAAAATGAATTGATTGACAAATGTAATAATGACAATTGTACAACATCATAGGCATAAAGAATTGATTGGCAAAATGAACTGCGGTGACAAATGTAATAATATACATGGTTCAAAAAGACGTATAAAATCCGTCTCATGATACATAAGCTATGAGAAACCCTAAACTAATGCTCTAAACTGACGTCGTCTAGTCAGACATCTCATCGCGTCCAAGCGGCGTATTTGTCGGATTCTGCAAAAAAAGACAATAAGACAGCTTTCAGTAAGTATAAACATATAACGACATTTATAAAACAATACAAAAAATAGAAAAGAGTAAACCCTAATACTAACCATGCCGCCGCGAGAACTAAGAATGTCCATCAGGGCGTTTAAGCCCTTCCTGCCTGCGTACTCGCGCTCGTACGGTGTGGGATCATGTCCTGTCATCGACCACTGTCAAAACATACAAAGAATTCATTATGTTAGAATTAAAAAACTCATAAACCCTAAACTATCGAACATAAAGAGCAATGCGAAAACACTTACAAAATCGGCCTCAAATGATGCCCATCCACCGCTCCCCAAGTGGTGCGAGCTCCCTGCCTCTACACGCGCTCTGGCTGCATCCTTTTGTTGCTTCCACTTGTCGGGATTCTCGCGCGCTGCTTTCTTCGCATTCTTCCAATCTTCTTTGGCCAACCAATCTGGTCTGTTCCACCCATGCTTGATTGCTTTTTGCACTTCGTAACTCTTGTGTTTGCAGTATTCGCGCATTCGAATCTTCATCAGGTCTTCATTGAAGCGCTGATCCCGTGTTGGAACGGGAAACTCATCATGAAGTATGCTGATGACTCTGTTTTTTAAATCACTTGGTACTGCACTCCATTTGTTTAGTATGTAGTGTCTAAACAGCTGAGAGCAAAGACCACGCATGCGCGAGATCACCTTCTTGCCCTCATCATCCATGATGATGAGACCGCTGAAGTCGACGGAGTAAGGCAAGCCCTCTGGCCGGTGACGCGTGAACCTGGGTGTCTCGGCAGGGGTCTCTAGCGGCGTGTCGATGGGGGTACGGATGTTAGGTGTCTCCACCGGCGTCTGGGCCCCGAAGCGAGGAGTGTCAAGTGGGGTGGCTGGTGGAGTAGGTAGAGGTGTGTAGCTGCTAGGAACAGTCAGCCGTGCAAAACCTGGCGTAGATGGCGATGCTGTGGCTGGTGTGGGGGCGGGCAAAGAAGGGGAGGGTAAAGAGCCTCGTCGAACACGAGGCGGTGTGGAGGCATCGGTGGCGGAATGCCCACAACAACCGCCACCACCACCACTAGAGCGCCGGTGTCTAGAAGAGTGTGAAGCTCGTCTCGTCGACGCCGAAGCTTCGGAGCGCGCCGAATGCTCCGAAAGAGAGGGAGATGCGGATGGAGTAGGAACGCGCGATGATGTGCCTGAGCGATGACGCTCCACGTACCATTGTCTCTGCTGCGGTGACAAAGAAGAAAGAAACTCCTCATCATCCATACCTGCATTAAACACACGAATATTTAAACTTAATATTGAATGAATAGAGTAGACAATGACGCAAAGACCATTAAATACAATGACGTAATGACGCATATAAATACAATGACGCAATGAATGGAGTGATAGAAGAGGCAAGTTGAAAACTCAGAATTTTCAATCAAAAGATGTGAGCGCGAGTAGAAAAGAGCGTTATACACCATGGAAGGTACTTAGAGAGCCAGAGCTTTTACAACACGGAGCAAAATTGTTCAAATACAATATTTGTGGCTTTAAGAGATCTCTCTCTCATCCTCGCATAACTCAGCATAACTTCCTATATCTATATAGAGCTCTCTGTTTAAACACATATCCTCTGTTTCATTTTGTAGCTCCTCTGCATGCACCCCATATAGAGTAGTAGCATCTTGATGCTCGTCTGGCACCATCGCAGCGGCTTCTGATTGAGCATCTTCTCTGATCTCCTCCATTGATGCCGTTGTGATTGGCACATGGTAGCCTTCATACGTCCTTGCACTACGAGGGGCTACCTCTATGACGTACCACCAGTTTGATGTAGACTTTGTAGGATGAAATATTACCTGCCAGAGCCACATAACTTACATGAGAGCTTTCAAGCACATAACTTGTAAAAGGGGGATGTTAACTATTTACATACTTACTTGTTCACAATGATCGGGTAGTACGAAAGTGTCTCTTAGGTCAGTCCATTTCTTAGTAGAATCCACCTCAAGAAAACCAGACTCTCCTCTACGCATAGTAGCGTTGCGACCCTCCATGATTATCTTGAACCATTGCACGTCGAACAAGTCGACAAAAAATCCTCTGTAATCGATCCTCAAAATCTCTTGCAGCGTGCCGAAGTAAGTGAGTTCCGCCACCACAGGATCTGCATCAGAGGAACGTCGTCGACTAGACTGTTCAAATTTTGCCATGATTCCACAATCTTGAGTAAAACGCTTTTTGTCGATTCATTCCACCCTAAAATGTCGACCTTTACACCATGCTGCTGTGTATGACTTATACTACAACGAACAAAGATTATGAGTGGCCGTTCAAATGTTTAGAAATAAAGTCACTAGCTAGTCGTACATTGCAAACTTACCTTGGTCGCGCAACCCCGAGAGTACTCCCACTCTTCCTCAGTCACTTCGTCACTGCATTGTTGTGCGCTTTTCAATTGGTTGTGCAACCATCTTAAGCTCATGAAGGTTGGTAGGCTCTCCAGAACTGTCGGATAGTGCATCGGTGGTCGTCTTCCCCGTCTCCACTCGATTCGTGCCCTTTGTCGCTCTTGCTTTGCATCCTCATATTGTGAAATCCACTTTTGCATCACTGGATTGTGAAGCATGCAAAATCGGTTGATTCTAGCCTCTAGATCTTCCGTCATCTTCTTCTCGATCAACACCGAGATTGCACATGACAATCCCAGATATGCGCTCATCATCTATGGTTCGTCATAGCGTGTCCCGAGCTTTATCAAATCCGTCTAGCCACTCTCCAATGTACATTAGGGACTCTGATACCAACCAACCTTCTGCCATGCTACCCTCCGGACGTGCCTTTTGACGCACATATCCCTTAAGAGTTTTCATGAAACGTTCTAAGAAGAACATCCATCTGGAATGAACTGTGCCAGCTATTTCCACCTCATCAACTATGTGAACAAGAAGATGCACCTGAATGGTTAGCATGGTAGTAGGAAAATGTTTCTCAAACATGCACACAAGCTCCGCAGCATTTAGTTTGGCGAATGGTATGGAGTCTACGTTGATCTCCTTTTGTGAGATCCATTGCACCAGCTTTGCAAGTTTGTAGATTGTGTTACGGATGTCGAGAGACAAACATCCCTCAATGGCAACCGGTAAAATAAATTGTAAAGTATGTGCAGCAATGATATTAAAGTCCACATTTTATGCAATGATATTAAAGTCCACTATGAACGTACCTGACACATTTTATGCCAATCTTTTGACTTCAAACCGGTAAGCTTTCCTTCTTTAGTAAAACACGTTCGGAGCGAGTGCATTACGCCAGTGGGGGTCCGCAAAGATCGAATGGTCTCTTTTACTTTGCGTTCTTGGGCTCCTGTGAAAATCCATGGTGCTTTAGGGAGTTTTATCGATCCATCAGACGCTGTTTGCGGCCAATATTACTCCATACGATCCACATTTCTAAGGTCAACTCTGGCTCCCAAAGTATCTTTCTTGCCGGTCAGATGGTCCCATAGTAGATTACCCACATTCTTGAATATGTGCATTGGATCGAGCAAGTGATTGATCATGAGTCGGGGCCAGTATGGTAACTCGTACCATAGAGATAGTCTCTTCATCCCTGGAGGCAATCCCTCATCACACATCTCCTTCTGCTCTAACCATGCTTGTGCAGACATCCTTGGTGGCTCTCTTTCCAAAAAGCCGTCGCGTAACACATGATTCTCTAGATGATACGCTTGATGACCTTCGTAGATTTGCTTCTTCAGTGAGGGCGCCCTACGTGCATTCAGTCTAGGTCCACATGTGACACATGCTCTGTATCCGCTTGTTTGAAGCCCTGCATGTATACACATGATAATAGATCAACTATGGGAAAAAACAAGATTTACAGTGTCTGAGTGAGGAGTGTCAATAAATCACCTGAGCATTCTGTTAGCCCGGGATAGTCATGCATGGTCCACATTAGAATGCCTCTGATCAAAGCATTCCGTCGTCCTGTGTGTCGGCTCATATCCACCACCTCTATGCCAATCCACAATTGTTGTAGCTCTTCCAATAGTGGATGAAGATACACATCCATATTCCCCACTTTATATCGCCCTGGCACAATCAAGCTTAGCCATAGGTGCCCCTTCTTCGTAGTCAACCATGGGGGAATGTTGTAGTTGACGATGACAACGGGCCATACACTGTAAGATGTTGATCTTTGACCAAATGGATTTACGCCATCCATAGCCAGGCCTAAGCACAAATTTCGAGCTTCCCTGGCAAAATCCGACCATGTTCCATCTATATGTTTCCAGGCTGCGCAATCTGCAGGAATTCGTAGCACACCATCAGAAGATTTATTCTCCTCATGCCATGATGCCAGGGCGGCCCTGGACTTACATTCGAAGAAATGCTTGATGCGAGGAAGCAGAGGAAAATGTCGCAAAACCTTTTGTGGAATTTTTGTCCCGGCCCGTGGAGATCTACTTGATATCTTTCGGAATCACATTTCGGACACTTCTCCATGTCTATGTATTCCCCTCTGAAAAGAATGCAGTCATTAGGACAAGCGTGGATAGAATTGTAATCCATCCCCAAGTTTCGCAAAATCTTTCTTGCTTCATCTCGGGAATCTGGCATCACATTGTCAGCTGGTAGTATGTGCTCTTTAAGCAATCTACACAACATAAAAATACGATACAGTCGTGTAAAAATCTATCAGATCATTATACATTTAGAGTTTTATTAAAGTAAACTAATTGTAGTAGATCACCTGAAAAGCGCTGTGACGCTAGTGTCACTCCATCCAAACTTTGCCTGCATGTTGAGAAGAACCAGGAGTGCTTTCAATCTAGACATACGTGCTCCATTATACAATGGCGTATCGGCTTCACTTTTCATATCATCATAGATAAGCCTTTCTGAATCCATGATCGTCTCGATCATTTCATCAATCTCGGGCTCAAACATTGCCTCGTTGGGAATGTGCTCTGCATGATCATCCCCCGAGCTGTCAGAGGCTACATCTTGTGGCCTCACATATGCTGCTTGACCAAAGCGCCTACGAACACGTCTATTGGGTTGCAAGATTGCTGCTTGTTGGCCAGCGTCAGAGTCCGACGAGTTATAATTGGCAACAACTCGATCTATAATAGATGGATCGAACTCACCAAACTCGCGAACGTGCTGCAAAGAAACACGTCTTGTCCGTCGCACAGCATGCTTGCATTGATTACAGGGACATAAGACCCTCGTTGAGAGATAGGTGTTTCGGTTGGACGGTCCCACATCCTCGTCACTACTCATAATGAGGATAAAAATCTTATAACCTGGACAACAAATTTAATTTTCTATTGGCATTCTTCGTCTTATCTCTCTCTCTCTCTCTCTCTCTCTCTCTCTCTCTCTCTCTCTACCTCACATTCTCTAGTCATGTCCAATCCCCGCACACCTCGGTCTAGAGGTGCACGGAGATCAGAACCACCGGGTTATAATCTCGTCTCTATTGGTCAATACCTATATTTGTGGGTACAAGAAATCTACAAACCCACGTCTACATGATACTGCATGTAGTGGACAAAACCCCTTTGCCTCTTCTCTAGCTGTAGCACTTCACAGCATCTTAACATCTTTTCACAGTAGATCTTTTCACTGTTCGTCTAACTCTAAACCCTAAACCGTAAGTAATTCTTGCGTGGACTCGATCTAACGTAAATAAGAGTAAATATAAATAAACGTAAATCTAACTAAAAATAAACCTAAATCTAATTTAACGTAAGTCTACATCTAACCTAATCTTTAACGTCTTTTGGGATAGTTTCCTACGACGTTAAAACTCTCTTCTTCTTGTGTGTGTGTGGGTAAACCTAAATAAATCTAAATAAACCTAAGTCTAATCTAATATAACATAAATCTAAATCTAACGTAAATTTTGGTATATTAAAAACAAAGAACTAAACTAACAGGGATTATAAGAACCTTCAAAGTGATTTAACACATAATTTCTCACATAACTCGGCAAGAGTTGGCATTCTCATCACTAAAGGTGTGAGAGTTAACTTCCGATGGTGACGCTGCCTCATCTCCATCCACATCTGACGACAACAATTGGCCCTTTAGACTGTTCTTGCTCTTGTTACTAACTTTGAAGTTGCTGTTGAATGACTAGAGGTTGTCTAGATGGTCATTGTGTCGGGGATGTAGTGACTCTTGCCGCCCTGAAGATCCACCTTCTTCCCTATCTTCTGAAGACATTTCACCAGTACTTTTGTATCGACGGAGCCCACCATGAGTGAAGGCAGCAATACCCTATATTCCATTGAGGGCTTTCTTCACCCTCTTCATGCAGGCATCGCAGTCTATGGAGAACTAAATCTAATCTAATATAACGTAAATCTAAATCTAGCATAAATAAACGTAAATCTAATTAAAAATAAAACTAAATCTAATCTAATTTAACTTAAATAAACCTAAATCTAATTTAACGTAAGTCTACATCTAACCTAATCTTTAACGTCTTTTAGGATAGTTTCCTACGACGTTATAACTCTCTTCTTCTTGTGTGTATGTGTGTGTGTGGATGTGTGTGCCAATAAAAAGAGATAAATGGTATAACCTTTCTATCATCCATGCCAAGTATGATAGATTGGTTATGCCATTTCCCTCTTGAATAATAGGTCTTGAGTTCAACTCCTCGTTGGCTAGATCTTTAGGTCTTTTAATTTTAATTAGTTTCCTACGACGTTAAATTAGTTTCTCTCTCAATGTGTGTGCGTTTTTTTGTTTATGCATGTTTTCTCTCTCTTTTCCTCTCTCAATGTGTGTGTTTTTTGTTTATGCATGTTCTCTCTCTCTTTTCCTCTCTCAATGTGTGCGTTTTTTGTTTATGCATGCTCTCTCTCTTTTCCTCTCTCAATGTGTGTGTGCATTCTTTGTTTATGTATGTGTGTCTGCGTTTTTGTTTATATTTGTACTCTTTCTCTCTCTCTCTCTCTCTCTCTCTCTCTCTCTCTCTCTCTCTCTCTCTCTCTCTCTCAAAAACACTATGTGTGTGTGTGTGTGTGAGAGAGAGAGAGAGGGAGAGAGAAAGAGGGGAAGGGCACATGAGAGTGAGGAGAGGGAAGGAGCATACCCTGCTCTCCTTCCTCTCCTCGTGTGTGTGTGTGTGTGTGTGTGTGTGGAGAAGAAAGAGAGAGAGGGAGAGCGTTAGCTGCTCTTGCTTGAGGGCGCCAAAAAACTCAGATTTGAGATCTGAGTTTTTGGGCGCTGTCTGTTATTTTTTTAGCCCAGCCGGCGTCGCTATGAGCGTCGCAAATTTACTTGTAAATTTGAGACTCTCATAGCGACGCCGGGATTTTTTTTTTTAGCGTCACTGTGTGAGCGTCGCTAATATGAATAGCCTCTTGTAGTGTTACTTGCAATAAATGTTAAGAGAACAAACCATGAATTCAAAATGCAAGGGATGTTTTAGAAAAGTGTCCTGCTTAGTGATGTTGGTCATGCCAGGGAGGAGGGGACACAAGGAGATATATGCACACATCACGAACCATGGGAGCTGGTCAAGGGGGGAGGATTGCAAAAATCTTCCACCAAATGATTTCTTTTGACGAGGAGCAAGAAAAGGAGTGAGTAACCTCACATTGAAATAATCTACCTTAAGTCATCGTGTTGATTGCCTTTAAATTGGCTAAATAAACTCTCATTTTGTCTCTATCCCAAGATCTTAAAGCAAACAATTATTTAAGTTGGGGAAAAAAATGTGATGTTATATGCAACAATTACTATTCCTAAATGGTTTCTCTTGGTCCCACTACTTTACAAAATAGTAGAAATGAAGCTAATCAATGAAATATAAACTTTCCTTGCATACATGGATGAACAAGAAACTAAATTTCGTGCTTACAAGCCTTTAGATATATTCCACATTCTTTGAAATAAATGAGCGATGCAACTTAATTTTATCATTGAAATCCACCACTTGAGCAGCTCTGGTTATGCTATGGATCATCACATCGATGTGTTCTTCTCCCTCAACATATGTATTCTCCATAGTGATAATCCTACCAAACATGCATTCACTAGCGAAGCAAATCATCAAAACCATTTAGCACATGGCACTTGCAAAAACAAAATTGGATTCAAGCTTTTATTGAGCAAGGTTCTCCACTGAATCAAGCGCTTACAAAGTCACAACCAGCACACATAATTCTCAAGAACGACGCAATGAGCAGTAGGAATGAGAAGAACTACATTGCAGGCAACAACAGCACTTCGTTGTTGCGACCCAAAAGAGAAAGATGATACAAAATCTACCCATTACATAAACTGCGGTAGAAACTGCAACTGAAGATTAGATGGTTGACATGATGGAGCACGACCCCCAGCAATTCAGCCTATAGCAACACCTCTCAAGCCACTCCTAGTCCTGCTAGCTTTCCATATAGCTTGGACCTTCTGTCATCTCATAACAAGGTAATGGACAACTCAAACGGGTAAGAGTGCATCTCATCATTCAAAGATGCCCCTCTACTTCCTCAGAAGTTGTAGCACGTCCATTAAGCAGTCAACCTAAGACCTAATTAATCACAAACAATGGACAAAAATGGAGAGGGGGTTTGAATCAAATATAATACTAGCGTGAAAATACTCATAAAACAAAGGATAGACAAAGAGCTTTGAAAGTAAACTTGAGAGATTAGCAACATGGAAAATTTGCCAACGCGTTTCGACTTCTAAGAGTCTCATCAGGGCTGACGATGTTAGCATACCATCTCTCCTGGGGAGTTTATATATAGGAACATAGCAAGCTCTTTGAAAAGGGAGGGAAAAGTGGGTGGGTTGTCTTTATTGTGTTTGACTAGGCTCGAGTCTATGAACTTTAGAGAGTACCCACTATCATGTCCTTTTGGGAGTTATACTCTGCCATAATTGTGGAAAGCTAAATGGAGCTGGCTAATGAGAGAAAGAGAAAACAAATAAGGGCAAGGTTTACTTTACAAGAGCATAGACGTGGCATCTTGAGTGTTACATAAGAGCAAGTTACCCTTGGAAAATTTTAAGGAACTACCAGTATAGAGGCTACATTAAGGATGGCTAATAACATAGGGCATCAAGTGTAGAGCGAGAGGTATTGTCCTGTTGGTGGGTAGGTTTGAATACAACAACTTGGTGGGTGATGATTGGAGGAGTAGACAAAGACACAGGTAAAAAGTGATTTCAACTTTGATTTGGGAGTCAACTTTGGGGAAGGAAAGGGCAAGAGAAAGGAAGGGTCGTCACAAGGATAGTAGAAATGGAGCTACTTGTTGTTTTGTTCAAATAAGAAAGTGAGTTGCCTGAAAAATATGAGCTACAAGTATGTAATAGGAGAAGGGGTGTCACTAACACAAAGTGGGGAGGGATCCTTTATGATAGAGTGTATCAAGGGTAACCTGTCGCATTAGGAGAAATTTGGACTCACTTTTGGGCCTTTCAGTTCTAGAGAGAGAGTGGCGCTCGACCAATGAGGAAGAGGCTAAGGTTATGTTGAAAATCGACATTTTGGAGTCAAGCTCTTTTTTAAAAAAGGGAGGAAATTTTATTTTGGTTCATCAAATTGCACAATTTCACGCTTTCAAGGCATAAATGCCATAAGTCGTACTAACTATGTACCAAGGAATTTTAGAACTTTCATTGAAGACTCTATCTAGTACTTTGTTCCCACCCAAATATGACTTTGAGTAGCTCTACTTCCCTCTCAAAACTTCTTCCCTTTTTTATATTTGCGCTAACCTTTCTGTGTATTTATTCTACTGCACACCATGTGTACTTCTCGAAGGCCTAGCACTACCATTGACTTTGTTAGCATTTTTAACAGTTATACTACAGACGATGAATCATGGATTCCATCTCGTATAACTATTGGAAGTTGGGTTCTACTCCAAACTAGGAGGAGGAAGAGGAGGCAACACAATGATTTCGTGGAGGCTTTCAAGGGTCAAGTTAAAGAGTTTAAAGTGTGTGCACAAAGCAAGCGGGGGAAAGAGGTCCTCATACAACATGCTTTCCAGCATGCAGACTTAAGGTTGCAAACATCTCCTCCAAGTTTTCCAAGGCATCGACCCAACTGTAAGTTATTTCAGCATCTCTCTTAGTGCATGATTATATTTGAATATTAAGTGGTGGATATCATCTTTGGTATGTTTCAGATATTTATCCATCGTATAGGAAAGATTGGCAACCAGTTGAAAGTATAGTTGGGATTTTTGATGCTTTCCATGCATTTATTGGTGAGAAAATGTACCGAGGAAGACAACACAAGGAACATGCAGATAATGGAATTTTCTTTTATGATATGTCATATGTGGAACCGAGAACATCCATTGGTTGGGGTCGTGTAGCTCCTTTGTCACTTCCATCCTTTGACAACAAGGATTGGTCCCTGCCTACTTCGCAAACTAGTGAAAGCTTCAGGAATAAGTTGTTTCAGGATAAACAAAAGTCCCTCAAGTATTCAATTGCCACAAAAATAGTTTGGCTTGCACTATTTATGCCTCTTGAAATGCTTGCAGATTTTTTCTTCGATGAGCAAATAAGAACTACTGCAACAATGTTCATTTGCAAGTCTGAGAGCTGTTTGGACTTTTTAGATGATAACTGGGATAGGAAAAAATCACAGAACAAAATCTGTATTTTGCAAAAGAAGTCCATAATTTGCAAGTTCATTATATGCTCTCAAAATTTCTTAGTATCGTTTTACTATATTAGATATCATCTTCTTAGTGGGCAGCTTATTCCACTTGACCAAGATACAGAGAACAGTCTCGAGAACAAAAAATTATCAATGGAGCTCTACTTTTGAGACAATCTACTTACTGTGATGGAGACAATGTCAAGCACAACTCTGGCACAGCTCAGGATAGATCTTACATGTGAAGAACTTCCACTTTTGCCGAAATTGTATACATTCAGTCTCAACAATAAAAAGGTGCTTACTAAATAGTTAAATTTTGATTGTCTTTAATACAATATGACTGAATCTAACTTTTTCTTCTTTTCAGATTCCAAGGCACAAGGAGAAAACAACATTGTGCAAGGAGTCACTAACAAATACACTTCACTTAATTGCTTCCACCGGAAGCTAGGTCACATACCTTGTGCACGCAAGGAGCTTTGATGCCATGCAAACCATGATGTACTCTTCAAAATGACTAATGCAGAGATATTTTTTGGCGGTCAAATAATGTTTCAAAAATGTACATTTTCAATGTTTCAAAACTTTACATATTATGTTGCTTCTGTCAAGAGTAATTTGCTCCCTTTCCCTGCTACTGTCCTCTCCCCCGGTTTGTGCCACTCGTCCCCTGTCCTCTCCCCCGGTTTGTGCCACTCGTCCCTTGCCCTCTGCTCCGGTTGCTGCTACCTCTGTCTCTGGGGACGCTGGTCTCGAGCATCTTTTCGTGTCGCTCGAAATCATGGGCCTCTTGCATGGCTTCCCATGCTTCTTGCACCTGTGAAGCTTCCCGCTGTTCTTGATCTTGCCGTTGACGTGCAGCCCATTCCTCTACTTCTACGGCGTCTGCATAATATTGGTGTATCGCTTCTTGCATATTTCGAACTTCTTCTTGAGTCTGATTGTGGCGTTGCGTCATTTCGTTAATGCGAGCCTCTTCGAACTTGTCAGCTCTCGCCGCTTCCTCTCTTCTGCGTCTGTTTATCGAGATTATAATATGCTGGATGGCCATTACATAAAAATGTCGCACATCGTTGTTGGTGTAGTTATGTAATCGAAGTTCTTGTAGAAGCGTGATACAGACATCTGTTGCTTCATACATACGTTGCAGCAAACAATAACACAGCAGATTACTTAAGTTCGGTATATCCATAATTTGACTGATGAGAAACTTGGCATTCAAACAGGTTCGCCAGCCACAGCTATAGTCATCAGTCTGCGTGGGCACGGTTACCCGTTCGTGCTTGACTACATTTCCTAGATCATGTTCTAACAAAAGATGCTCTACACAACATACAAGTTTTTTCGCGGTACTACATACATAACCACTTGAGTCAGCAACACATTGCAAAGAGACACTACACTGCTTTCCAAATGTACCCAAATGGACCTTACATTTTTACACGACCATGAAACGCCCTGCTTTGCCCGAAGTTTGCATAGTAAACAATCTTAGCTTCCATGTCAAATAACATCAAACTCCAATGATCACTACAAAGACACCATCAAAGATGAGGAGATATTCGCAATGCAAGATGTTTTTTACAAGGCAAGAAAATACTCACGATTGATTATACGGAGTGACCAAAAAGCGCACTAGATCAAAGTTGACTCTGCTAAACCAGTTCATCAGACTCAAAAAGGAAACTGAGTTGTTCTGCAGATAAGGCGATATCAGCGGATCTATTATGTATACTTTCTCTTGAACCTCAGGGGGCACAAGCGAGACAGCGTGGCTAACATGAAAAAATGGCAAAGATTAGACTTGAACACCAAGTGAGTCAATAGCGAGCGAGTGGGGTAGCTATCGAATTCCATACGCCACTGATTCGCTTGGTATTGACCCATGTCTTGGCTGAAATGAAGAAGAACTTGATGACTACCGCAAAGACATGGGTCAGTACCGAGCGAGTCAGCGGCGGATTCCAATTCCATAAGCAACTGAACCTCTTGGTATTGACCCATGTCTTTAAGGTAGTGAACCATTATAAAGAAAAACTTGGCAACTGCCATAGAGACATGGGTCAATACCGAGCGAGTAGTGCCAAAATCCAATTTCATTAGCCATTGTCTCGCTTGGTATTGACCCATGTCTCCGTAGAGACCCATTTAATGAGCATAAGAATTAAAGAGCATGAGAATTACCACAAAGCAACATTGACGACCTCATTTGTTGCGAGCGAGTCGGTGAAATTGCGCATGCACATGAAGTCTACATTACCGAGGTTGGTAATGCAGGCCTCCTCTGACCTTGCAGGCAGCTGTATGTGTGCATGCAGAGGCGTTGAGCTCAACAAAATTCTCAACTCCTCTTCATTCTCCTCGTTGATTTGCTCTAAAATAATTGACTCATCCGATATGTTGGATGGCCTTTCTGATGCAGAGCCTTGCCCTTCCCTTTCTTGAGCTGGCTCCCTGGTTGCCTCATGCTCCTCCCTAACAGCCTCCCTAACAGCCTCAGGCTCCGGATCATTTTCCTTCAATATTGGTTCATTCACCAAAAGTGTTTAAACACAGTTTATGAATGAGCACAAGACTGATCTGCATGGTTTGAGGTTTGAACCAGGGTGGACATGCCTGTGGCGCAGTTCATTCCAGCATGGTATACCACAGAGCGTTGAAGGGCATCCACAAGATTTCATATTTATTCAAATAATATTGGGGGGGGGGGGGATTGGGGGGCGCTTTAATCGGGCACACCCCGTTGCCAATTTTGCCACGTCCGCTCAAAGTCTGAAATTTAGGTTGGGCCCTCTCTCTCTCTCTCTCTCTAATCTTGACTTTGGCTATGTGTTGAATTTGTGGCTCAGTATGAGATCGTGGACTCCCTTCACCAGGAAGTACTGGTCCTTTCTTTCCCTCCTGCCTCCACAATAGGTAGTTACCCATTTTATGTTGATTGTTACCCACTCAAAACCTCACATTTGAAAAGTTACCCCAAATGTAATTTCTCTTTCACATCCGCACATTAAAATGAAAAAAAGGAAGACATATAATTAAGTATTTCTAATGGCTTTAAAGAAATAAAATCACTACCTACATATATAGTGCAAGGGACACTTTAAAGAGAAGAAAATGCTAAGGAAAAATAAGTGAAAGGGTCACGGTGTCTTTCTAAAACAATAAGAGAGTGTTAAAATCATTAGGTTGAGTTTAATTAGAATCAAAATTTGGGAAGGATTGGCTTAGCTTCGTCTTGAGCCGGTTGAAAATCGAGACTAGCCGGTTGCAAACCATGGTAAAGGAATGAAAAATTGATGAAATATGTGCGAAAAGATTTCCAAAATCATGCAAATGTCAAAATATTTTGCTAGTATTTTTGGTTTACTTCTTTTCGAGGAGAAAACTTGGCTGACGACCGCTTAAGAAAAGAGATTTTTCGAACACTAATGGAATTAAGCTATAGAATGCAAAAAAGGTCAAGCCATGTGAGACTGTGAAATGAAAGATGAAATAAAAAATTCTCATGAATATATAAATATAAATATAAATATAAATATATATATGTATGTGTATAGTATTTACTAGAAATATGAAAGGTAAAGCTTCATTCTAATCTTTTAAAACCGAAATAACATTTAAGCTAAGTCTCCATCGTCAATGAAAACATTGAAAGTATGCTTAACTCAACTCCCTTGTAAGGAGGCTTCTTTTAGAAAGCTAATAAAAGAGAAGAGAAAGACAAATGTACCAATGGAGAGTCACCGCCTCTACTCTGCCGCCTCTTTATATGGACACAAAAATACTTTTGACTTTCTACATTTATGTGTCTTTTCATTTTCTAGTAGGCAGTCAAAACGACTTTTTCACAAATGCATTAATTAGTTTGGGGAGGGGGAAGAAAGGAAAAGGGAAGGGTGGGGGGAAAAAAGGGAAAGGAGAAGGGGGGGGGGAGGGCATGTATCCTTCTTTTTATGGCTCAAAGGGAGCTCAAGGACCAACGTAGGAATATAGCCTAGTGGTTTACGTTGAGTTTCATACTATGTAGGTGATGAGTTCAAGTGCTACTCATTAATATTGGTTTTAAGTGGTGACGTGCACGGACATGCTAATTGGAGATGCTAAAGGATCTTGGGGAGATTCTATCTAATGAAAAACAAAAGTGGATGATTAGAGCCTAGAGGCTAGGACCATGGATGTTTTGAAAGTTTTTTCATTTTTTTGAGAGATTGGTGAGACCTAATGAGACAAAGTGAAAGAAAAAAGTTCTCAAAAAATGTGCATATGAGGATTTGACTGGTAAAAAAAGACTTTTAATACAAGAGAGACTAGGAGCCTCAATGCTAAAGGACACAGGGTACTAGAGATAGGATATACAACGTGGGATGGTCCTGTAAACCTTGAGGCCCATGGACCTCAGGACTAAATAACACCTATATTTAATGCGAGGCGGAGTAATGGGATCGACGACGAAGAAGTTCACGTACGAATATCGAAAAGCTCGCAACCGTAGATTTCTGCTCAAAAACTAAACCTGGACACGCACTAAACTTGGAATGCTTAAAAAATAAACCTAGACAGGTGCTAAATCTGGACAACGTGGCCAATGTACCCCGAACTCACAATATTACAACATCAACACGGTTTGGGATACACAATGAGCGCGTGCGTGAGGTGGTTAGCCTGCTTGACCCCCAAACCTGGACCCCGAGGTCGCAGGTTCAAATTTTGCCAATGCGCCTCGTTTTTTGTGCTATCCTAGTTTAGCGCGCCTCATTTTTCGTGCTGGCCAGGTTTAGTGTGCCTCGAGATCCCGCCCCCAACCCCGACCGTCGATTCCATTACTTGGCTCCGCATTAAATATAGGTGTTACTTAGTCTCAAGGGTCCATGGATAGCTCAAGAAAATAGGCATCCCAACGCTACCGGTTGGACTTGAACAATAGTGGCCCCCATCACATCATCCCAATGGCTTAACCACTACACTAGCACACATTCATAACCATATGGAAAACCACATTATAATAAATAAACTAGGAAAACCTAATGCATGTTCGAGTCTACTTCACGTGTCCTAGTTCACTTCATGGTAGATCCCAAGGCCCTACGCACCTCGAAGGATGTGTCTTCACTTCTCCATCTTCAATCCCATCATGGGGTCTTCATTTAAGACCCCGTGCCCTTTAGTGTTGAAGGCCTATGGTCTCTCAAGAGTTGGAGAATGATTTGACATGTAAAAATAAACAACTCTCATTTTATTCTTTCAAGGGCTAAAGAGACTCATTGTTGGAATTCCAAAGCATGTGATTATTTGTTACCCTCTTCCTTGACGCTATCTCCTACTACTCGGTCTACTTTGAATTCATTAACCCGAATCTGTGCAGATACTTGCTGCTTTCCCAAAAAGAAAAATGAAGCTTGCACGCCCCCTCCCTCTGTGCCATGCGACGATCTGCTTCTGCTATGCTCATCTCCCCTCCGGTGCACAGATGCATCATCACATGCATTGTCGTAGCCCTCTTCTATGCACATCGACGAATGGCAATGGACCTGCCCAAGAAGAGGCATAGGCTCTGAGAGAGAGAGAGAGAGAGAGAGAGAGAGAGAGAGAGAGAGAGAGAGAGAGAGAGAGAGAGAGAGAGAGAGACCTGCGCCTGCCTCCTTTACGGCAGTCTCGCCATCGACAACCCCTTCCCCTCCCTAGCCCTCTTGTGTGGCAACCCCCCCTTGCACCGCTCGACGACCTGCTCCCATCGCTCCCTGCCATCTGCGTCCTCCCTTCGTCTTGCTCGCATCTCCTTTGCCGAGAGAGAGAGAGAGAGAGAGAGAGAGAGAGAGAGAGAGAAGAAAAAGAAGAAGAAGAGAGTTTCAACGCCGCAGGAAACTAGACCTTAAATATCTAGAGATATTACAGCTGGAAAGAAAAGAGATTTTTTCTTTTTTTGCCTTTACTTTTCCTCTGGATCCCCAAGCAATCCAAGGGATCTCTCGAGATTCCGTCCAATCCAAACGTTTGGACTACCTATTTGCACCTCAAAGAGGTACAATTTCTCTACTCCCCTTCCAAATATCAAATCACCCCTCACCTCACATGTGAGTGTGAAGAGAGGGGGTAAATTTTTTTTGAATAATAGATTACCCCCTTGATGTGGGGGACACCCTACTTTGATGCCGATAATGAAGAGGAAGTAAAAGATGATGGTTGGAATGATCATTCCACATCATTGGAGATTCCAAACATTTCATCTTGCACCATTAAATATAACCGCGTTTCAATGAACGATCATCACATTCATCAACACGTTTCTTGGAGTGTGTATGCATACTTTCTCTTTCTCTCTCTCTCTCTCTCTTACACATTCTCTGTACCATCACTCTGTATGCACGATATAGCACACACACATGCATACTCGCTTTGAGGAGGCTGCTTCTCTCCTCAATTCTACAATTTGAAGGGGAGAGTATCAGGTTGGTTTCCTTCCATGTGTTGTTTTGTATATAAGCAATGCCATATACTTAGGAGAGGGGGAAGATCAAGTACAGCTTGCACACTAAGGAAAATTAGAAGGGGTGATTTAGAAATCTTCATAGAGTTTTTGTGATTTTTTTAGAGCGCGAGTAAGGGCAAGAATTAGTAGGAATTAAGGATAATTTTTTTCCTGCTAGGAGTAGTAGTAGGGGATGCATAATTTTGCAAAACAAGGAACTATAAAGAATCTTTGAAGACTCCGTTTAATATCTATTTCGCTTGCCAACCCAAGACTCGTAGAAGAGCCGTTGCACATCTATAGCTCTGGTAAGTACTAACATGTTTCAATGTATCTCTACTAATGTTGAAAATTCACATTTACATTTTGAAAAAGGAGATTTACACATTGAAAAAGGGTATTCACATTATTGACAAAGGCAAGCATCCCGGTGTCGTGCAATAGCATGTACATAAAGGAAACGAGGGATGAGCAACATGATACATTTATTTAGATGCATGGAAACATTCTCCATAATGCACATATGCTATGAGGCCTAGGGAAATTCCTTGGCTGGATTCACCGTCGAACCTCCCTTATATAGCCCCTGGCTATCGAATCCCCTGTTCCACACTTATAATCGGCCACTTACTAGCCCGGGTGCGTGACCCCCCTAGTATGCCCTTGGCATGACATTACTCCCTCGCTGGAGAAGTGTTTTCGGTCTCGAAGTGGAAAACTTCCTCTTAAGAACACTGATGTTTTCCCATGGCTCCTTCTTCAAGTCGATCTTTCCACTTGATCGATAAAGCTTGATGATGTACATAATGATGTGTACATAAATCATGAAAATCAAGAATTTGCTCAGGTTCATGCGATGGGGTAGGAGGTTCAACAGAATCAACCATAATCTGTTGGTCAATGAAATTATCATCCCCATGTAAACATTTACATAAACGGCTTACATGAAATACCGGATGGACATGAGAATGTGTCGGTAACAAGAGTTTGTAGGCACGATCACCAACTCTCTTGTGTATCTTGAAAGGCCCACAATATCTTGGAGATAATTTAGGTGTTGGCTTAGTCTTCAGACTTTCCAAATGCTCTGGCACACGCAAAAACACTTCTTTCCCATCTTCAAAGGTAACTTGCCGACATTTCTCATAAGCTACTTCTTATACCGATCCTGAGCTTGCCGGACATTTTGACGAGCGAGTTTCAACATCTCCATATGGTCTTAGAGAAAATCCTTAACCTGTTGGAGTTTTCCTGTTGCCAACCCCACTGTAATAGGTGACCTAGGTTGAAAACCATACATAAGCATGAAAGGACTAAATCCAGTATTACCATGCTTAGCAGTGTTGTAAGCAAAATCAAGAAGAGGTAGATACTCTTCCCAGTTTGTTTGTTTCTTGCTAGCATATACGCGTAGCAGATCCTCTAGCACTTAGTTAACTCGTTCAATTTTACCATCCATTTTTTGATGATCTGATGTACTGAGCTTGAGTTGTGTACCCAATCGTTTAAACACAACCCTCCAAAAATGACTGTTAAACTTGGGATCACGATCACTCACAATGCTACTTGGCAAACCATACAACTTGTACAGATTGTCCACAAATAACTTAGCTAATTCTGGAGTCTTTATGTCGACTTGGTTGGAATAAACTTGCATAGTTTAGTCAACCGGCTACGACCACCCATACTGTCATGACCTCCTATAGTGGTTGATAAACCCACAATAAAATCCATAGAGATACTTTCCCATTTCCCATTGGGAATCTCCAAAGGATGTAAGAGTCCTCCTGCCTTCAGGTGCTCTGCTTTGTTAGCTTGACATTTGGCAATGCAAGATATAGTCTTGAACAAAGCCATGTAAACCTGGCCAGTAAATTTGTCGTCGTACAAGAAGTCTTTTTTATACTCGGGTGCCCTGCACTTGGACTATCATGACATTCATAAAGAGTTTGGCACCGAATGTCTGTGTCTGTCGATACACAAACTCTCCCCTTGTGGAGTAGGTACCTATTATCGATGAAAAATTTCTTCCATTTTTGTAGCTCATCACTAAACGGAGGAGAATTGTGTGTGAAGGTTAACGACAGAATACCATCATTGGAGTGAGAAAAATCCCTTATTTTCACATGGATCCACACTTTGGAGTATGCATCAACGTGCTAATATTTGTCCTTCAGAGAATCCAAAATTCACTGCGAAGTTTCGTGAACAAAAGTGAATTGATCTCAGGCATACGACTAAGAGCATCAGCCACCACATTGTATCGTCCTTTAGGATACCAGAGCTTTGCGTCATACTCTTGAAGGATCTCAACCCACGTGGTCTTTTGACTCTTGAAGTCTGTTTGTTGTGTAAACCATTTTATGCTTTCATGATCAAAGAAAATCTCAAAATGAGCTCCATACAAATAATGTTGCCATGTCTTTAAGGCAGACACTATTGCATAGAATTCGCGTTAATAAGCAAAATAATTATGTTGCACTAAATCAAGCTTCTTGCTTTTAAATTCAATTGGCCTTCCCTCCTATAGAAGGACTGCTCCAATAGCACGGTTACTAGCATCCATTTCCAAAATGAATGGCTTCAAAGGATCCACAATAGCTAGAATAGGCATTGTAGCTAATGCATTCTTGAGTGTATCATAGCTATGCTGCTGAGCAGCACCCCACTAGAAAGTTTTTCCTTTGCCTTTCAGTTGGTTCGTCATTGGAACAACAATACTAGCATAGTTTTTAACAAACCTTCGATAAAAACCTGCAAATCTCAGAAAAATGTGTAACTCTTCCAGATTTTTAGAAGAAGGCCACCTCCGAATGACATCCACTTTGGATTGATCCATGTGCAGCCCAATAACTGAGATAACATGCCGGAGATAGTGAAAATTTCCTCCTTGAGAAAATCAGACTTGGATTCTTTGGCATATAACTTATTTGTTCGTAACAATTCAAACACCTGCCTCAAATGTTAATGCTCTTTGTCAGAAGCACTATATACTAGAATGTCATTGAGAAAAACAATAACAAATTTTTCCAAGTACGGTCTCAAGACACTATCCATGATTGTCATGAATGTTGGGGGCGTATTTGTTAAAACCCAAAAGGCATAACCAAAAACTCGTAGTGTCCAAAGCTTGTTCGGAATGCACTTTTGGGTATATCAGCAAGCTACATACGTACTTGGTGATAGCCCGACCGCAATCTATCTTTAAAAAGATACGAGGGCATGAGTGAGCTTGTCGAACAAATTATCCATGCGTGATAATAGTTCTTAACAGTGACCTCATTTAATCCACGAGAGTCTACGTACATGCACATACTACCATCCTTTTTCTTCACTAATAGGATAGAAGAAGCCCATGGTGAAGAACTCGGTTGGATAAACCCTCTACTAAGATAGTCAGCAAGCTGACTATCCACCTCAACAGCTTTAGAATAACTCATTCTGTAAGGTGGTTTATTGATTGGTTTACTGCCTGCAACCACGTCAATGCCATGTTGCACAGATCGTGTTGGTGGTAATCTTGATGGAAAATCATTAGGAAGAACATCGTGAAATTCCATTAATAATTTTTTAAAATCACTAGCAACCTTTGCTTGTGTTGGAGCTATATATGGCTCACTCTACTCAACTTGGTCCCACCTATATATTTGTATCTTGTCCTCAATATGAATAAGTCTTTGGGAGCGTATATGGTGTGTCTCTTGTCTCGTCTCTCTCTCTTTGTCTCTACATCCCAACATGGTATCAGAGTAGTAACGATCACGCGCCGATTCAATTCATGGTGACAAAACAATATGTGTATGCGATTTGCATGTAAGATTCAAAAATTGCTATAAATTTTATTTTTGAGCATTGATTCTTGTTAACTGTGGTTGTTTTGTGTTAAGAAGAATATGATTAGTGTTTTGTGTGGCGTTTATTGCTAATCAATCTAATCGTTGATTACGTTTTCTTGTTGATGACACCCTGAACTTCATCTCAATTTTTCTTGTTGTTCTGCTCAAAATTTGGAGAAACGGGAAAAGCGCAATGGAGCATAGCACAATGAAACTTTTCATCCAAACCTTGTTCGTCTCCTCAAGCTCTTCGATTTGAGTTCTAGGTTTGTGTCAATCGGAGTTCGCAGCAGAAAGTTATGCTGTTTTTACTGCAATTGAGCTTGACGCAGCTTTCTTCGTCCTACTTCTTCGTGAAGTGTCCACGATCGTTTTTCTTATTTTGGCGTTAACTTTTTTGAGAAGATTTAGCTTTTTGATATTCGTATTGTGGTCGTCAATCTTGCGTCTCACGCCACTCTATTTTGAGGACTCTTTTATTATTAACGTCTCCTTTACCCTGCCTTTTTTGGGTGACGTCTCTCACATCTTTGGACATTCCTTGAGCATCCTTCTTACGTTTATCGTTGATAGAACGCAGTCCTCGTATCTCTCTCATTCTCAATTGCAGCCTTCACCATATATGGTGTGCAAATTCTGCGATCTTATCCTATACGTCTTCTCGCAACAAGATATGGCTATGAATATTCTCGTCAAAGGCTTTCCTTCTGGCCAACGTTGTGTTCCTCCTTTCCAAGGTCAAGGTTTTCCAGGCTGGTGAGTGGCATAAAATGGTAACCATCTTTTTGCAACATTTGTCAGCCTACTCAACGTCCTCTTCCTCATATGTGTATATATTTTTCTATGCTATTAAGTTATCTAGAGTAAATTCCCCCTATTCATTTAACCTTTCACTACAAGAGGCTCTTCATATTAGCGACGCTCACACAGCGACGCTCAAAAAACAAATTCCCGGCGTCGCTAGAAGCGTCGCTATGAGCGTCGCAAATTTCTTTGTAAATTTGCGACACTCATAGCGACGCCGGCTCAAAGAAATTTGCGACGCTCATAGCGACACCGGCTGGGATAAAAAATAACCGAGCGCGCCCAAAAACTCAGATCTCAGATCTGAGTTTTTCGGCGCCCTCAAGCAAGGAGCAGGTAACGCTCTCCCTCACTCTCTCTCTCTCTCTCTCTCTCTCTCTTTTTCTTCTCCACACACACACACACACACACACACACACACGAGGAGAGGAAGGAGAGCCAGGTATGCTCCTTCCCTCTCCTCATTCTCATGTTCCCTTCGTCTCTTTCTCTCTCCCTCTCTCTCTCTCTCTCACACACACACATACACACACACACATAGTGTTTTTGAGAGAGAGAGAGAGAGAGTACAAACAAAAACAAAGACGCACACACACATGCATAAACAAAGAATGCACACACACATTGAGAGAGAAAAAGAGAGAGAGCATGCATAAACAAAAAACGCACGCATTGACAGAGGAAAAGAGAGAGAGAACATGCATAAACAAAAAACGCACACATTGAGAGAGGAAAAGAGACAGAAAACATGCATACGATCCAAAAAAACGCACACACATTGAGAGAGAAAGAGAGAGAAACTAATTTAACGTCGTAGGAAACTAATTAAAATTAAAAGACCTAAAGATCTAGCTGACGAGGAGTTGAACTCAAGACCTATTATTCAAGAGGGAAATGGCATAATCAATCTATCATACTTGGCATGGGTGATAGAAAGGTTATACCATTTATCTCTTTTTATTGGCACACACATCCACACACGCGCACACACACAAGAAGAAGAGAGTTATAACGTCATAGAAAACTATCTTAAAAGACGTTAAAGATTAGGTTATATGTAGACTTACATTAAATTAGATTTAGGTTTATTTTTAACTAGATTTACGTTTATTTAAGCTAGATTTAGATTTACATTATATTAGATTAGATTTAGATTTCCATAGACTGTGATGCCTGCATGAAGCGGGTGAAGAAAGCCCTCAATGGAATATAGGGTATTGCTGCCATTACTCATGGTGGGCTCCGTCGATCCAAAAGTACTGGTGAAATGTCTTCAGAAGATAGGGAAGAAGGTGGATCTTCAGAGCGGCAAGAGTCACTACATCCCCGACACAATGACCATCTAGACAACCTCTAGTCATTAGACTTACGTTAAATTAGATTTAGCTTTATTTTTAGTTAGATTTACGTTTATTTACATTTACGCTTATTTACGTTAGATCGAGTCCACGCAAGAATTACTTACGGTTTAGGGTTTAGAGTTAGACGAACAGTGAAAAGATCTACTGTGAAAAGATGTTAAGATGAAGTGAAGTGCTACAGCTAGAGAAGAGGCAAAGGGGTTTTGTCCACTACATGCAGTATCATGTAGACGTGGGTGTGTAGATTTCTTGTACCCACAAATATAGGTATTGACCAATAAAGACGAGATTATAACCCGGTGGTTCTGATCTCCGTGCACCTCTAGACTGAGGTGTGCGGGGATTGGACATGACTAGAGAATGTGAGGTAAAGAGAGAGAGAGAGAGAGAGAGAGAGAGAGAGAGAGAGAGAGAGAGAGAGAGAGAGAGATAAGACGAAGAATGCCAATAGAAAATTAAATTTGTTGTGCAGGTTATAAGTTTTTTATCCTCATTATGAGTAGCGACGAGGATGTGGGACCGTCCAACCGAAACACCTATCTCTCAACGAGGGTCTTATGTCCTTGTAATCAATGCAAGCATGCTGTGCGACGGACAAGACGTGTTTCTTTGCAGCACGTTCATGAATTTGGCGAGTTCAATCCATCTATTATAGATCGAGTTGTTGCCAATTATAACTCGTCGGACTCTGACGCTGGCCAACAAGCAGCAATCTTGCAACCCAATAGACGTGTTCGTAGGCGCTTTGGTCAAGCAGCATATGTGAGGCCACAAGATGTAGCCTCTGACAGCTCGGGGGATGATCATGCAGAGCACATTCCCAACGAGGCAATGTTTGAGCCCGAGATTGATGAAATGATCGAGACGATCATGGATTCAGAAAGGCTTATCTATGATGATATGAAAAGTGAAGCCGATACGCCATTGTATAATGGAGCACGTATGTCTAGATTGAAAGCACTCCTGGTTCTTCTCAACATGCAGGCAAAGTTTGGATGGAGTGACACTAGCGTCACAGCGCTTTTCAGGTGATCTATTACAATTAGTTTACTTTAATAGAACTCTAAATGTATAATGATCTGATAGATTTTTACACGACTGTATCATATTTTTATGTTGTGTAGATTGCTGAAAGAGCACATACTACCAGCTGACAATGTGATGCCAGATTCCTGAGATGAAGCAAGAAAGATTTTGCGAAACTTGGGGATGGATTACAATTCTATCCACGCTTGTCCTAATGACTGCATTCTTTTCAGAGGGGAATACATAGACATGGAGAAGTGTCCGAAATGTGATTCCGAAAGATATCGAGTAGATCTCCACGGGACAAAAATTCCACAAAAGGTTTTGCGACATTTCCCTCTGCTTCCTCGCATCAAGAATTTCTTCGAATGTATGTCCATGGCCGCCCTAGCATCATGGCATGAGGAGAATAAATCTTCGGATGGTGTGCTACGAATTCCTGCAGATTGCGTAGCGTGGAAACATATAGATGGAACATGGTCGGATTTTGCCAGGGAAGCTCGAAATTTGCGCTTAGGCTTGGCTATGGATGGCATAAATCCATTTGGTCAAAGATCAACATCTTACAGTGTATGGCCCGTTGTCATCGTCAAATACAACATTCCCCCGTGGTTGACTACGAAGAAGGGGCACCTATGGCTAAGCTTGATTGTGCCAGGGCGATATAAAGTGGGGAATATGGATGTGTATCTTTGTCCACTATTGGAAGAGCTACAACAATTGTGGATTGGCATAGAGGTGGTGGATATGAGCCGACACACAGGACGACGGAATGCTTTGATCAGAGGCATTCTAATGTGGACCATGCATGACTATCCCGGGCTGACAGAATGCTCAGGTGATCTATTGACACTCCTCACTCAGACACTGTAAATCTTGTTTTTTCCCATAGTTGATCTATTATCATGTGTATACATGCAAGGCTTCAAACAAGCGGATACAGAGCATGTGTCACATGTGGACCTAGACTGAATGCACGTAGGGCACCTTCACTGAAGAAGCAAATCTACGAAGGTCATCAAGCGTATCTTCCAGAGAATCATGTGTTACGCGATGGCTGTTTGGGAAGAGAGCCACCAAGGATGTCTACACAAGCATGGTTAGAGCAGAAGGAGATGTGCGATGACGGATTGCCTCCAGGGATGAAGAGACTATCTCTATGGTACGAGTTACCATACTGGCCCCGACTCATGATCAATCACTTGCTCGATCCAATGCACATATTCAAGAATGTGGGTAATCTACTATGGGACCATTTGACCGGCAAGAAAGATAGTTTGGGAGCCAGAGTTGACCTTAGAAATGTGGATCGTATGGAGCAATATTGGCCGCAAACAGCGTCTGATGGATCGATAAAATTCGATCTTTGCGGACCCCCACTGGCGTAATGCACTCGCTGCGAACGTGTTTTACTAAAGAAGGAAAGCTTACCGGTTTGAAGTCACACGATTGGCATAAAATGTGTCAGGTACGTTCATAGTGGACTTTAATATCATTGCATAAAATGTGGACTTTAATATCATTGCTGCACATACTTTACAGTTTATTTTACCGGTTGCCATTGAGGGATGTTTGTCTCTCGACATCCGTAACACAATCTACAAACTTGCAAAGCTGGTGCAATGGATCTCACAAAAGGAGATCAACGTAGACTCCATACCATTCGCCAAACTAAATGCTGCGGAGCTTGTGTGCATGTTTGAGAAACATTTTCCTACTACAATGCTAACCATTAAGGTGCATCTTCTTGTTCACATAGTTGATGAGGTGGAAATAGTTCACTTCCAGATGGATGTTCTTCTTAGAGCGTTTCATGAAAACGCTTAAGGGATATGTGCGTCAAAAGGCACGTCCGGAGGGTAGCATGGCAGAAGGTTGGTTGGTATCAGAGTCCCTAGTGTACATTGGAGAGTGGCTGGACGGATTTGATAAATCCCGGGACACGCTATGGCGAACCATAGATGATGAGCGCATATCTGGGATTGTCATGTGCAATCTCGGTGTTGAGAAGAAGATGACGGAAGATCTAGAGGCTAAAATCAACCGATTTTGCATGCATCACAATCCAGTGATGCAAAAGTGGATTTCACAATATGAGGATGCAAAGCAAGAGCGACAAAGGGCACGAATCGAGTGGAGACGGGGAAGACGACCACCGATGCACTATTCAGCGGTTCTGGAGAGCCTACCAACCTTCATGAGCTTAAGATGGTTGCACAACCAATTGAAAAGCGCACAACAATGCGGTGACGAAGTGACTGAAGAAGAGTGGGAGTACTCTCGGGGTTGCGCGACCAAGGTAAGTTTGCAATGTACGACTAGCAAGTGACTTTATTTATAAACGTTTGAACGGCCACTCATAATCTTTGTTCGTTGTAGTATAAGTCATACACAGCAGCATGGTGTAAAGGTCGACATTTTAGGGTGGAACGAATCGACAAAAAGCGTTTTACTCAAGATTGTGGAATCATGGCAAAATTTGAACAGTCTAGTCGACGACGTTCCTCTGATGCAGATCCTGTGGTGGTGGAACTCACTTACTTTGGCACGCTGCAAGAGATTTTGAGGATCGATTACAGAGGATTTTTTGTCGACTTGTTCGACGTGCAATGGTTCAAGATAATCATGGAGGGTCGCAACGCTACTGTGCGTAGAGGAGAGTCTGGTTTTCTTGAGGTGGATTCTACTAAGAAATGGACTGACCTAAGAGACACTTTCGTACTACCCGAGCATTGTGAACAAGTAAGTATGTAAATAGTTAACATCCCCCTTTTACAAGTTATGTGCTTGAAAGCTCTCATGTAAGTTATGTGGCTCTGGCAGGTAATATTTCATCCTACAAAGTCTACATCAAACTGGTGGTACGTCATAGAGGTAGCCCCTCGTAGTGCAAGGACGTATGAAGGCTACCATGTGCCAATCACAACGACATCAATGAAGGAGATCAGAGAAGATGCTCAATCAGAAGCCGCTGCGGTGGTGCCAGACGAGCATCAAGATGCTACTACTCTATATGGGGTGCATGCAGAGGAGCTACAAAATGAAACAGAGGATATGTGTTTAAACGGAGAGCTCTATATAGATATAGGAAGTTATGCTGAGTTATGCGAGGATGAGAGAGAGATCTCTTAAAGCCACAAATATTGTATTTGAACAATTTTGCTTCGTGTTGTAAAAGCTCTGGCTCTCTAAGTACCTTCCATGGTGTATAACGCTCTTTTCTACTCGCGCTCACATCTTTTGATTGAAAATTTTGAGTTTTCGACTTGCCTCTTTTATCACTCGATTCATTGCGTCATTGTATTTATATGCGTCATTACGTCATTGTATTTAATGGTCTTTGCGTCATTGTCTACTCTATTCATTCAATATTAAGTTTAAATATTCGTGTGTTTAATGCAGGTATGGATGATGAGGAGTTTCTTTCTTCTTTGTCACCGCAGCAGAGACAGTGGTACGTGGAGCGTCATCGCTCTGGCGCATCATCGCGCGTTCCTACTCCATCCGCATCTCCCTCTCTTTCGGAGCATTCGGCGCGCTCCAAAGCTTCGGCGTCGATGAGACGAGCTTCACACTCGTCTAGACACCGGCGCTCTAGTGGTGGCGGTGGCGGTTGTTGTGGGGATTCCGCCACCGATGCCTCCACACCGCCTCGTGTTCGACGAGGCTCTTTACCCTCCCCTTCTTTGCCCGCCCCCACACCAGCCACAGCATCGCCATCTACGCCAGGTTTTTCACGGCTGACTGTTCCTAGAAGCTACACACCTCTACCTACTCCGCCAGGAGCGACCCCACTCGACACTCCTCGCTTCGGGGCCCAGACGCCAGTGGAGACACCTAACGTCCGTACCCCCATCGACACGCCGCTAGAGACCCCTGCCGGGACACCCACGTTCACGAGTCACCGGCCAGAGGGCTTGCCTTACTCCGTCGACATCAGCGGTGGCATCATCATGGATGATGACGGCAAGAAGGTGATCTCGCGCATGCGTGGTCTTTGCTCTTAGTTGTTTAGACACTACATACTAAACAAATGGAGTGAAGTACCAAGTGATTTAAAAAATTGAGTCATCAGCATACTTCATGATGAGTTTCCCGTTCCAACACGGGATCAGCGCTTCAATGAAGACCTGATGAAGATTCGAATGCGCGAATACTGCAAACACAAGCGTTCTGAAGTGCAAAAAGCAATCAAGAATGGGTGGAACAGGCCACATTGGCTGGCCAAAGAAGATTGGAAGAATGCGAAGAAAGCAGCGCGCGAGAATCCCGACAAGTGGAAGCAACAAAAGGATGCAGCCAGAGTGCGAGTAGAGGCAGGGAGCTCGCACCACTTGGGGAGCGGTGGATGGGCATCATTTGAGGCCGATTTTGTAAGTGTTTTCACATTGCTCTTTATGCATGTTCGATAGTTTAGGGTTTATGAGTTTTTTAGTTCTAACATAATGAAATCTTTGTATGTTTTGACAGTGGTCGATGACAGGACGTGATCCCACACCGTACGAGCGCGAGTACGCAGGCAGGAAGGGCTTAAATGCCCTGATGGACATTCTCAGTTCTCACGGCGGCATGGTTAGTATTAGGGTTTACTCTTTTTTATTTTTTGTATTGTTTTATAAATGTCGTTATATGTTTATACTTACTGAAAGCTGTCTTATTGTCTTTTTTTGCAGAATCCGACAGATACACCGCTTGGACGCGATGAGACGTCTGACTAGACGACGTCAGTTTAGCCATAGCTAGATAGCATTAGTTTAGGGTTTCTCATAGCTTATGTATCATGAGACGGATTTTATACGTCTTTTTGAACCATGTATATTATTACATTTGTCACCGCAGTTTCTTTTGCCAATCAATTCTTTATGCCTATGATGTTGTACAATTGTCATTATTACATTTGCCAATCAATTCATTTTGCCTATGATGTGTACAATTGTCAATTTTGCAAACAATGCGTTTTGTGGGTGACTATTTTGGGTCTATTATCTACCCTTGCACTTTTTTTAAAAAGTGAATCAAGTACAATATGGTTGATGGGTGGCAGGGCATTCAATGCCCTGCCACCAAAAAAAAATTCTCTCGGGCGTCACTATAAGCGTCGCTATTTATGGCTCTGTAGCGTCGCTACGAGCGTCGCTATAGTCTTCTGTGTAAACGTCGCTATATGCGTTGCTATATGCGTCTCTATATAGCGACGCGTATAGCGACGCATATAGCGACGACTATAGCGACGCTCGTAGCGACGGTTTTAGCGACGCCGGGGGTTATAAAAACCCAGTGTATTTTCGTCGCTAACAGCGTCACAAGAGCACACAACCTCTTGTAGTGTTTGTGGCGACACATACATTATACTCTTCCCAAAAATGTCACCTTAGTCATATATTTATATTACCACCCTTTTCTTTTTTGCTTTGTAAATAGAATAAGCATACAATAACCAACTATATACCCCCAAACATTCTTACCTCTTGTGAATTAGTAGTAGAAAAATAATATATCCATCTTCCACCCCTTATAGATAAATTCCCATGGAAATCAACTCTCCACTTGTTTTTACCAGAGATTATGGTCCCTCTCTACAAGTCTTCTATGCCCCCTACATAGGTGGCCGGCCAACATCTCTTAAGAATATACATATAGTTTCTCTCGTTTCAAAAAGACTCCAATTGTATATTCTTTTCACAAGAAAATAATATTGGGCCCTCCTCTATTTGTTTAAGCATCATAGACTTTTGAAACAAGCATGATTCCCCTTGGATGCATACAAGCAAAGGGCCCATACAAGAAGACTTTGAAGCAAAAGGTTCCCTAGCCTAGTGTGGACCTTCCAAACCAAATTCCTTGGTGCATGGGCGTGAAGAATAGTCCAAATTCATATCAAACATGCTGAGAAGGTCAATTTTGCCTTTTGAAGCATGTCATTCCGAGCTAAAGGTAAAAAGTTATGGTCAAAATAGTGTAAATCTGTCATATTCGCAGCAAAAGGGAACTGTAAATCAAGTAAATGAAGAGAGTGAGATCTTATTTTTCCCCTACTCATCTTCTAGAAGAGCAATGAGTGTTCAAGGTCACTTGCATGTGATGGGACCAACCTAAAGATGCTTTCTAAATGCCAAGACAGACAAGTTGAGATACCCCGCAGGAGCCACCCGTAGGGCCTCATGGTGGGGCCCACCTACATTATGCACCCCTATGGAGCCTTCACGGTCTAAAATGATATTTTTGGTGAAAAAATAGTCCCTTTTATGTCCAATATTCAATGAGTGGGCAAAGGACACTTAATTAGGGCTAATCACTCACCCTAATTAAGTGTAGCATAATCCCACTCCTACACAACTATAAATAGCCCCCCTTGGAGAGACTCAAGGACACACACACACCTATATTTTCAACTTCATGTTGTTTCTTGATCAATATTAGAGAAAACCCCAACTCTCTCTCTTTCACATCCTCCCTCCTAACCCTCCTCTTTGGAGGAAGTGCAACTCTATTCTCCACTCTCTCCATTCTACAATCTCTTACTCCATCAACCCAATAAATCATTTGTAGCACCTCAATAATTGTAAATACATCATGATCTCTCTGATGGTTATGTTAATGATCATGAAATCATCTTCAAAAACGTTCAAGTGTTGCAATTCGTGATGGCTAGCCAGCGTCTGTCCTCCCCTTAAAAGGTGTGCGAGAAATCAAGTAAGTGTTCTATTCTCAATTTACCATTGGTTTGTTTCTCCACACTTATTCAATTGGTCTAAAGAAATTTCTCACTCCAACTCTCTTTTGCTTCATTACATATGCATGTGGCTACCTCTCATGGTGATTTTATTTGTGTCACGGCATTGCATAGATGGAGATGAGCTCTCTATGCAAAGTGTGTTAGTTTGATGTAAGTGATTCTCTTGTGTGTTTGAGAGGCAAGTCTTGCGCGCATGATTTTTTTGATGAGTGCTTGAGAGAGGAAGAGTTTGGATGTATTATGGGTATTCTTATGGGGAGAAGGTGAATGCTATTCCACAAATTGCATATTTCATTTTGATGCACGGCATTGGGTTGCATAATCGTTGATGGTGTTCAAGTGTCCAAAGTGTATATAGAGTAAGGGGGTTTTCAAAGTGTGTTGCTTGGGTGGGTGAGTGCAAGTGTTATTTTTTTGATTGGTTTCCTTCTCCACTCACGAAAGAAGGTGGTGCCCCAAGTAGTGTGCATACCTCTTTACAAACATTTTGTGAGCGTAGGCCCATTGGTTTGGGTTTAGAGGCCCCATTTCAAAAAGCTCGCCCTCATAAAGTGGTGCCCCCACTGAGGAACATATTTCCAAGTTACCTTCAAATTATTTAGTGATGAACAATGGAGTTCCCATCTATCCATTTCATTTTGCACAACACATTAGAGTAAATGTTCACATAGATAGAAAAGTCTTTTTCCAGCAACGCATTGTTTTTATGTTTGGTGCAGAAAGACTTAGAGAAATACTGGCATCACCCAATCCAATTATACTTCCAATCATCAATTATGAAACTTCTTTTGATGTTCACGTTTTCATTTTGTTTTAAAGGCAGGAACAAGGAGTGGTGAAGGGGTGCTCAAGGGCCATATGAAGGAACGAGGTCTTCAAACCAACAACGAGGAGTAGCACATGAATCACGATCAAAATAATGAACCTTTTAGGCCTATTGCTCCGCAATCCATTCATATAATCATTGCAACTAAGTTTAGGTTTCAGTCTATCATAAGGAGGATATTTGGATCCACTCGCCTCAATGAAATCAATGCTTCAATTGATGCATTTATTCTACCTATGATAAAGTACGAATTAACAATGGATGTGTACATCTTCATTTTAATGTAATTAGATTTATAGTGTCAATAATCTTGTGCGGCCTGTAAGAGAAAAGTTTCTTTAAAAAAAGAGATTTAAAAAAGTCTAAACAAAATGTCAAGTTCTTTTCCCACGTTCTATGCAAGAAGTGGGGAAGATGCGCAAGAGTTTCTTGACAACTTGGAGATGGCACATCTCATATCCGGGAGAGATGAAGAGGAAGTAAAGCTACGAGCCTTCCCGTTGGTTCTAAAAGCAGAAGCTAAAGCATGGTATGAGACCTTGCAACCCCAAATCAAGTCCAATTGGGAGAGACTGTGAGCAAGCTTCCTCTCCAAGTTCGGGCAAGGTGATACTTCTGAAGGACTATGGAAATGTCTTATTGGGCATAAGCACGTATCACTTGAAGACTATCCCTCTTATGAAGCAACCTTTGTCAATATATGGGGTAGGTGGGAGGATACATTAGAAAATCATGGTGGTGCACCTAACTTTCTAAAAAAAGAGAGACTCATGGTTGGCTTGTATCCACTTTTAAAGGCTAAAGTAGAGCTAAAATTCCCATCCACCTTCGAAGAAGCACGTGAGGTAGCCATCATCAATTTTAGAAAACTACACTTCCAAGCACATAGAGCAAGGGGTTTGAATGAAGTGAGTGAGAGGGAGTCTTCACAAACCATGGAAGCACCAATTAGGGCCCCTCTTGCACAATCTTCACAAATAGGAGATAACTCTCAACAAGAAGTTTTACAAAGGCTAACTCAACAGCTTGAGAACCTCACTCTGAATCTAGTACAAGGCCTACCTCAACAACGACAACCAAGAGAAGGGAATCGCAATCAACGAAGACAAGCTCAAGAGTTGCGATGTTGGAATTGCAATGAAATGGGCCATGGCATGTACAATTGTCCACATCCAAGGCGACTTCCGGGAGACATATATCCCCCTAGACCGCCTCCTCTCACTGTGCAACAAGAACAAGCTCAAGGCCCACAAATCCTTCGACGACCACCACCACCAGCAAATATACCTCCCGTCCCACATGAGGAGGAAGAAAGAGGAGTCAACATCATCAAGCTAGAAAAGGTAATAGATGAGCATACTCTAAACTTTGATGTTATGCCTGCAGAAAAACGCACAAGAGCACATGATAAGGATGAAGACATGAGAAGTGAAGGAACAAATTCAGCCAGAAGGGACAAGAAGAAGAAGTCAAAGATGGAAGAAGCTGAAAGTAGCAGGAAGAAAAGATCAAGGCGAAGGGAAATTGGTATCAACGACTTCCCATTGGGAAAGGAGCTAGAGCCCTACAACATCTTGGAGGATTTACAAACCCAAAAGCCAAACATTACATGGCCTCAACTTCTACACCTATCAGCCAAAGTAAGAAGGCAATGGCCAAAGTTGGTAAGTACAAGAATTCCAAAAAAGAAAGCAAATCTTTCCATTAAGGTTGTGGCCTCAAAGATACAAAAAGATGTGGAACCCATTGTGGATTCTTACATAAGGGGTAAAAAGGTGTCTAATGTATATGTTGATGGTGGAGCTCAAATGTGTGTGATCACGGAAAAATCAATGAACAAGTTAGGGCTTGAAATTACAAAGTCCTCTAATTGTCAAGCTAGGCTAGCCAACAACTCAAGTGTGAAGTGTTTGGGGATCATTGAAAATGTAAAAGTCTCTGTATGTAACATAGATGCACGAGTGGATATGTATGTCATGCCAGCTAAGGGGGAGGGCTATCCCATCATCCTAGGGAGGCTTTGGCTCATTTCTGTGAATGCAGATCAAAAATGGGGAAGTGGTCATTTGATTCTTAAGAAGGGTCATCTGGTGGTGTACGATTGGCGAGAAGGAAAGCAACTAGATATCAACTATGAAACCACGGCAGATGAAGAGAGCGAGGAGGAGAGTCCCTACTCAAGTGATGAGGAAGCATCAACCAGTGCATCAACCAGTGAAGAGGAGTCTTCTTTGGAGGTAATGGGAATTGTATTCAACGCCAACACTCAAGATGTTCCAGTAGAAGAAAAGCCAACAGACAATAACACACGAGGGGATGAAAGATGCCACCACCTTGAAGAAGGATTTGAGAAGATGCTTGCAAAAGATCTTCCTTGCGAGGAGAAGAGGTCCTACATCAATATGTTAAGGAGGTATCCCAATTTGTTTATCACTGACTACTCACAAATAAGAGGTGTAGATGTACTAGAGCATCGAATTGAATTGAAACCAGGGACCAAACCCGTGGCTCAAAAGTTAAGGCGACTAGGATCTATGCAACAAAAGGCTCTCCTACACGAAGTGAATCGACTCTTGAAGGCTGGCTTCATCTATCCAGTATCCAACTCCGAATGGGTATCACCTATTGTAGTCACTCCCAAGAAGAATGGTAAGTGGAGGGTCTGCGTGGATTACAAATCCCTCAACGCTGCGACAAAGAGGGACCACTTCCCTCTCCCTTTCCAAGATGAAATTTTGAATGAAGTAGCAGGTCACGAATGCTACACTCTGTGTGATGGGTATTCAGGATATTTTCAAATTAGAATAGCAGAAGAGGACCAACCAAAAACCACCTTCATCACACTTTGGGGATGTTTTGCATTCAGAGTAATGCCTTTTAGGCTCACCAATGCTCCTAGCACCTTCATGAGATTCACAATATTTGTATTTCAGCCATTCTTTAGAAAATCTATAAGAGTCTTTATGGATGATTTCTGTATTTATAGTTGTAGATCAGTTCATTGCCAAAAGGTTGAAGAGGGGCTTAAGAGGCTCCATCAATTTGGGGGACAACTCAACCCAAAGAAGTGTCATATCGGTGAATCTCAGGTGGTTTTGCTAGGCCATGTGGTTTCTTCATAAGGAATTCAAGTGGATCCCTCTAAAGTAGAGGCCCTTTTCTCATTATCTCCACCAACAACAACAAAGGAGCTAATGACCTTCAACCACAAAGTGAGGTACATGTCTCGCTTCATCCATCTCCTAGCAGAAGCCATCGCCCCTTTGCATAGGCTGGCAATCCAATCTACATTTGAATGGGGGAGGGAACATGCAAAATGTTTTGAGGAAGTGAAGGGCATTCTTAGCTCTCTCCCAATCCTAATGCCACCAGATCCAAAGGAGACTTACTATGTCACTCCAAGTGTAGGTTTCGAAGCAATTGGTGTTGTTTTGATGCAAAAAGATCCTAAAACATCATACATGAGGCCGATCTATTTTGCAAGCAAGGTGATGACTCCAGCCGAGAAGGGATACACTGAAATGGAGAAAGTGGTCTTTGCAATCTTGTTTGCGGTAAGGAAGTTTCGATCGTATCTTCTCCCTGTGCCATTTGTTTTTCTCACCTTAGAGCACAATCTACCATATGTAGTACAACACATGAGCCTCTCATCTAGAATAGCAAAGTGGGTGCTTGAACTCCAAGAATTTGAATACACTTTCCTTGTAGAAGATAGCACAAGAGCAGGACTTGCAGAAATTCTCACCTACAAAGTGAGAGAAAGGGAAGGATCACGACTACAAAGAGAGGAAGGCTCAAAACAGTTCAAAGTGAAGGAGATTGATAATGCCCATACTTTATGCTTTGACAGAGCCTATCAACGCCAACAAGACAAAGAAGCAGGGGGGATCCTCATTTTAAACCCACAAAAGGAGGTAATGGTTAGAAAAGGTATCACTCTACCCAATGTTCACTCTAACAATGAGGCTGAGTATGCTGCTCTAACCCTTGGGTTAGAAGAATGCAAAGAATTAGGCATACAAAGACTTATTATAAAAGGTGATTCTTTGCTAGTGGTCAGGCAAATCCAAGGGACTTGGAGGTGCAAGAATCGTACATTGTTTGAGTGGCTTAGTAGTGTAAGAGCTTTGATGAAGGGTTTTAAAGCAACACAGGTACAACACATTGTGAGAACTCATAACAAGGAAGCAGACTTACTCGCAAATGAAAAGATTCAAATGGCGGTAGGAGGTGTGAAACTATATGAACCCAAATATCAAGGTCAAGAGGAGCTAGAAGACATTATCTTCTTTCTACAAGCAGGTGAGTGTCCCAAACACTTAGACAAGGTGCAAAGACATAGACTAGTTAAGAAGGCCACACCTTACCAGTTGATCGAGGATGATTTATATCACAAAGGGAAAGATTTGGTCTTGAGGAGAGTACCAGGTGTGCAAGAGATAGAGAAAATTCTTCTTTCATGTCATGATGATGTCTGTGGTGGTCACTTTTCTCAAGATATTACAAGTAGGAAGATTTTACAAGCAGGGTTTATTTGGCCGAGCTTACATCGTGATGTCCAATATTGGTGTAAAGCATGTAAGCCATGCCAAATTGCTGGGGATAGACGACTAACATATGAGCCTCGAGTCCCAATAATATCTTATGGCCCTTTTGAAAAGTGGGGTGTGGATGCAATAGGTCCCTTACCTCGTACTTCTACAGGGAAGGTTTTCATCATCATGGGTGTTGACTACATGACACGATGGGCGGAAGCAACAAGCACAACCCGAATCACAGCTGAAGAGGTATCAAAGTTTATTTTTGATCATATTTGTAGTAGGTTTGGAACACCCCTAGAAATCTTATCAGATCGAGGCCCGGGTTTTAGGGCTGACCTTCTGAATGATCTCTTGAGGAGGTTAAAAGTGAAACACCTGCATTCCACACCCTACTATCCTCAATGCAATGGATTGGTGGAAAAAGTGAATGGAATGATATGTAAGATCATTTCTAAACAGGTTGTGGACCGGCCTAATGATTGGGATCGCCATTTGACGGCTGCTCTTTGGGCGTATAGGACATCTTTCAAGGTATCTACCCAATTCACCCCTTTTCATCTAGTTTATGGACAGGAAGCTCTTCTCCCCATTGAGGTAGAGCTCTCAAGCTTGCGCGTTCTTGCAAGAGTGGCAAAAAAACCAAAGGAGGTTCTACATGAAAGGATCTTAGATCTCCATCGACTTGAGCTAGATAGAGAAGAGTCCATTGATCACTACATCACCAAAGCAACAAGCCAAAGGGATAAAATCAACAAAAAGCTCAAGGGGAAAGGATTGAAGGAAGGTATGTTGGTTCTTCTCTATGATAACCGACTTGATACTCGACTTGACAAAAAGTTTTTGCAAAGATGGGAGGGACCTTTCATGATAAAAACAAAGTTTGGGAATGGTAGTTACAGATTAGCAGATTTATCAGGAAAACTCCACAAGACCAGAGTCAATGGATGGAGATTAAAGCCCTACTTTCAACGTATCAATCCGTTGATAGGCAGTCATCTGCCTACATCGTCTAAGCTCCAAATTGGCATGGCTCCCTTCAGCTTGGCAAATGCTCCACCTATTTTTAAAGCTTTGATGTGCAAAGAAGAACCAGACTTGGAATCTGAACATACCCAAGGCAACCCTCCCATCTCCGATTTATGGGATTGAGGTAATGAAAAGCAGTTCTAATGGAGTAAAAGAGTGCATGACACTCCTTCTATTGAAAAAAAAAAAAAAGTGGAAAAGGAAAAATGACAAAAAAAAAAAGAGAAAAAAAGAAGAAAAGAAGCAACACCGTCCTCCTAAAGATATGAATATCTCTAGGCTTGGGGGAGGGATAATATGAGTGGCATAAAATGGTAACCATCTTTTTGCAACATTTGTCGGCCTACTCAACGTTCTCTTCCTCATATGTGTATATATTTTTCTATGCTATTAAGTTATCTAGAGTAAATTCCCCCTCTTCGTTTAACCTTTGTGGCGACACATACATTATACTCTTCCCAAAAATGTCACCTTAGTCATATATTTATATTACCACCCTTTTCTTTTTTGCTTTGTAAATAGAATAAGCATACAATAACCAACTATATACCCCCAAACTTTCTTACCTCTTGTGAATTAGTAGTAGAAAAATAATATATCCATCTTCCACCCCTTATAGATAAATTCCCATGGAAATCAACTCTCCACTTGTCTTTACCAAAGATTATGGTCCCTCTCTACAAGTCTTCTATGCCCCCTACATAGGTGGCCCAACATCTCTTAAGAATATACATATAGTTTCTCTCCTTTCAAAAAGACTCCAATTGTATATTCTTTTCACAAGAAAATAATATTGGGCCCTCCTCTATTTGTTTAAGCATCATAGCCTTTTGAAAAAAGCATGATTCCCCTTGGATGCATACAAGCAAAGGGCCCATACAAGAAGACTTTGAAGCAAAAGGTTCCCTAGCCTAGTGTGGACCTTCCAAACCGAATTCCTTGGTGCATGGGCGTGAAGAATAGTCCAAATTCATATCAAACATGTTGAGAAGGTCAATTTTGCCTTTTGAAGCATGTCATTCCGAGCTACAGGTAAAAAGTTATGGTCAAAATAGTGTAAATCTGTCAGATTCGCAGCAAAAGGGAACTGTAAATCAAGTAAATGAAGAGAGTGAGATCTTATTTTTCCCCTACTCATCTTCTAGAAGAGCAATGAGTGTTCAAGGTCACTTGCATGTGATGGGACCAACCTAAAGATGCTTTCTAAATGCCAAGACAGACAAGTTGAGATACCCCGCAGGAGCCACCCGTAGGGCCTCATGGTGGGGCCCACCTACATTATGCACCCCTATGGAGCCTTCACGGTCTAAAATGATATTTTTGGTGAAAAAATAGTCCCTTTTATGTCCAATATTCAATGAGGGGCAAAGGACACTTAATTAGGGCTAATCACTCACCCTAATTAAGTGTAGCATAATCCCACTCCTACACAACTATAAATAGCCCCCCTTGGAGAGACTCAAGGACACACACACACCTATATTTTCAACTTCATGTTGTTTCTTGATCAATATTAGAGAAAACCCCAACTCTCTCTCTTTCACATCCTCCCTCTTAACCCTCCTCTTTGGAGGAAGTGCAACTCTATTCTCCACTCTCTCCATTCTACAATCTCTTACTCCATCAACCCAATAAATCATTTGTAGCACCTCAATAATTGTAAATACATCATGATCTCTCTGATGGTTATGTTAATGATCATGAAATCATCTTCAAAAACGTTCAAGTGTTGCAATTCGTGATGGCTAGCCAGCGTCTGTCCTCCCCTTAAAAGGTGTGCGAGAAATCAAGTAAGTGTTCTATTCTCAATTTACCATTGGTTTGTTTCTCCACACTTATTCAATTGGTCTAAAGAAATTTCTCACTCCAACTCTCTTTTGCTTCATTACATATGCATGTGGCTACCTCTCATGGTGATTTTATTTGTGTCACAGCATTGCATAGATGGAGATGAGCTCTCTATGCAAAGTGTGTTAGTTTGATGTAAGTGATTCTCTTGTGTGTTTGAGAGGCAAGTCTTGCGCGCATGATTTTTTTGATGAGTGCTTGAGAGAGGAAGAGTTTGGATGTATTATGGGTATTCTTATGGGGAGAAGGTGAATGCTATTCCACAAATTGCATATTTCATTTTGATGCACGGCATTGGGTTGCATAATCGTTGATGGTGTTCAAGTGTCCAAAGTGTATATAGAGTAAGGGGGTTTTCAAAGTCTGTTGCTTGGGTAGGTGAGTGCAAGTGTTATTTTTTTGATTGGTTTCCTTCTCCACTCCCAAAAGAAGGTGGTGCCCCAAGTAGTGTGCATACCTCTTTACGAACATTTTGTGAGGGTAGGCCCATTGGTTTGGGTTTAGAGGCCCCATTTCAAAAAGCTCGCCCTCACTGGAAAGCAAAGATGTTGTTAATTATTGAAGGCGATGAACTCTCCGATGTTGTTCTTGGAAATCGTGTTTGTCCGCCTCAGCCTGTTGATACGGATAATGATAACGTGCTTATCACTGAGGGAACTATATTTGAAGATTGGAATGTTGCCTATACGGATTGGCAACGACGTGATAAAGCAGCTCGTCGGTATATTCTTTCTAGTCTTAATGATTCCCTTTTGCTTGATATGTATGAACTTCCTACTTCCCACGACGTATGGAAGTACCTTATTGCAAACTTTCAGAAGAAATCTGTCACAGAAATACTTTATTTGAGAGGGTTGCTTAACAAGTTACAATATGAAGTTGGTACTGCCATGACGGGACATATTGAATCTTTCAAATCTATTATTAATCAACTTGCTGCTGCCGGTGATCCTGTTCCACAAAAGAAACTGATTACACTTCTCCTTGATACGGTGAAGGACTCTTCTTATGATAACATTGTTACTATTCTCTCTAATAAAGATGGTCTTGATTTCGACCAAGCCTGCATGTCTTTAATTGAATACTCTCAATGTCAAGAACGTCGTAATGCTGGTCATGATACAGCTATGATTTCACAAGAGGAGACTGAGTCACAACAGATGGAACGGGCTTTTTATGCTCGAAGGCGTCCATTTCAACGAGGAAACCGCAGAGGTGGCCGTCGCGGTAATATTTTCTCTCGTCTCAAATTTCCTAATAAGCAATGTTCTTACTGCAACAGAAATGGCCATACTGAAGATGATTGTTGGGCACGTCAATATGATGAAGAACACAATATTACCACAAAACAACCACGTTTATCTAGAGACTCTTTTTCTTCTTCTTGTGAATATTGTGGACGATCTGATCATCCCACTCAAATGTGCTATAAGCGTCGATTCGACACAGATCGGAATAGAGCATATGCTACTGAACATCGAAACAACATTGTACCAGAAACAAGCTGCGTCCTATGTTCAGTTTCTCCAGATAGAATACTTCATGTACGCGATGGATCACTTTTTATTGTCGATTCTGGTGCTACAGGAAATATGACATATCAGTCTAAGTGGCTCCATAACTATCATCCATTGCCAGTTCAACGTGTTGTTTATCTTGCTGATGATACTACTTGTCAAGTAAAGGGTATTGGAGACTTATATCTTGGTACCTTATCTTCTTCCACTCGAATTTTACGAGGAGTATTACATGTACCGGATCTTCAACGTAATCTTCTTTCAGTTGCTAGACTTGTTGATCTTGGTCTGTTTGTTGGGTTTGATCATACCAAATGCCGAATTGAGAAAAAGACCATATTAGGTAAAGTGGGAAAATCCTAATTCCCAGGTTGGACAACTTTCAATATATCATGTATAAAATATAGAGATTTTGTCAAAAATTTGAGTTTTCTTAAGGTCTCATTCCACTTTATGCACATACAATACACAATGAAAACAACTAAAATATCATGGTTTCAATCAATTGGATTATTAGGAGAGGAGTATATTGCATCCATTATCGTTGTCTATGTTCTAATGTCCTACCTACAACTTATCTCAACATGGAGAGCTTGGTTTCTAGGTCCACCACTTGTCCAAGTTAATGTAAAAGTGACTCAAGGTTCACAACTTGTGAAAGCAAGGATCCATTGAGGAATACAATCCACTTGGCTATTTTTCCTTAATTTATTGCATGTGACATTTAAGCAAGGTTCACTTCTAATCTATAACTTCTTAATTTGAGGCATGGGGCATACATAAAATATGTAGCATATGCTCTATTGCCTCATAGGAAGGTTGGTTTCAAGGTGCACTTATCCATGCTAGCCTATCTTGGAGAAATGATGGAGCTTGCTTCTCTCCTTGTTTCAATGGAGACTAGCTTGGACAAGTGGTGGACCTTTGCTTCTCTCTATGTTTCAATAGAGTTAGCTTGGACAAGTGGTGATCTTGGAACAAAACCCCCATGTAAAACATATCATGGGTATTCCAAGTGATTAGAAAGATTACCATTTAAGATATAACCTTATAGGTTGGACAACTAGATCTTGGCTTGGAGAAATGGTGGACCTTTGATTCTCTCCATGTTTCAATGGAGTCTATCTTGGAGAAATGGTGGAGCTTGCTTCTGTCCATGTTTCAATGGAGCCTAGCTTGAACAGTTGGTGGACCTTTGCTTCTCTCTATGTTTCAATAGAGTTAGCTTAGACACGTGGTGGATCTTCAAAATAAACCAACTACTATCAATGTTTCCTAGCTTGGACAAGTGGTGGAGTGTTTCTCTACTCCATGTTTCAATGGATCTTAGCTTGGACAAGTGTTGGACCTTAAAACAAAAACCCCATGTACAACATAGAATGGATTTTCTAGATTTCAATGGAGTCTAGCTTTAACAAATGGTGGAGCTTGTCTTCATCCATGTTTCAATGAAACTAGCTTGGACAAGTGGTGGACCTTGTAACAAACCCTCCCATGTACAACATATCATTGGTTTTCTAAGTGATGGGAAGGAATACCATTCAAGATATAAACTTATAGCTTGGATAAGTAGTTGACTTTAAAACCAAATTCATCATAATACAATGAAATACAGGTCAGCCAATTCCTAAATCTTGAGACCAAACCTCCCATGCTATTAGAGATAATATATTGGATAAGTGGTGGACCTTCTATTATTTTCCCATGCCTAGTTTAGACAACCGGTACACTTCGCAGCTATAAAGGTTGGACGAGTTGTGGAGCCTTGTTTCTATCCATGTTTTAATGGATCTTAGCTTGGACAAGTGGTGGACCTTGAAAAAAAGCTTCCATGTACAACATATATGAGGTTTTCCATGTTTTAATGGAACCTATCTTGGACAAATGGTGAAGCTTTCTTCTCTCCATGTTGATTTTGGAACTACCTTAGACAAGTGGTGGAGCTTTTCTTTTCTACTCTTCATAATACAATGAAGTATATGTTGGTTACATGGTGAATCTTAAGGCCAAACCTCCCATTTTACTAGAGATGATAGGTTGGACAAGTGGATCAACCTTCTATCATTTCTCCATGACTATATTGGACAATTAGTAGACATAACATCTCTCTATGTTGTCTAGAGATGAGCTTGGACAAGTGATGGACCCTGCTTCTCTCTCCCCTTGGTTTACTAGTTTGAAGACTCAGTATATATACTTTCTTAAATCTAGCTTGAACAAGTGGTGGACCTTGCATCCACAATCTTAATTCAGTATAAAAAAGTATATGAAAAAATAACATAGGAATCTTGGTTTGAAGGTCAAGCAATTAGGTTCCAAATGCACATAATAATATATTTTTCACCCATATTAAAAGAAAGTTAAATATGCACATAATAATATATTTTCCAAATGCACATAATAATATATTTTCCACCCATATTAAAAGAAAGTTAAATATGTTATTACCAAATTGACAAAGGTAACGTCCAAGAATTATATCTTTCCATCTTGTCAGATCTAAATCTTCATCAAGGCAACATGCATGTATACATCAACTTTCAAGCCATTCAAGAATACATGCACTTAGATTCCATAGTTTTGTTTTCAAAGTCTTTTAGGTTCTAAAACTCTTTCACATAAAGTATGTAATGACAAAATTCTTGAAGCAAACATTTGTGCCCAAGAAAAAGATCCCTCTCACATATTTAAAGTCCATGAATTCTCTGATCCACACTTACAAGTTTTATTTTGACATCAAACATCAATTCTTTCATAGTTCCAAATAAATGCAACTTCAATATGAATTGACAAAAAATGAATTTCTTTTACTATATGACCCAACATAGGCCCCAATCAAATAAAAAATGAGTCCCCAAAAATTTGGGTGCACTCTAGCAATACATCAGAGTCCCCTTACAATAGGATGCACTCCAATAGTACATTGAAGTCCCCTTAGAGTAGGGTGCACTCCATTCAAGTGTTCATAAAATTAACACACCTTTTATAAATAAAAAAAAGACTATATCAAATTATACAAATGTTGAAAGATACACACTAGAATAAAAAAAGCATCTTATAGCCATATTTATTCAATGCTTTCGTGTTGACAAGTACACACCAAGGACATAATTTGTCTCAGAATCACTATACTGATTTACAATTGTGTTATATGTATAGACTCTCTTATCTCTTGCATACAACCATCCTACCAACCATGGAATTATGGTTCTCTGCAAGAAGTTTTGAAGTTGCTCGGAAGTTTGCCTCCACATCTTTGGAAATATAAGATATGTCCCTGGCATGTTCCACATCACCCTATATGGAGTGTCATCAAAAATTAAGGTATTGTTTGCATCCAAATCCTCAAATATCTTCCAAATATCACTCAGATTTTTGTGATAAACCCTTGTAAATCCTAACATGATATTTGGATTTTGGCAATTTTTGTTACTCATAAACACCTTGAACTTGGTATACGGCTCAGGAAAACACTTTTGTGTGATGCGTTGCACCCTTGTTAAGTTATAGCAACTCCATATCCATAGCTCAAAGTATTCAGCACAAAAATCCAAAAAACTTTGTGCGTCTGGTCGCACCACATGATAAACTTCATCTTTGTCCTCCACAAGTCGCATGTGTTGAGCCCAAGATGGCATAGAATCTCCATGTTTCATTTCAACTGTCTTGAGAAGTAACCCCTCTAGATCCAAGATAAGTACTCTTTTGATGTCCTTGAAAGCAAGTGGTAGGTGATAAGGAGGTGATTCATTCCTTGGACAAGGTCTTGGAGGATGTTGGATGGGTAATTCAATAGTTTTCTTCAATTTATGCCAGCATATAGCCAATCCATTTTTCTGTAATGGTTCTGAAATTAAAGAACAAGAACACTTAATGCAAACACAACAATAGACATGATTTTTACATTGTCTACCCTAAGGTTTTATTAGATACCAAAATCCATCTATGATCTACTCATTAATAGAAAGAAAGTCAAATTAAAATCCTGACTCTTTTTTATGCTACACTCTCTCTTAGTCTCAATACCGTGGAGTTCAACTAGACTTAAGTCAACTAATAACTACTACTTGTTGTTAAAGGTATGCTTGAAGTGTATAAGGCTTAACCAATGCTCTAGTGTAGAATGGGTATTTAGGTCTCAAGGTCTACCACTTATCCAAGCAAAGATCCATTTAGATATGGAAACTCAATTTTTCTTAATATAATGATATAGAGTGGACAAGTGGTGAATCCTGAGACCAAGCCACTCATGCTACTAGGGATAATAGGTTGGACAAGTGGTGGACCTTGAATGTAAACCCCCCATGTACAAAGTATCAGGGGTTTTGGGTATTTCAATGGACTCTAGCATCTTGGAAACATGGTGGAGCTTACTTCTCTCCATGTTTCAATGGAGTCTATCTTGGATAAATGGTGGAGCATCATTCTCTCCATGTTTCAATGGAGCCTACCTTGGACAAGTGGTGCATGTTTGTTTCTCTCTATGTTTGAACAGATCTAGCTTGGACAAGTGGTGGACCTTGGAACAAAATCCCCATGTAAAACATATCATGGACATTACAAGTGGTGAGAAAAAATACCATTCAATATATAACCTTATAGGTTGGAAACGTGGTGGACCTTAACACCCAATTATTATTAATATAATGACATAGAGTGGACAAGTGGTGAATCTTGCGACCAAACCTACTAGGAAAAGTACGTTGGACAAGTGGTGGACCTTGAATGCAAACCCCCCATGTACAAAATATTACTCATGCTACTAGGAATAATTTGGTATTAAGGTCCATGTTTCAATGGAGCCTAGCTTGGAAAAGTGGTGGACCTTTGTTTCTCTCTATGTTTCAATAGAATTTTCTTGGACAAGTGGTGAACCTTGGAACAAAACCCCCATGTAAAGCATGTCATGGGCATTACAAGTGGTGAGAAAAAATACCATTCAAGGTATAACCTTATAAGCTGGACAAGTGGTGGACCTTAGCACCCAATTCCTCTTATTATAATGACATATAGTGGAAAAGTGGTGAATTGTGAGACCAAACCTACTAGGGATAATAGGTTGGAGAAATGGTTGACCTTGAATGTAAATCACCCATGTACAAAATATCATGGGTTTTGCGTATTTCAATGGAGCCTAGCATCTTGGAGACATGGTGGAACTTACTTCTCTCCATGTTTTAATGGAGCCTATCTAGGAGAAATGGTGGAGGTTCCTTCTCTCCATGTTTCAATGGAGCCTAGCTTGGACAAGTCGTGGACCTTTGTTTCTCTCTATTGTTGAATATGGTTAGCTTGGACAAGTGGTGGATCTTGGAATGAAACTCCCATGTAAAACATATCATGGGCATTTCAAGTGGCGAGAAAGGATACCATTTAAGATAAGTGGTGGACTTTAACACAATATAATGACATAGAGTGTACAAGTGGTGAATCTTGAAACCAAACCACTCATGCTACTAGGGATAATAGGTTAAACAAGTGGTGGGCCTTGAAATAAAACCCCCTAGAGTGTTTCAATGGATCCTAGCTTGGAAACATGGTAAAGCTTGCTTCTCTCCATGTTTCAATGCAGCCTATCTTGGATAAATGGTGCAGCATCATTCTCTCCATGTTTCAATGGAGCCTAGCTTGGACAAGTGGTGGACCTTTGTTTCTCTCTATGTTTAAATAGAGTTATCTTGGAAAAGTGGTGGACCTTGGAACAAAAACCCCATGTAAAACATATCATGGGCATTACAAGTGGTGAGAAAAAATACCATTCAATATATAACCTTATAGGTTGGACAAGTGGTGGACCTTAACACCCAATTATTCTTAATATAATGACATAGAGTGGATAAGTGGTGAAATTGGGACCAAACCTACTAGGGAAATAGGTTGGACAAGTGGTGGACCTTGAATGTAAACGCCCCATGTACAAAATATCACTCATGCTACTAGAAATAATTTGGTATTAAGGTCCATGTTTCAATGCAGCCTAGCTTGGAAAAGTGGTGGACCTTTGTTTCTCTCTATGTTTCAATAGATTTATCTTGGATAAGTGGTGTACCTTGGAACAAAACCCCCATGTAAATCATGTCATGGGCATTACAAGTGGTGAGAAAAAATACCATTCAAGCTATAACATTATAGGTTGGACAAGTGGTGGACCTTAACACCTAATTCCTCTTAATATAATGACATAGAGTGGACAAGTGGTGAATCATGAGACCAAACCTACTAGGGATAATAGGTTGGACAAGTGGTGAACCTTGAATGTAAACCCCCCATGTACAAAAAATTATGGGTATTGGGTATTTCAATGGAGCCTAGCAACTTGGAGACATGGTGGAGCTTATTTCTCTCCATGTTTTAATGGAGCCTATCTAGGAGAAACAGTGGAGGTTCCTTCTCTCCATGTTTCAATGAGCCTATCTTGGACAAGTGGTGGACCTTTCTTTCTCTATATGTTTTAATAGAGTTAGCTTGGACAAGTGGTGGACCTTGGAATGAAACCCCCATGTAAAACATATCATGGGCATTTCAAGTGGTGAGAAAGGATACTATTTAAAATATAACCTTATAGGCTGGACAAGTGGTGGACTTTAACACATATTTCTTCTTAATATAATGACATAGAGTGTACAAGTGGTGAATCTTGAGACCAAACCACTCTTGCTACTAGGGATAATAGGTTGGACAAGTGGTGGACCTTGAATGTAAACCCCTCATGTACAAAATTATGGGTTTAGGGTATTTCAATGGAGCCTAGCTTGGAGACATGGTGGAGATTGCTTCTCTCAATGTTTCAATGGAACCTATCTTGGAGAAATGGTGGATCATCCTTCTCTCCATGTTTCAATGGAGCCTATCTTGGACAAGTGGTGGACCTTTGCTTCTCTCTATGTTTTAATGGAGTTAGCTTGGACAAGTGGTGGGTCTTGGAACAAAACCCCTTTGTAAAACATAGCATGGACATTACAAGTGATGAGGAAAAATATCATTCAAGATATAACCTTATAGGTTGGAAAAGTGGTGATGGACCTTGATAAGTGGTGAAGGATACCATTTAAGATATACCCTTATAGGTTGGACAAGTGGTGGACCTTAACACCCAGTTATTCTTAATATAATGACATAGAGTGGATAAGTGGTGAATCTTAAGACCAAATCACTCATGCTACTAGGTATAATACGTAAGAGAAGTGGTAGACCTTGAATGTAAACACCCCATGTACAAAATATCATGGTTTTAGGGTGTTTCAATGGAGCCTAGAATCTCGGAGACATGGTAGATCTTGATTCTTTCCATGTTTGAATGGCACCTATCTTGGAAAAATGATGGAGGTTACTTCTCTCCATACTTCAACGGAGCCTAGCTTTGACAAGTGGTGAACCTTTGCTTCTCTCTATGTTTGAATAGAGTTAGCTTGGACAAGTGGTGGACCTTTGCTTCTCTCTATGTTTGAATAGAGTTAGCTTGGACAAGTGGTGGACCTTGGAATGAAACCCCCGTGTAAAACATATCATGGGCATTTCAAGTGGTGAGAAAGGATACCATTTAAGATATAACCTTATAGGTTGGACAAGTGGTGGACCTTAATACATAGTTCTTCTTAATATAATGACATAGAGTGTACAAGTGGTGTATCTTGAGACCAAACCACTCGTGCTACTAGGGATCCTAGCTTGGAGAAGTGGTGGACCTTGGAAAAAAGTCCCCCTGTACAACATAGATGAGTTTTTTCATGTTTTAATGGAAGAGAGATTCGACAAATGGTGGAGCTTGCTTATCTCCATGTGGATTTTAGAACTAGCTTGGACAAGTGGTGGAGCTTTGCTTTTTTACTCTTCATAATACAATGATGTATAGGTTGGTTACATGGTGAATCTTAAGGCCAAACCTCCCATCTTACTAGAGATGATAGGTTGGACAAGTGGTCAACCTTCTATCATTTCTCCATGCCTATAATTAGACAATTAGTAGAACTAGCATCTTTCTATGTTGTCTAGAGCTGAGCTTGGACAAGTAGTGGACCTTGCTACTCTCTTCCCTTGGATTATTAGTTTGAAGACTCATTATATATACTTGCTTAGATCTATATAATTACTCATTAGTTAGGTTACAAGTGGGTATGTAATTTGTTAGCCTCAAGGGACTTTGAATATTGAATAGTAAGACCAAGTGCTGGTTTGAAGATCTTTTGCTTATCTAAACTAGACTCTAACTCAATAATAAGTTTCATAAGTTCCACGAATTGTCCTATCTAGGCTCCAAAAGAGTCTTAATTGGTTTGTGCTAGATTATAACTTCCTTGATGGGTAGAATCCTAGAAAAATGAGGCACTATAAGTTTTACCTTAGCTCAAATGGATTTTTCACTTAAACTCGACTGCAATTTGGCTATCTAGTCTTTGTCTCGATGGAGTTTAACACTAGATACATAGTAGTGATATTTAAGCTTCATGTCTCTTCACTTGATCGAGATATGAGACCATACTTTCAAGGTCACCACTTGTCTTACCTAAAGACCAATGTGAGACATGGGAGCAAGAAAGCCATCCGATATTGTTTTAAGGACTATTACATAGGCAATCAATAACTTAAGTAAAGAAAAAAAAACTTGGATCTTTCACAATTAATAACTTAAGTAAAGCCAAAAAGACTTGGATCTTTGACAGTTTTTTTCAAACTAAAAAAGCACAATCTCATGCTAACAAAACTATAAATCACAATTGAAAGGTTTGAACAAGAAAAAGATCAACAATCTTAATAAGAAGGATAATTTTCATTTCATTTGATGATTACAAACTAAAATAAAGTCTCTCAAGAAATTGATAAACAAAAAATGTAGGTGACTGCTTCATTATTTTGAGCAAAAATATCAAAATCTCTATTGATTGAGCTCCATCTAGTAGTATCCTTTGTAAGATCCTGCAAGAAGGAATAAAAAGAAAGATTTGTTAGATACCATGCACATGAGTGTTCAAGCATGTGTATCAAGAATATATGACATGTCACTAGTACCTTAGGGTTGCTTTCTATCCAGCCTTAGAAGATTGTTCTCAGCTTTCACCTTATTTACATAAGCCTTTGCTGTGGTTGCCTTCAAAACTCCTTTTGTGTTACAACCCAATTGCCTAGCTAAAGTGGTCAATTGTGACGCCTTCATGCTTTCAATGGGTGTACGCTCCTTTGCCAAGATCTCTTGTATTTGGGCTCTTCTCATTTCATTGCGGTGGCTTGTGTCACTTGCATCTTCAATGATAGTTTCATCTCTGTCACCTTTTGCAGGTGGTATTCTTCTTGTAAAGAACACCTTAGCTGACCAAACATCATTTTTCTGCTTCCAATACTCCATGATTTGTTTGTATTCACTATCATTTGTCACTATAGGTTGTCCATAACGATTAGAAGCAATTAAATCACGCACATCCCTTCTCTCATCAAGCTGAATCAAGTATGGCAGTAGCTCCTCCAAGAGCATATTGTCAACCATCTTCTCAGCATCAAATTGTGGTGGAAAAATGCAATTGTTTGCTGGTGAAATACATCCCTTGTAAGGAGAGTCATCAATAAGCACTGTTCTTTGTGGATCACATTCAAACCCCATGGCAATTTTGGCTAGAGGCTTGAACATTGCCTCAACGTTTGGATTGTCGGGTCTAAACAATTTTTGAGTTTGAGCGGTGTAGCAAACATCTTGCGACCAAATTGCAAAGAAAGGCAATGTATCCTCAGCTAAGTTGTTTAGTGCTGCAAGGATTTGATACACATTATTCCTAGTAGCTGTCGACCAAATTGCAACATTAAACCTTTGTAAAATAGTCTTCAAGAATTGGATGCAACCTGGCCTGAGTATAATATATCTTTTTGAATCCATTTGCACTGAGTTGTGGTGTGAGGATGGTTGAGGGGAACGTTTCAACAATAGACCATTTAAATCCAATATAATTGTAAGCATGGATTTCTCAACATCTACGTACATGACGTAGTACCAATTGGCAATAGCTCGTGAGTGGACTTTTCAGTCTCTTTTGATGTATGTTGCATTTTTGAAGCATCGATTTCTTGGTTCTCATTATTGGAAGCTTGCTCAAGTTGCACAACACTAGACTCTAGTATAGAAATATCATCCATCTTGGGCACTTTAGAAACCATAGAATCTATGGATTCTATAGTTGTTGACTGAACCATAGGAGCGTTATCCATCCCAGTTTGTGAATCTAAGAAAAACACACACAAATGGTATCTCAAAACCACTAGAATTTTATTCACCATATTTATATGTAGAACTCCTAGTAAGAAATTTATTTAAGGTAAAGTCGTTGTTAGAATCCTTGCAACCATTTTCAGCATTCGTACACCAAACACCACTTGTCTAAAATACAATCTACTAACTCAACATTTTCCATCCTACACTTTATTAAAGATGAGTACTTAAAGTGAAAACTAAAAGCCACCCTTGTTGAGGAAACATGGATACAAGGTCCACCAAATGTCCAACCTAGACTACAAGAAAATAATTAGAGATTTGGCTTAGATTTGGATTCAAAGGCCACCACTTATTCAAGTAAGATAACTCCACTTGTTTAAGACAGTAATGTTTGAAGCCCCACCACTTGTCCAACCTAGACATTGATTAAATTTTGGTAAGATTTATCACAAATCTAGAGTAGAATCAAGATTCTATGGCCAAGGTAGTCAAATATGTTAGACAACACACAAAGCATAAGAGCACTCTAGATTCTCGTTGAGCATAAACTAAACAATAATCAAATGTTATATTCACTTGAGATTTCATCCATGAAAAATGAAAATGATGCATGTACTTGAGATTTCCATCCATGTACAATACTTTACAATGTCAAGTAAAGTTATAGTCAGCAAACAACTCTTCTCCTGCTTCAACTTGACAAATAGTCTCAATGCATACATGGCCATATTCTTCTGACTTGATGTGTGAAGAGGTGCATTTATGCCAAGGTGGCAAATTTGGATCAAATGTATAGCGTACATTGGGACAGACATTTGTACTGTGAGAACTATTTATATAGCCCGACACGTTTCCTTCTTCTACACAACCAATAATGTATGATTGATCTTCCTCTTCTTCTATGTTTGGATCCTCTAGAAGAGAATATTTATAAGCTCTTGGAAATATTTTGCATATCTTTTTCCAGTCTTGAAATCTATACAAACCACTTTCCAGGGTAGTATGCACAAATAGCCCATAACCAGCTCCTTCAATACATGAAAGTCGCACTTCAAAATCCACACCGTTAATATGGAAAATTACATCTTTGGGAATAGGAAAAGTTGGTGTCCCAAAAGGATCTTCATGCCAATCATAGTGTGAAATACATCTAGATTTTATATCACTTAACTCCTTTGTGTCTGCAAAAGAAAGAAAATATTATGCATAAAATAATGACAATATCAAAGAATAGATATCATTATTTTATAGTCCAATAGGTCCATTGTATGGAAGACTTAGAGTGCCTCTTACATGGTGCCTCCAAGGTTTCCAAAAAATAAAATCATTGGAAAAAAAAGGCCACTGTGTCTCCAATCTATTGCCCATTTGAAGCATAGAGAGAACCAAGGTCCACCACTTGTCCAAGCTAGACATGGAGCATTGACACAAGATCCAACACTTATCCAAGAACCCTATAGTATATGTGGTAACATGGGATGCATTGATGCAACAAAAGTAGTCTAGCCTCCTCATCCATCTCTTTTTTCTTGTAGCCTAGAGGGATTAGTTTCAAGGTCTATCACTAGTCAAAAACTACACATAGAACATTGATACAAGGTTCCACCACATGTGAAACCTATCATCTCTAGTAGCATGGATGGTTTGATATCAAGGTTCATCGCGTGTCCTACCTATACTCTATTGTAGCATATAGATTCTGGTTTGGTGGTACTACACTTGTCCAAACTTGGCTTGTTGTTGATATCTGGAGGTAATCAAGGGTCCTCCACTTGTCCAAGTTAGGCATATAAAACAATTGCAAGGTCCACCATGTGTACAACATATGATTGATTATAGCATGCATGGTCTTATTTCATGGGCAACCATCTTCTCTCCAACATGTGTCCAACCTCGGCTCCATTGAAGCATGGAGAGAAGCAAGGTCCACCACTTATCAAAGCTATTATTTTCTCCCAGTGCTTTCAAAACCCATAATACGTTGTACATGGGGGGGGGGATTCTTGTTTCAAGGTCCACCCCTTGGCTAAGATTGGATCCATTGAAACATAAAGAGAAGCAAGCTCTACCATTTGTCCAAGCTAGGAGCCATTGAAACATGAAAACCCCATAATATGTTGTATACGAGGGGTGTTTTTCAAGGTCTACCACTTGTCTAAGCTATGGTCCATTGGAACATGGAGAGAAGCAAAGCTCCACCACTTTTCTAAGCTAGGATCCATTGAAACATGGAGAGAAGCAAGCTCCATTGTTTGTCTAAGCTAGGCTCCATTGGAACAAGGAGAAAACAAGCTCCACCACTTGCCTATTATTGCATAGAGATTCTGGTTTGAAGGTCCACCACTTGTCCAACCTTGCCTTCATGTATGGAGATAATCAAGAGTGCAATGCTTCTCTAAGCTAGGGACATAAAAGAGTTTCAAGGTCCACTACATATACGATCTATGATGGGTTGTAGCATGGGAGGTTTCATTTTAAGGTTGACCACTTCTCCAGCTCCGCTTGTCCAACCTCAGATCCATTGAAGAATGGAGAATAAAGGTGTACCAACTCTCCAAAATAGGCAGGACAATCTCTATAAAACCCATGAATTGTTAATATATGCTATGCTGTGGAGTTTTGTTTGAAGTTCCACTCCTTATCCAAGCTACAATCCATTGAAGCATGGAACTAAGTAAGATATATCTCTAGTCCAAGATAGGATCCATTGAAACATAGAGAGAATCAAGGTCCACCACTTGTCCAAGCTATGCATGGGTAATTGATATAAGGACCACTACGTTTTCACCTATACTATGCTCTATCATGGATGGTTTCATATCCCACCAATTTTCCAACCTATTTAGTAGGTTGTATTATGGGGGTTTGGTTTCAAGGTACTTCACTTGTCTGAGGTGGGTTCCATTGAACCATGGAGAGAAACTATGTCTACCACTTGTCCGAAATATGCTCCTTTAAAACATAAAAACAAGGTCCACCACTTGTCCAAGCTAAAGTTTCTCTCCATTGAAGCATGGAGAGAAACAAGGTCTACCACCTGTCCAAAATATGCTCCATTGAAACATAAAAGCAAGGTCCACCACTTGTCCAAGCTAATATAACAAATGGGTGTTGGTTACAAGGTGTACCACACTTGTCTAAACTAGTCTTCATGCAAGGTCTACCACATGTCCAAGCTATATGAGCTTGTTTTGAAGGTCTACCACACCTCTTGAAATTAGGATCCATGTAAGGTCCACCTTTTGTCAAGCTATGCATTTAATGAGTACTAAAACTAAGTAAATTGCAGTACTTAAATACCTTTCCAAGCTCATTAAGATTTTGGTCTCTAAGGCCGGCCACCACCACATGTCTAATCTATGCTCTAATTGATTACTTATGCTATTTCTCTCAAAGTCCAAACATAAGCTCCCTTCTAGCAAGGTTAGTTTAAATTTAGGCTCCAGCACCTGTCTAAGCTAGGTTCAATTTATGAAGCATCACCATTTAACCATGCTACGATCTAATGTATCATATCAAGGGGGTATTGATAAAAGGTCCAAAACTTATTGAGTTCAAGCTCTTAAGTAATTAAGTCTTTGTGAGTATTAAATGTTTAGTTTTAGTCTACAGATCCACCATTCAAAAACTCAAGTAATTTACTATTTACATTCAAACCTTGAATGCTTGAGATAAAAAATACAAGCTCAATCAATACTATATAAAGCAAAATCTAACATTAAGAGTATCAAATCAGTAACAAGAAACACTAACATGCACAAGAAACTCAAAACATACGTGTCTCCATTTCCAAAAAGTCCTCCATTGACAGAGGATGGTGTTGTTGTTGTTCTTCTTCTCTTTGTGGAGAGCACTCCTCTGTAACAGGCACAATGTCGCCTGATTGCGAAGTGGATTGTTGAAGTCCAGCCCATTTTTCTATATCTTCATGAGACTTAACAAAGTCTAGCAGCATGGTCTCCATGCTTTTTGCCTCCTCCACACTATCAATTAAGCAGATGACTTCTTTTTTCTGTTGTATTCCTTCTTGTGCAACCAAGGAGCCATCACCAAAAACATCAACAAGCTTGCGGTCTTCAAAACAATATGTACGAATGTAGTGCTTGACCAAAGCTCTTTTTTTGGCCTCCAAATATTGCAAATCTGACATATCGTTATCTGCTACTTGAAGAAGAGAACAATCAATTGGCATGGGATGTTCCTCTGATCTTCTTCTCAGGTCTTCAAATGCATTGCCTTGTCCCAAGAAGGCAATAACTGTTAGGAATTGAATTGCTCCTTTGCAAGGAGCTGATGGAAAGTGATGCAATGCACCACAACAATGGTAGCTCAGATTATCTCCCATGGCGTGAAAGGCACATTGCAATTTTGTGAAGTTAGTGAAATCCACAAATGCAAGAAAGACAAATCCAGGATCTGTTGACCCTCCAGCAATAGCCAAGATCCCATCCAAAGCATTGTTAAATGTCTCCTCACTCCACTTCAAATTGCCTCCAACGTTTTTTGTCATATCTAAAACACATAAGCCAATAGGCACTTTATTATTGAAGTGGCGCATCAAGTAGAGATTGCCTTCCATTTGTAGGCTCACCACATAGATTGACCATGGCAAATCTCTAGGCTCAGTTTTCTCCTTTTGAAGGTGAATTGCCCATTGCATGTATTTTATTGCTCCATCTGGAAAAGCCATTTTCTTTGTTCCACGCGTCAAACTAGATCTGATCCATTCCTCGCATAGCATTAAAATTGTTTTATAAACAACATCATTGATGTTATACATTTTGACCACCTCCTCCCAGTCTTTACATGGTGAAGACTCATTCAAATTGTTGAAGCCTTCAAGAAGTGCATCTTGAATCAATTTGTCTTGCTTCAACTGCTTGATTCGATCATACATGTCAGTTGCATCACCATCCTTTGCACTCTTTGACAGTAAAATCTTCTCATCTCTAATCTCTTCTTGAATAGTCTTTACCTCTGATTCCTCAAGGCCACAAAGATATCTAAATACAGTTGTTGGGGGTTTCTTATTCTCCTCTTCTAGATTTTCAATGATTTCTATCCAGCAATCATAAACTAAATCAGAGTAGGTGACCATGTGTGCCTGTTTAGCAATCCAACTTGCTGCTGCACTCATTCTTGCCAATCGAAGAAAACCCTGAAAAGAAATAGAGAAATAATTAAACTATTGAGCAAGATTTGTTAATTAAACACTATCAAAAAGACAAAGAAAATAACTTACATCCCATCCGGCACGAGATGCATGTCCCTCTGCAATTCCACTTGCTGCCTTTGGTGGTCGTCCTGAGAAGATCCATTGACTCCGTAAATGTCTCAATATTTGGCTGCAAGGTTGCTTGACATACAATGCCTGAGCCTCCTCATTTGCAATGGCAGATATAGCAGTTGCAACAAATGGAGGAGCATTCATAACAATGCGAGCCTTTCTAAATTTATACACGCTAATCAGTCTTTCAAAGATCTCTTTGTTGTTTTGTTCATTGTGAAGCAAAACTTTTGCAGCATAGATTGAATGTTGCCCATCAAGAATCCAATAATGATAATCTTTAATTTTTTGCTCCTCTACCTCTTCTACTGCCAAAGGAGTCCCCTTCTTTGATTTTGCATTTCGAACAGCCATCAAATATGCACATGCTGCAGGCTTGGTCGTACTCAGTGAAAATCCAAATAACACACTTTCAGCGTGTTTTTTATCCATAATACGTGCATTATAGTGATCAGGAGCAAGCCAACAATTTTGAATAGGGATATCAAATTCCCTATATTGGAAAGGAAAATAATTTATGTACTTATTCATTCCACCTGTATCTTTTTCTTGTCCTTTCATGGCCTCAGCTTCTAAAACATCTGGATCCACAATTCTCATCTTTGACATTGAACCCTCTGTTGATGAGGATGCCAAAGATGCCTTGTCTACATCCAAAATGGAGCTAGTTCGCTTAGCTTCTACTTTCTGCACTTTTGCTTGCTTCTTTGTGGATGGTGGTCGTGAAGCTTTCACCTTTTTTCGTTGTAGTGTGGCAATGATGGAGCTTTGAAGTTGATCTGCTGTGATATTTGGATTTGATTCTGCAAACTTCCATCCTCGAGAAAACATTGTCTCTTCTTTGTTTCTAGACATGCGCTCCAATGCATATGCTCCTGGAGATAGTTGAAATTCTAGATTCATTGGAACTAGAATGTCAATGCATTCCACCTCTGGATGACTATCAACTACAGAGACAGATGCTTCAACTTGTCCAACATCTTCAAACAAGCTGTCATTATCCTTTTTGGCAATAAATAGATGCACCTTATGAAATTGTACACCCTCTATACCATGTATGTCCAAATACCATTTCCTAAGATCATTGCAAGTATAGTCAACTGAGACAGCAACCCTTGCAACCTGTTTTTTTGGAGCCATCTTTCCTGAAACAAAAAAAACCAAATGTTATTTTAACATATACTTTTTTGTAATGGATTAAGTTTGTGTGAATACAAGTTCCACCACTTGTTCAAGCTAGATCTAAGCAAGTATACATAGTGATCATTTAAGCTAGTAAACTAAGGGAAGGGAGAAGTAAGGTCCACCACTTGTCCAAGCTTAGCTCTAGACAACATGGAGAGATTGGAGGTCTACTAATTGTCTAATATAGGCTAACTATATTGAAACATAGAGAGAAGCAAAGGTCCACCACTTGTCCAATCTAGGGTCCATTGAAACATGGAGAGAAGGATGCTCCACCATTTGTCCAAAATAGGCTCCATTGAAACATGAAGAGAAGCAAGATGCACCATGTCTTTGAGATGCTAGGCTCCATTGAAATACCTTAAACCATGATATTTTGTATATGTGGGGTTTAAATTCAAGGTCCACCACTTGTCCAACCTATTATCCCTAGTAGCATGAGTGGTTTGGTCTCAAGATTCACCACTTTTCCACTCTATGTCATTATATTAAGAAGATCTGGGTGTTAAGGTCCACCACTTGTCCAACCTATAAGGCTATATTAAATGGTATTATTTACCACCACTTGGAATGCACATGATGGGTTTTACATAGGGGTACGGTTCCAAGGTCCACCACTTGTCCAAGCTAACTCTATTGAAACATAGAGAGAATCAAAGGTCCACCACTTGTCCAAGCTAGGCTCCATTGAAACATGGAGAGAAGGATGCTCCACCATTTGTCCAAGCCAGGTTTGATTGAAACATGAAGAGAAGCAAGCTGCACCATGTCTCCAAAATGCTAGGCTCCATTGAAATATCTTAAACCCATGATATTTCGTACATGGGGGGTTTACATTCAAGGTCCACCACTTGTCCAACCTATAATCACTAGTAGCATGAGTGGTTTGATGTCAAGATTCACCACTTTTCTACTCTATGTCATTATATTAAGAAGATCTGGGTGTTAAGGTCCACCACTTGTCCAACCTATAAGGCTATATCTTAAAGGGTATTCTTTCTCACCACTTGAAATGACCATGATAGGTTTTACATGGGGGTTTGGTTCCAAGGTCCACCACTTGTCCAAGCTAACTCTATTGAAACATAGAGAGAAGCAAAGGTCCACCCCTTGTCTAAGCTAGGGTCCATTGAAACATGGAGAGAAGGATGCTCCACCATTTGTGCAAGGTAGGATCCATTGAAACATGAGGAGAATCAAGGTGCACCATGTCTCCAAGATGCTAAGATCCATTGAAAAACCTTAAACCCACGATATTTTGTACATGAGGGAGTTTACATTCAAGGTCCACCACTTGTCCAACCTATTATTCTAGTAGCATGAGTGGTTTGGTCTCAAGATTCACCACTTTTCCACTCTATGTCATTAAATTAAGAATATGCGCGTGTTAAGGTCCACCACTTGTCCAACCTATAAGGGTATATCTTAAGGTTATTCTTTCTTACCACTTAGAGTGTCCATGATAGGTTTTACATGGGGGTTTGCTTCCAAGGTCCACCACTTGTCCAAGCTAAATCTATTGAAACATAGAGAGAAACAAAGGTCCACCACTTGTCCAAGCTAGGGTCCATTGAAACATGGAGAGAAGGATGCTCCACCATTTGTCGAAGCTAACTCTATTGAAACATGGGGGGTTTACATTCAAGGTCCACCACTTGTCCAACCTATTAACGCTAGTAGCATGAGTGGTTTTGTCTCAAGATTCACCACTTTTTCACTCTATGTCATTATATTAAGAATATCTGGGTGTTAAGGTCCACCACTTGTCCAACCTATAAGGCTATATCTTAAATGTATTATTTTACCACCACTTGGAATGCCATGATGGTTTTACATGGGGGTTTTGTTTCAAGGTCCACCACTTGTCCAAGCTAACTCTATTGAAACATAGAGAGAATCAAAGGTCCACCACTTGTCCAAGCTAGGCTCCATTGAAACATGGAGAGAAGGATGCTCCACCATTTGTCCAAGATAGGTTCCATTGAAACATGAAGAGAAGCAAGCTACACCATGTCTCCAAGATGCTAGGCTCCATTGAAATATCTTAAACCCATGATATTTCGTACATGGGGGGTTTACATTCAAGGTCCACCACTTGTCCAGCCTATTATCACTAGTAGCATGAGTGGTTTGATCTCAAGATTCACCACTTTTCTACTCTATGTCATTTATTAAGAATATCTGGGTGTTAAGGTCCACCACTTGTCCAACCTATAAGGCTATATCTTAAAGGGTATTCTTTCTCACCACTTGGAATGACCATGATAGGTTTTACATGGGGGTTTGGTTCCAAGGTCCACCACTTGTCCAAGCTAACTCTATTGAAACATAGAGAGAAGCAAAGGTCCACCCCTTGTAAGCTAGGGTCCATTGAAACATGGAGAGAAGGATGCTCCACCATTTGTGCAAGTAGGCTCCATTGAAACATGAGGAGAATCAAGGTTGCACCATGTCTCCAAGATGCTAGGCTCCATCGAAATACCTTAAACCCACGATATGTCGTAGATGAGGGGGTTTACAGTCAAGGTCCACCACTTGTCCAAGCTATTATGCTAGTAGCCTGAGTGGTTTGGTCTCAAGATTCACCACTTTTCCACTCTATGTCATTAAATTAAGAATATGTGCGTTTAAGGTCACCACTTGTCCAACCTATAAGGCTACATCTTAAAGGTTATTCTTTATTACCACTTAGAGTGACCATGATAGGTTTTACATGGGGGTTTGGCTTCAAGGTCCACCACTTGTCCAAGCTAACTCTATTGAAACATAGAGAGAAACAAAGGTCCACCACTTGTCCAAGCTAGGGTCCATTGAAAACATGGAGAGAAGGATGCTCCACCATTTGTCGAAGCTAACTCTATTGAAACATGGGGGTTTACATTCAAGGTCCACCACTTGTCCAAGCTATTAGTGATAGTAGCATGAGTGGTTTTGTCTCAAGATTCACCACTTTTTCACTCTATGTCATTATATTAAGAATATTAGGGTGTTAAGGTCCACCACTTGTCCAACCTATAAGGCTATATCTTAAGGGTTATTCTTTCTCACCACTTGGAGTGACCAGATAGGTTTTACATGGGGGTTTTCTTCAAGGTCCACCACTTGTCCAAGCTAACTCTATTGAAACATAGAGAGAATCAAAGGTCCACCACTTGTCCAAGCTAGGGTCCATTGAAACATGGAGAGAAGGATGCTCCACCATTTGTCCAGATACGCTCCATTGAAACATGAAGAGAAGCAAGCTACACCATGTCTCCAAGATGCTAGGCTCCATTGAAATACCTCAAACCCATGATATTTTGTACATGGGGGGTTTACATTCAAGGTCCACCACTTGTCAAACCTTTTTTCCTAGTAGCATGAGTGGTTTGGTCTCAAGATTCACCTTTTTCCACTCTATGTCATTCTATTAAGAATTATGGTGCTAAGGTCCACCACTTGTCCAACCTATAAGGCCATATCTTAAACTTTATTCTTTCTCACCACTTGGAGTTACCAAGATAGGTTTTACATGGGAGTTTGGTTCCAAGGCCACCACTTGTCCAAGCTAACTCTATTGAAACATAGAGAGAAGCAAAGGTCCACCACTTGTCCAAGCTAGGCTCCATTGAAACATGGAGAGAAGGATGCTCCACCATTTGTCCAAGATAGGCTCCATTGAAACATGAAGGGAAGCAATCTGCACCATGTCTCCAAGATTCTAGGATCCATTGAAATACCTTAACCCACGATATTGTTTACATGTGGGGTTTAACGTCAAGGTCAGTCACTTTTCCAAGCTATTATCCTAGTAGCATGAGTGGTTGGGTCTCAAGATTTACCACTTTTCCACTCTATGTCGTTTTATTATGAAGATCTAGGTTTAAGGTCGACCACTTGTCCAACCTATAAGGCTAGATCTTAAAGGGTATTATTTCTCACACTTGGAATGACCATGATATGTTTTACATGGGGGTTTGGTTTCAAGGTCCACCACTTGTCCAAGCTAACTCTATGGAAACATAGAGAGAAGCAAAGGTCCACCACTTGTCCAAGCTAGGCTCCACTGAGACATTTAGAGAAGGATGATCCCCCATTGTGGAAGATAGGCTTCATTGAAACATGAAAAGAAGCAAGTTGCACCATGTCTCCAAGATTCTAGGATCCATTGAAATACTTAAACCACGATATTGTTTACATGTGGGGTTTAACGTCAAGGTCAGTCACTTTTCCAAGCTATTTCCCTAGTAGCATGAGTGGTTTGGTCTCAAGATTCACCACTTTTCCACTTATGTCATTATATAAGAAGATCTAGGTGTTAAGGTCGACCACTTGTCCAACCTATAAGCGTATATCTAAAGGGTATTCTTTCTCACCACTTGAAATGTCCATGATATGTTTTACATAGGGGTTTGGTTCCAAGGTCCACCACTTATCCAAGCTAACTTTATTCTTCTCATAGAGAGAGAAGCAAAAGGTCCACCACTTGTCCAAGCTAGGCTCCATTGAAACATGGAGAGAAGGATGCTCCACCATTTGTTGAAGCTAACTCTATTGAAACATGAAGGTTTACATTCAAGGTCCACCAGTTGTCCAACTATTAACGCTAGTAGCATGAGGGGTTTGGTCTCAAGATTCACCACTTTTTCACTCTGTGTTATTATATTAAGAATATTTGGGTATTAAGGTCCACCACTTGTCCACCTATAAGACTATATCTTAATGGTTATTCTTTCTGACACTTGGAGTGACCATGAAAGGTTTTACATGGGGGTTTGGTTCCAAGGTCCACCACTTGTCCAAGCTAACTCTATTGAAACATAGAGAGAAGCAAAGGTCCACCACTTGTCTAAGCTAGGGTCTATTGAAACATGGAGAGAAGGATGCTCCACCATTTGTCCAAGATAGACTCCATTCAAACATGAAGAGAAGCAAGCTGCACCATATCTCCAAGATTCTAGCCTCCATCGAAATACCTTAAACCCATTATTTTGTACATGGGAGTTTACATTCAAGATCAACAATTTTTCCAACCTATTATCGCTAGTAGCATGAGTGGTTTGCTCTCAAGAATCACCACTTTTCACTCTCTATCATTATATTAAGAATATTTGGGTGTTAAGGTCCACCACTTGTCCAACCTATAAGACTATATCTTAATGGTTATTCTTTCTCACCCCTTGAAAGACTATATCTTAATGGTTATCCCTAGCTATTATTGCTAGTAGCGTGAGTGGTTTGGTCTCAAGATTCACCACTTTTATTAAGAATATGTGGGTGTTAAGGTCCACCACTTGTCCAACCTATAAGGCTACATCTTAAAGGTTATTCTTTCTTATACTTGGAGTGACCATGATAGGTTTTACATGGGGGTTGGTTCCAAGGTCCACCACTTGTCCAAGCTAACTCTATTGAAACATAGAGAGAAGCAAAGGTCCACCCTTGTCTAAGCTAGGGTCCATTGAAACATGGAGAGAAGGATGCTCCACCATTTGTCCAAGGTAGGCTCCATTGAAACATGAGCAGAATCAAGGTGCACCATGACTCCAAGATGCTAGGCTCCATCGAAAAACATTAAACCCATGATATGTCGTAGATGAGGGGTTTACATTCAAGGTCCAACACTTGTCCAAGCTATTATTGGTAGTAGCCTGAGTGGTTTGGTCTCAAGATTCACCACTTTTCCACTCTATGTCATTAAATTAAGAATATGCGCGTGTTAAGGTCCACCACTTGTCCAACCTATAAGGCTACATCTTAAAGGTTATTCTTTATTACCACTTGGAGTGACCATGATAGGTTTTACATGGGGGTTTGGTTCCAAGGTCCACCACTTGTCCAAGCTAACTCTATTGAAACATAGAGAGAAACAAAGGTCCACCACTTGTCCAAGCTAGGGTCCATTGAAACATGGAGAGAAGGATGCTCCACCATTTGTCCAAGATAGGCTCCATTGAAACATGACGAGAAGCAAGCTGCACCATGTCTCCAAGATGCTAGGCTCCATCGAAATACATTAAACCCACGATATTTCGTAGATGAGGGGTTTACATTCAAAGTCCACCACTTGTCCAAGCTATTATTGCTAGTAGCCTGAGTGGTTTGGTCTCAAGATTCACCACTTTTATTAAGAATATGTGGGTGTTAAGGTCCACCACTTGTCCAACCTATAAGGCTACATCTTAAAGGTTATTCTTTCTTACTACTTGGAGTGACCATGATAGGTTTTACATGGGGGTTTGGTTCCAAGGTCCACCACTTGTCCAAGCTAACTCTATTGAAACAAAGAGAGAAGCAAAGGTCCACCCCTTGTCTAAGCTAGGGTCCATTGAAACATGGAGAGAAGGATGCTCCACCATTTGTCCAAGGTAGGCTCCATTCAAACATGAGGAGAAGCAAGGTGCACCATGTCTCCAAGATGCTAGGGTCCATCGAAAAACATTAAACCCACGATATGTCGTAGATGAGGGGTTTACATTCAAGGTCCACACTTGTCCAAGCTATTATTGCTAGTAGCCTGAGTGGTTTGGTCTCAAGATTCACCACTTTTCCACTCTATGTCATTATATTAAGAATATGCGCGTGTTAAGGTCCACCACTTGTCCAACCTATAAGGCTACATCTTAAAGGTTATTCTTTATTACCACTTGCAGTGACCATGATAGGTTTTACATGGGGTTTTGGTTCCAAGGTCCACCACTTGTCCAAGCTAACTCTATTGAAACATAGAGAGAAACAAAGGTCCACACTTGTCCAAGCTAGGGTCCATTGAAACATGGAGAGAAGGATGCTCCACCAATTGTCCAAGATAGGATCCATTGAAACATGAGAGAAGCAAGCTGCACCATGTCTCCAAGATGCTAGGCCATCGAAATACATTAAACCCACGATATTTCGTAGATGAGGGGTTTACATTCAAGGTCACCACTTGTCCAAGCTATTATTGCTAGTAGCCTGAGTGGTTTGGTCTCAAGATTCACCACTTTTATTAAGAATATGTGGGTGTTAAGGTCCACCACTTGTCCAACCTATAAGGCTACATCTTAAAGGTTATTCTTTCTTACTACTTGGAGTGACCATGATAGGTTTTACATGGGGGTTTGGTTCCAAGGTCCACCACTTGTCCAAGCTAACTCTATTGAAACATAGAGAGAAGCAAAGGTCCACCCCTTGTCTAAGCTAGGGTCCATTGAAACATGGAGAGAAGGATGCTCCACCATTTGTCCAAGGTAGGCTCCATTCAAACATGAGGAGAAGCAAGGTGCACCATGTCTCCAAGATGCTAAGCTCCATTGAAAAACAATAAACCCACGATATTCATAGATGAGGGGTGTACATTCAAGGTCCACCACTTGTCCAAGCTATTATTGCTAGTAGCCTGAGTGGCTTGGTCTGAAGAGTCACCACTTTTCCACTCTATGTCATTATATTAAGAATATGCGCGTGTTAAGGTCCACCACTTGTCCAACTATAAGGCTACATCTTAAAGGTTATTCTTTATTACCACTTGGAGTGACCATGATAGGTTTTACATGGGGGTTTGGTTCCAAGGTCCACCACTTGTCCAAGCTAACTCTATTGAAACATAGAGAGAAACAAAGGTCCACCACTTGTCCAAGCTAGGGTCCATTGAAACATGGAGAGAAGGATGCTCCACCATTTGTCCAAGATAGGCTCCATTGAAACATGACGAGAAGCAAGCTGCACCATGTCTCCAAGATGCTAGGCTCCATCGAAATACATTAAACCCACGATATTTCGTAGATGAGGGGTTTACATTCAAGGTCCACCACTTGTCCAAGCTATTATTGCTAGTAGCCTGAGTGGTTTTGGCCTTATGGTCCTAGATTTAGCCAAGTGGTCAACACATATAGGACCAAGTGCACACTGTGCCACAAAACTTGGCCACCACTTCACTTGCCAAAGTTTAGGCCACATGGTCAATCCTAACTTTCCAATGTTCTTATTATGTCACCTTTTGCCTCGTGGAAAACCTAGGCTTGTTTTCACATACTCAGGCACTTCAAGCCACAATAAATTGTCATTACTCTTCGACAACCCTTTTGTTCAAGTCTTTGAAAAAACATTGTTTAAGGCCACCCTAAACCATTTTCATTTAGGGGTGTCTAAAACTAGCTTTTTGGCAATTCGAGAAGAAAATGGTCAAAGTTTTATACTTAGTTTTAACCACTTGACCAATTCAAATATTGGAAAGCAAGGTCTTGTAATACTTTTCTTTGGACATCACACATTAAAACTAGGTCCCTCACTTATCCAAGCTATGCTCTAATACAATAAAGGGCTTTTGGTTTCAAGATGCACCACTTTCCCAACCTTGATTCCATTAAAGAAGCTAGCTCTACTTAGACATTTAATAGCAAGGTCTTGCAGCAGTTCAGATTGAACATTTTCCATGGCAGCTAGGTCCACCACTTATCTAAGCTATGCTCTAATAGAGTAAGGGGGTTTTGGTTTCAAGATCCACCACTTGTCCAAACTTGATTTGGGAAGCAAGGTCCTATAATAGTTTGCTTTGGACATTCACCATTACAACTAAGTCCACCACTTCTCCAAGCTATGTTCTAATACACTAAGGAGGTTTTGGTTTCAAGGAGAACCACTTGTACGACTCTGTTTTTGGAAGTAAGGTCTTTACATAGTTCACCTTGGACCTTGGACATTGGATACTACAACTAAGCCCACCACTTGTCCAAGATATCCTCTATATATAGCCAAAGGGTTTGGTTTCAAGATTCACCACTTTTCCAACCTTTCTTCCATTAAAGAAAGGAGGGGCTTTATAACTAGGTCCACCACTTGTCCAAGCTATGCTCTGATATGGAAAGGGGATTTTGGTTTCAAGGTCCACCACGTGTTCAACCTTGCAAGACTCAAGGGATACTTGGACATTGGAAAGCATAGTCCTATAGTAGTTGATAGGTGGCAGTGGGTATTACAACTAGGTCCAACCTATGCTCTCATATAGCAAAGAGGCTTTGCTTTCAAGGTCCACCACTTGTCCAACCTTGCTTCCATTAAAGAAATGAGGGGCTACGTAAACATTGGCAAGCAAGGTAGCAAGGTTCTAAGGTGTTTCACCTTGGATATTGGGCATTATAACTAGGTCCACCACTTGTCCAAGCTATGCTCTGATAAAGAAAGGGGATTTTCGTTTAAAGGTCCACCATGTGTTCAACCTTTCTAATATAGAAAGGGGATTTTTGTTTCAAGGTCCACCACGTGTTCAACCTTGAAAGACTCAAGGGATACTTGGACATTCGAAAGCATAGTCTTATAGTAGTTGATAGGTGGCAGTGGGTATTAAAACTAGGTCCAACCTATGCTCTTATATAGCAAAGAGGCTTTGGTTTCAAGGTCCACCACTTGTCCAACCTTACTTCCATTAAAGAAATGAGGGGCTACGTAAACATTGGCAAGCAAGGTAGCAAAGTCCTAAGGTATTTCACCTTGGATATTGGGCATTATAACTAGGTCCACCACTTGTCCAAGCTATGCTCTGATAAAGAAAGGGGATTTTCGTTTCAAGGTCCACCATGTGTTCAACCTTTCTAATATAGAAAGGGGATTTTTGTTTCAAGGTCCACCACGTGTTCAACCTTGAAAGACTCAAGGGATACTTGGACATTGGAAAGCATAGTCTTATAGTAGTTGATAGGTGGCAGTGGGTATTAAAACTAGGTCCAACCTATGCTCTTATATAGCAAAGAGGCTTTGGTTTCAAGGTCCACCACTTGTCCAACCTTACTTCCATTAAAGAAATGAGGGGCTACGTAAACATTGGCAAGCAAGGTAGCAAAGTCCTAAGGTATTTCACCTTGGATATTGGGCATTATAACTAGGTCCACCACTTGTCCAAGCTATGCTCTGATATAGAAAGGGGATTTTTGTTTCAAGGTCCACCACGTGTTCAACCTTGAAAGACTCAAGGGATACTTGGACATTGGAAAGCATAGTCCTATAGTAGTTGATAGGTGGCAGTGGGTATTACAACTAGGTCCACCACTTGTCCAACCTATGCTCTCATATAGCAAAGAGGCTTTGGTTTCAAGGTCCACCACTTGTCCAACCTTGCTTCCATTAATATAGCAAGGAGGATTTGGTCTCAAGGTTCACCACTTGTCCAACCTATGCAAACCTTTTTCATGTTGTAGCATGATTTTTGGTTTGAAGAGTATTTTTCTATAACTATGGATTTAACAATGTAATCTTTTTACTTACAGGATGGACTTCGAATCTGGGGAGAAAGTACATATGATACTTGACAATGAAATCGTTGGTATTGGTTGTGTGTGTAGAACAGATCCAGATTCCACTTGTGGTGGTACAAAGATAGGGCTGGGAAATGTCTCCATACTAGTGGAGGAATGCTTGAAGGATGTGGTCCTACCTTTTCCTACAATGGATACTTCATCTCTCAAGGCTCATTATGGAGTGCTGTTCGATGGTCAAAGCTTCTTTTGCAATCTTTTGTATTAAATGGGAACTTAATTGATCCACACGAAAGCTACAATGGTGATGAAGAACATGATCATTCTGATCCTCTAGTTACAGATGCAATACCTATGACAAGCCCAGAATTTGAAGCAATGATTCGAGAGTCTTGGAGAAATCAGAGGGTCCTTTTAAAAGATGACACAATGATGCAAACCATGAATGAAGGGACCATCTTATATGTATTTCCACATGATTAGGTCAACTTTCAGGAACTTGGTCCTAATTGTGTGGGTGTGGGTATTGAAAGAGAAAATGCAAGCATTCATGATGTGGTTGAAGTGGGTAGCATCACTTTGCTAAAGTGGCCCATCAAGCAGACAACAATGTTGAATGGGAGCCCATTACAACGCTTTGTTCCTGTTGATGGCATGCATGCTACATATGAGGATGTATCCAACGATGGCAATGTTGGAAAAAAACTTGATGGGAGTAATGTTGTCCAGTTGTCAAGGAAGAGACGATACACTTTCATGAACAGGACTCAAAAATCAAAAGCAGCACCAGCTTCGACTTTTTACCTTTCAAACAAATCAATTCAAAGGGTATCATGCATTGATTGTTGTGCACAAAAATGCTGCCAATTTGCAGATCGTGATATGGTGACAAGGTTACGACAACAATTTTGGGGAGAGTCTCAAAAATCACGCACTAATTATGTTTATGATGTTCTTTCTATATGTTATCAGAAAGATGAGAAGTCACGATACCAATTCAGGCTAAATGGCTCTATTGTTTGTTGTAGAGCATGGTATGAGCTACATGGAATACCAAAGACATCATTTTATCGATACAAGGAGAACTTTGAAAATGGTGTGCGCCAATATGTACATGGGAACACATGTACATTGAGAAGGGGACTTCAACATACTAGTTTAGCAAGAGCACTACTAAACGAGTTTGTGGAAAATAACTCTGAGAAGATGCCACATAGAAGTAGAACACTGCTAGATGGCTCAAGAGAGACTCAATTGGTGATTCCTCAACATACAAACAAGTGGATATTTTATGTGAAATCAACACGACACTTGACCAAATGGGCTATGAGAAGAAGCTATCCCAATCTTCTTTTGGTAGAATTTGGAACAAAGAGTACCCACATGTCACTTTAACAAAGACGAGTGAGTTCTCTAAGTGCAATATTTGTAGCTCAATCAAGGCAAGGTTAGAAGCTAAACCTTCTCTTGAAGAGAGAGCTCTTCTCTTGAGGGAGAGAGAAGTTCACATGGCACAACAAAAGAGTTGCAAAAGCCTATATTATGCATGGCGCACGTATTCAGAAACTCAACCACAAAAATATGTATGCATAATCCATGATAAGATGGATCAAAAGAAGTCTGCCATTCCTAGATTACGCATTGTTCCCAAGGGTGTGGATTCAGGATATAATCTGCAGGTGGCATTGATTGGCATGATCACTCATGGACATGGAGAAGGTCATTACGGACACTTTGTCTTGAATGGTTTGTGGCCAGCTGATCCAAATCTTACAATTGGCTCAATTGCTAATTGTTTACATAACCTCGAGAGGATAGATAAGCATCCTCTTGGTGATCTAGTAACAAATGGACTTCCAAGGAGCAATATTTCACTACTACATGCTTTGAACTCAAGGGATGCTTTGGACTACCATAACTTGAGTGATGGAAAAGAGCCCATTGTGCAGTCGTCAGAAATTGCAGAAGAGGAATTGGGGTAATTGGATAATTGGATAATTGTGCAGGGGAAAACAAAAATCGATACTTATTTGCCTATTTGTCAATGCTTGTTGCAAGGGGTGTTTTCAAAACCATCCAGCTGGGATTTTTAATGGTTGGGCATACACATGAGGACATAGACGCCATGTTTAGTAGGTTTTCAGAGAAGTTGAGAGTTACACAAACCTATACTTTGCCACATTTGATGGATACATTACGAAACAGCTCATCTTCATCTCCAGCTCCATTTTTTCTCACAAAGATCCCTGATTTCAAGCAATATTGTGATGGCTATCTTTGTGATGGACAAGACATACTTGTTGGACATTCCAAACCGCTTCAGTTCAGGTTCTTTATGCAGGATGAGACACCAATGATGCAATATAAGGCACATGTAGGTGTATCAAGTTGGAGTGGAAGTATTCGCCTTTGGAAAACAGACACAGAAGGCAAGCCAATGTTACCACATGGAGATCCACCTCTAGTACAAATGGCAGAGTATGTCAAGGCCCACGAAGAAGTCATTTTGGGGCTAAAGAACTATATAAAATTTTGGAAAAATTTAGGGAATGGTTCAAGTATTCCGCGATATTATAGACCCGTGATAGATTATTGGAGTAAGGTAATTGAAGAGATTGGAAAAGCAATCATATCAGAGGGAGTCTTGTATGAAATGTTTTGGCCAAAAACTCAAGAATATTCTCATCTACAAAGCACTACAATGAATTTGCAACAAGGAGCAGAAAGATTCCTAGGCCTTGAAGAGTTGAACGATCATTTTTGTGGGCCTCAACGAGATAGGCCAAGGGAAGAGTTTGACCCTATGTCTGATGTGCACCAAGGTGACTTTCTTATGCTTGTTCCGAGTGACACAGAAATCTATCCAGTGTGGCTTGCAATGGCTTTATCTGACATTGATAATGAGCCTACATCACCAAACTACAGAAAACTCTTGATTCAATATTGGGCACCTTGCGCGAGAAAAAGTGGGATGACAGATACTCAAGCTTACAGCAATTGTTGGAAGGGTTATTGGGCTGTCAGCTATAAGGACCCACAAGTGTGGGAAACTATAGATGCAATTGTTTGGTCCTGGAGACCCAATAAAGAAGGACCATTTTCTAGAATAAAGATTCCAGAAAGACATGCTCTAAAAGCCAAAGAAGGCCTCACTCGTACACATCAGCCACACTTGGATCAAAGTTCAGATATGGTATCAAATGTGGAGTAGAATTGTGGAGCTTCTATTGTGACTATACTAGTCAATTTGTAAACAAAATCTTTTTTGTATCTTCCTTTGTTTTATGTAATTTATAGTTATTATTCAAATCCATGTGTTGTACATCCTCTTGACTTTTGGTGTTTATCAACACCACAGTCCTATGAGATTTTCACTTTATTTACTAGCCACACACCTCAATTTTTCCCACTTTAAGTGGAAAATTCCCAAATTACATGAATTCGGTCGATTTGGAGATTCCCATAATGTGAGATTTTTACCAAAATACCTAATATGGTCTTGAAAGATGGACAGACTATAGCCACTGCTCCTCGAAATGGTAATTTGTTTGAACTCTCTCTCAACGATGCTATAGCAAACGTTGTCACTACTCCAGGTGATCATGATTGCAAAGTATGACATCACTGTTTTGTTCATGCTGATTTCTCAAAACTCCTTGATCTTCAACGTCGTGATCTTGTTCATGGCATGGATCTTAAAGCCCATCCCCATATGGGAATTTGTGAATTTTGTGCTCTTGGGAAACACAATCGCAAACCTTTCCTCTTTCAAATACAACTCATTCTCATGACATATTGGATCTTGTTCATACTGATATATGTGGACCTCTACCTTCTTCGAGATCACAATATCGCTACTTCATTACTTTCATTGATGATTTCTCAAAGAATACGACTGTATTTCTACTTAGAAAAAAATCTGAAGCCTTATCTGTTTTCAAACAATTCCACAAGGCTGCGGAACTTCAAACTGGTCATCGCCTTAAGAAGCTTCGATGAACCTTGTACATGACCAAGAGGGACTTTCTCATCAACAACGAGCTCATGAATATGTGTGTCAACAGGACCCTCGGCCTACTATTGGATAGATTGTATCACTAAAGTGGATAATTTACTGACATTTTCATTTAGGGAAGCAAAATTATTTTCCATTACTGAGATGTGTGCTTGAAGTGCTCACAATTCTTGGATATCGAGCAATTAATAAGCGTCATCTCCTCGTGTAGCATTGCAAGCACCCTCCGTGAGAGTATCCGGCCACGAGCCATCATTGGGAGGATCATGCCTATTGTGCTCGAAATCAAAGGTCATGTTGATATCGAAATCCATGGCGGCTGTGCAATGCAGGGAAAAGAAAGAAGAACACCTTGATTCCAAAAACAACCTCGTAGTGGTAGTATGCACCACTGATGTTGGTAGTTGGCCGCGGGCTAATGATACCCACAATAGTATGGTCGTTGAAAATCACAAATTCGGGAGACCAAGCTTGTCGTGAAATCACCATGGTCAATTTGCAATACAAACGCGCTTTGTTGAGCTTTCCTTGAAACAAGATTGATGTTCAATGTGGAAATATTAGCGTGCAAAATTTTGCAACTTCAGCGACTGGGGGCTTGTCAAAGGATGTGGCAAGATGCAAGACCTTACCAAACTGTGTATGCCGGGGTTGTGTGTTGCTTGTATGGGGGTGTATTCCGAGGTAGGAATGCACCCTATCTTAGGTAATTTTCCCAAGGCCAAAGGCCTTAGGGCAGTGCAATATGAAAGCGGGTGTGCGATTGGCGATGGCATTCATAGCAAGGCTACCAAGAGAGAGAAAGGCAGAAGGTTTCGATTGTGTGCTTGGCCTCGCCTGCTATAGTGATGGGCTCCTTGCAGCCTTGCTCACGCTCCCGTCAAGCGTCACCACAAGTGGTTTGGAGCCAGTCGTCTCGTCACCTCCCCTCGCCTCAAGAGGCTCTGCACACAGACCTCCTTCGTCTTCATCCCTGCTTGGCAAGAGGTGAACTCCACGGTGCCCTTGCATGTACATGGAAAAAATCAAAATACCACATCCTTGCCTTGGCTAATTTTAGCTCTGATACCACTATGAGGCCAAGGAATTGCCTTGGCTGGATTCACCGCCCAGCCTCCCTTATATAGCCCCTGGCTGCCGAATCCCTTGTTCCACACTGGCAGTCGGCCACCTACTAGCTCGGGTCTGTGACCCCCTTGGGTATGCCCTTGGCGTGACATATCCACACATAATATTTAAGGTAACATGATATAGTTCATCTAATACATATTCCGTGATTCATTTTCTTGCTTCACCTTTTTTTTATGATATTTAATCTTCATGCACATTTGGCATGAGCCCATCACGACATAAGGCAATGCACTAGTTTGTATTTTTCCTACCATGTATCATTTTTAAATTCATAGCAATCCTATTATAAACTTTAGTCAAAGGCTACATGGCATGCTTATGTCCACCACGGTGAGTTTACTTTTGGAAGCAAATGACAACTTAAGCAAACCTAAGATTTATAGAGTTAGAAGCATCTAAGAGAAAGAGCAAGGGGCAAGAAGAAGGCTTCTAGCAGGACAAGTGTCATCACCAACAAGGAGATATTTTGAGATAAAGAATTAGAGAAGAAAATAGATGAGCGCTACTCATATTTTTCACATGGTAAACACTTGTGACACAAATAGCTCGACACTTGTTTGAATGCTACCAAATATCTTCTCCTTAAGGAGGAAACTTCACCTATAAGTAGGGTCCCTCTTTCGTGACTTTGGCATAATATCAAGACAAGCTCTAGTCTCCCAAGCACACTCACACTCTATCAAATCAATATCTATCAAGCCAAGCTCTCTCGAGCCAAGCTCATGCATTCCTTTGAGCCAAGCTCTTCCACCTTATCAAGACAAGGTCATACTAATATCATCATGTACTACTCTCGCCCTCATAGTTAGCATTGTAAACTCTCATGTGCTCTATATAACCATCTCTTATCAATGAATCCTTATTGTTGGTGGTTAAATAAGCCTCTTAAACGGAATCTCTTCTTACACCTTCATCAAATTGGCATCAATCTTGTGGAACTTGGATAATAAAATATGTGCCACACTCCTCATATGTCGCATAAGTTGTGTATTATGAGTTTATTCTTTTCTTTTCCAATGTTTGTCTTCCTTTGTGCTTAGTACTTACAAGAGTATGTTCATGCTCAATTGCCTTGAAGCAACTAGAAAAACAATCCAAGTGGAATAAATTATCATTTCTTTCACTTGTACAACCCCTTAGAATCAAAGTATTAGCCATTAAATCCACTTCCGCTGATAATTATAGTATTTTCTTTGAGCCCCAATGACTACAAGAAATTCCTCTTCCTCTTTCATCACCATGAGCATTAAACTATAGTTTAAAAGCATAATCATAGCATGTTTGGTACACAAATATTAGCCATCAATAATAAATAATTAACCCCTTTTATTCTATCCATGATCAAATATGAATTGAGCTTTAACATTTTCAACTTTTCCTTGTTTTGCATAAGGGGTTTTGTGTATATGTGCATGCAAGAGAGTGAAGCTACCGTGGCTATACGAAAATTCATTACCACTAACTACTAAGTTTGAACGTGCCAAAGTCTCTTGCAATTCCTCACAAACTCCCGCAGCTAGAGGCTCTGTGCTCTCCTAGCAAGAATGCTAATTTTTCAACATTATTTTGGTGAGACCGACATGAAATAAGAAAGGGTGAGGGTTTGCAAAGGCATTTCAAGTCTTCAACCATGGCAGATCAACAAGGATATCCAGGTATGCAATTTGATACTAGGACAATGCAAGAGTTTCAAGATTTTGCTATGTTCATGCAGCACTAATAAGCTATAGAAAGAAGAGAAGTCTCAACCACAAAATGTCTTCGTCACTATGAGAAACAAGGTGCTAGGAATCGAGATGATGAGGATATTTGTGCTTGTTGCGGTGCCAGAGATTCAAGATTATGGGAAAACTTAAGGGTTTTGCATGGCAAAGATTGGGAAGGTTTTAAGGTAGATTTAAAGGATGAATACTTCATAGACGATGATGAAAGGGCTACAAAAAGGGCATTCCTTGCGTGGGTTGCAAAGCTAAAGGAATGAACTTCCATAATTGAATTATTAAAGAAGTTTGAGCATTTCTATTCCCATTATCCACAACAAAAAGACATCCCTTGAATAGGGAAAAGATAGAGTTGTTCTAGCAATAATAAGTCAAAGCACATTGCTGTCCATTATCATTATGTCAGGTATGAAGTACGCAAAGGAACCATTATGGTTGAACACTGTCCAAGTGACCAGATGATTGCAGACATTTTGACCAAAGGCGTCAACGAGTCACGTTTCATCCTCTTGCGCTGGGAGCTTGGAGTTGCTTCGACCTCACTCTTTCTAGACTAACTTCTTTGCTATTGTAATAGCTTTGTACGTATGACATTGTAATATTTTAGGTACCATGCACTATGCACACTCCACATTTGCACATTGTGATGTCTTAGTCACTTGAATATTTGTACATAGATGCACAATTCACTTTCACATCATCATCGTTGGTTCATATTTTCACATTGTATAGGGGCTTGGGTTTTTCCCTTGAACTCCCCAAGGGTTTTTTCATCCAAAGCTAGAGACCTTTGTTTGAGTGGGGGTTTTGGAGCTATATATGGCTCACTCTACTCAACTTGGTCTCACCTATATATTTGTATCTTGTCCTCAATATGAATCAGTCTTTGGGAGCGTATATGGTGTGTTCTCTTGTCTCGTCTCTCTCTCTTTGTCTCTACATCTCAACAGCTTGTTGAGAAGTAGCCATTGTTGGAAGAGATGAGAGAGAAGCATGCGGCGTTGAGGAATCTTCAACAGATTTAACATTGGAAAGAAAATGACACAATGAGTAACACAGGAAAACTTCCTCTATTTCATTATCAGAAACGAGCTTCATAAGCTCTATTGTACATATCAGTGGTGAGGAATTCACATCCTTCTCTCCTAACAAGAACACATGTGGGCCATGGGATTCAAACACCATGCTGATGTACTTGTAGCTACACTTTAGTGATGGTCCTAGGCTATGTAACCATTCTTTACCAAGTACCACATCCTACTCGCCCCATATTCATAACCTAGAAATCCAAGGATGTGGAATAGACTTGTATTTCCAATGGTATAGCTCTAACTTGAGTATCCCATACTTCAGAATCATAATTACATTCATCATTGCTACCTTGTAGTGGTGGGAACTTGGAGTTTGGGTCCATTTGAGTTTTTTATATAATCCATAGTTAATGAAATTATGAATAGCACCGTCATATACCAAGGTACGCACATTGTGCCCTTGAAGAGATCCGTGCATACGCACTAACTTATGTGCACTGAAGGTCTATTACCACGTGGAAGCTGTGATACAACATTCATCGCACCACCTCAGTGTGTGTTACCTCCATTGTGGAGAAACGTGAGGAAGACTCAAGACAGAGCAGCTGCAGCGTGTGCACTACTTTCTCCTTGCCGTGAGCAATAGATTTTCCCTTGGGACAATCCTTTTTTCCATGGACGCTTCCCAAGCATTGAAAGCATAACTTCTCTTTTTTAGTCTACTTAAATTCCTTAGGGAGAGAGAACCGCCAGACCCCTTGGGTTTTTTAGCTTCTTCAAATTGGCTACTAGAAATTTCCTTTTATTGTGCCCATGATGTGGGCATGTATTACCATGTGTATTAGTAGGCATGTGATTGTTAGGTGATTTCTTTTCATCTGGATCATCACAAATGTGTGCTTTCACCATGGACTCCTCAAGTGTTTTAGGGTCTTGAGTCCTGACGTGCTTCGTAAGCTATGGCGTCAAACCACGGATAAACCCACATACTTGTTGAAAGGTGTCTAACCCTTCCAACTTGAGGATAATATCCAATAATGAGAGATATATTCAAGTAATGTTGGATGTTGGCACATGGAACATGTGTCTCAAGCCGTCCAATTTCTATCTGCCTCATTTGTGGGCAGAAACTCCTTTTGAAACATTACCTCAAAGGCTGCCCAACTCTATGGTATGATATCTGCCATGGTTGAAGACTTGAAATGCCTTTGCAAACCCTCACCCTTTCTTATTTCATGTCGGTCTCACCAAAATAATATCCAGGTATGCAATTTGATGCTAGGACAATGCAAGAGTTTCAAGATTTTGCTATGTTCATGCAACACTAACAAGCTACAGAAAGAAGAGAAGTCTCAACACAAAATGTCTTCGTCACTATGAGAAACAAGGTGCTAGGAATCGAGATGATGAGGATATTTGTGCTTGTTGCGGTGCCAGAGATTCAAGATTATGGGAAAACTTAAGGGTTTAGCATGGCAAAGATTGGGAAGGTTTTAAGGTAGATCTAAAGGATGAATACTTCATAGACGATGATGAAAGGGCTACAAAAAGTGAATTCCTTGAGTTGGTTGCAAAGCTAAAGGAATGAACTTCCATAATTGAATTATTAAAGAAGTTTGAGCATGCTATTCCCAATTATCCACAACAAAAAGACATCCCTTGAATAGGGAAAAGATAGAGTTTGTTCGAGCAAGTTGTAGGACCAGAGGTTCAATGAGAATCTTGAACTACTATTGGAAGATAAGAGTACAGAGCAAGTATTAAGAATAAAATGTAAAGAAGTGGAAGATGCAATCTCACTACTTGCCATGAGGTGACATTGGGGGGAGACGAAATGGTGGTGTCTAATGGTACTTCTCTCTCTATCGCATCAGAAAGGCCATAAAAGCCAATTTACTTCAACTCCAAAAATGGAAGGGTTCATGCTAGGTGAATTGGTAAAGGGCATGCGAGAGATGTTGAAATTGGCAAGGCTGGAAGTTCGCAATCAGGGAAAACCATTGGGACAAAGAGCTCCAATTAAGAAAGGTTTTGTAAAGATTTGTATATGGTGCGATAGCATTGATCATGCCAGGAGAGATTGTGACAGCTTTAAGGATGCTTTGATCAAAGACCTTCTATTTTTCAAGGATGGCAGGGTTCATCTCATAGAAACATGAATGCTTTTTGGAACCAACTTTGGGAAAGTTGAAATGTGAAAGTCAGTGTAAGAAATTTCCACAAACCAAGCTATTGCAGTAGGGTTGAGGTATAGCAACATATGGAATGAATATCAAGCATGTGTCAAATAAAGATCTAAGACATAATGTGCATGTATCAGATGAGTTGTGGCCATGTGTTGTAGCATCTTCTATAAAAGGAAAGGTAACTACAAATATATACTACATAAAGCTGGAGATTATATTTATGAAAACACAAGGTGGAATGATCTAGTGTTTGCTTTGAGTTCATGTATACATTACAAAATACTAACGCATAAACCTATCTTAGAAGAAAAGTACAAATGAGAGAATGGTTATGAAGGGACCTCAAAAAGGGCTACCAAAAGTGGGGAAAGCAGAGATAATATTTCTCCAAGAGAAGCTTCACCACAATAGGTTTCACCACCTGAAATACCCAAGGGGGATATATCATTTTAAAGGAAGCAGACAAAGAGCAAAGCAAAGATTCCTTCATATAAGTTGCAAAATTAGATATAGAGGTTGCTACAAATGTGAAGAGGTATTGAAAGAAATAATTTCAGCTAATAGAAAAGTTGTGTTTACATTGGGTAAAGTTCTTCATAGGAGTGTATGGAGAAAAAGATGATGGATGATGGATCAGCCTACACACGAGGATAAAGAGTAGGGATGTAAGAAATCTATCCAATCCTCACTATGTGTGTGAAACCAGGAGAGGAACTGTGATAGTTATGTGAGAATCCTCTTCAAAATGCAAATAGAGAATTTAAAGATCAAAGAGAAATGAGGGTTTTGGTCAAGTACCATTTGTAATTGTATTGGGCATATTTCATCGTATTGTGTGAGTTATTTGCCCCATTGGTGTTGGCTTGGTGTCGGCCAAGATCAATTGTATCTAAACATAAAAAATCTTCCTCTTTTTGAGCTGAATTTTTTGGGGTGTGTGTTGTGTATGTGTGTCTCCACGTTGAGTGGGCAAATGGACAGTCTCTCACCTGCCACTCCATCGGTGTGTTTCCTATCTTGGCCAGGTGGGTTGTGTAAGCCAATTGGTGCCCCTAGTGTGACTGTGTGTATCATCCCAAGAGTGTCTGTCGGGTGATTATAGAGGCATTGTGTGTGTTTTCCATCCACTCACACCGTCATTAATTTAAGCTTTGTTAATCATATCAATGAGTTTGGGAGACGTTAACCGCCGCTTGCAAAGGAAGCTTAAACTCCTTGTTTTCAGTTAATTCGAGTGACGGTGCTGTTAACAGCCCGCCTTGGTTATTGATTAGATTGTACTCAAAGTTTTATTCAATTAATTGATGATTACTATGGTTACCATATCTTTTAGTATGTGTTATTCTTATTCTCTCTCACACCTCTCACAACCAGAGGCCCGTGGCTCATGTTTTGCACACATGTCCCCCGATATAGTGCATTAGTTTTTACATGATGGAAACCACTGATGAGCATCGTGATACATGTATTTAGATGCATGGAAACATTCTCCATAATGTACATATATACACATAGAATATAAGGTAAAATTATATAGCTCATCTAATAAATTATTCGAGAGTCATTTTCTTCCTTCACCTTATTTTCTTTATAATATTTAATCCTCATGCATATTTAGTATGAGCCCATCACAACATAATCCAATTCACTAGTTTGTTTTTTTTCCTACCATGCATCATTTTTAAATTCATATCAATCCTCTTATTAAATTTAGTTAAAGACTACATAACTATTGGAAGCAAATGATAACCTAAGAAAACCGAAAACTTATAAAGCTAGAAGCATCTAAGAGAAAGAAAGAGTTTCAAGAACAAGAATTCTAGCACAAGTGGCAAGAAGAATACTTTAGAAAGATTGGAAAGAAGAAGACTTCTAGGAAAATTGTCATCACCAACAAGGAGAGATTTTGACATAAGAAATTGGAGAAGCAAATACACAATGTCACTCATATTCATCACATGTTTAACACTTCTGACACATGTAGATTGTGTTTGAATGCTACCAAATATCTTCTCCTTAAATATGCAACTTCACCTATAAATATGGCCCCTATTCCCTCACTTGGGCATAGTATCAAGACAAGCTCTAGTCTCCCAAGCACACTCACACTCCGTCAAATCAAGCTCTATCAATCCAAGCTCTCTTGAGCCAAGCTCCTCCATTATATCAAGCAAATATCTTCCACTCCATCAAGCCAAGCTCATACTACTATCATCATGACAACTCTTGCCCCACATTGTAAACTCTCATATGCTCTATATAACCATCTCTTATCGATAAAACCTTATTGTTGTTCATCAAAGAAATATCTTACTCCTTCATCAAATTGGCATCAAGGTTGTGGAGCATGGAGAATAAAAAGTGTATCTCATTCAATTTATGCTAGAGTTGCATGGTGTGATTTTCTTCTTTTCTTTTCCAATGTTTATCTTTCTTTTTGTCTAGTACTTAGAAGTCTCTCATTGTGTTGACTTGCGTTGAGGCGAACGTCTAGAAAAACAACCCAAGTGGAATAAATTCTCCTCTCTTTTTCTTGTATCATACTTTAGAATCAAAGTATTAGCCATAAAAACCACTTTCAATAATTATTAGTGTTTCTCTTTGAGCTCGAACAATTGCGGGAAATTCCTCTTTCTCTAGGAGTTGAGCCCGTGCTTGTTTTTGCTATGAAGGAGGAATATTTAAATGCACAGCTCATCCTAATTTCTAGGAAGAATATATATATGTTTGTGAGCATTAAATTGAAATTTCAAAGGACAATTTGCATGTTGGGCCACAAAGGTTAGCCTCCATTAATGCATCATTAACCTGTTTTATCCTACCCATGATGGGATATGAATTGAGCTATGGCATTTTAATTTTTGTCTTGTTTTGAGTGAGGGGTTTTATATATATGTGTAAGTGAGAGAGTGAATCTCCCATGTCTACACTCAAAGTTAACTACTAAGTTTCAAGGTGTCAAAGTCTCTTGCAATTCCTCGCAACTCCGAAAGCTAGAGGCCATATGCTGAATGCCAACTTTCCAACACTAGGCACAATGACAAGGATAGTGAGTAAGCGACACGATGCATGATGATGAGGACGATGCACAACAATTTTGTGTGCATTAGATGAAAAAGGCCAACACTTACATGGAATTAACCTAGAATTTTTGTTAAATGAGATTATTATTCTCATTGTAGTATCCTCTTGAAAGACAATAACGTAAATAATCTATGATCATTTTTCAAAGGATAAAATGCGCAATGCCTTTAATATAAATGACCTTAGGATCTCACACGTTGGACACAATACTATTGTAATGAAAAGCAGTAAGAAGGACAATCGGATGGGTTTTTTTTAACATCAAGAAGGGTGACCATGGGTTAAAATCTTTAGAGTACTTTTCTAATACAACTATTGTATGTAGATGCGAGTAGATGATACTAGTTCATGTCAGCCCTCTGATATCTCTCTCAAATTTTTAGTCTCTCTACCTCAATTACGTTGTTTGTGGACAACAATTGTGTTGAGGATCGTAGAGTGGTACATACTTTTGATGCACTAACTACATATTTTTGTTATAGTGTATATGGATTCATAAGTAAAGTGGTTGTGATAGTAAACATCAAAGCTTTGTATAAAAGGGCCTAACCAATGTAGAGCCTTGCTCTAGAATTGCACTACCATGAACCCCAACTACTGTTGATTCTTCGTAAACCCTCAACACAACATATGGAATTTTTCTCCAATAGAGTGACATGGGGGTTGTATGATGCATCAACTAATATCCTATATCAGTATTTTAGGCTGCATTGCCTTTAGCATAAGCACCCATTAATCAATTGTGGGTGTGTAGAAGGATTCTTACCATATGTATATTTCTTTCAAAGCAATGGCTTGACAATGGTTTCCATCAAGTTGTCATTGCTTGTTCAAAGACAAAAGGAAAAGTGCCACCCAGAGATGTTCACTTTGTGGTACCATGTTGTGACTTCATGCATGAGTCAAGGCAAGGATTGGTTAGCACTGCATGATAGAGATTAGAGTGCATGATCATCTTCTTGGTCTTCTTCTATCTCAGTAAGAGGGTCATAACCATAGATGATAGAGAGAATTCCTTGAGAAGAAGTTTCCAAGAATAATTGCATGATTGATAAGTGCAATGTGGTGTTGCATGGAAAGATTTGTAAAGGAACTTGAGCATAAGATCAAGTTGAAATAAGACGAACATCATAGAATCAATAGTGATGATAGACATGATAATAGTAGTGAGTGTGATTGTGGACACAAGGGTAGAAGTTGTAGAAGACATGTCAATGGAGACCAGTATAGACATGATCAACACGATGATGGAGATTGGGATAGACATGATCAGCACAAGAGAATCCATGAAAGATAAAGAGACCATGAAAATAGAGGATAATTATAAACAAGATGATAGCCACATTGATGCAATGGAAAAACGACTCATAGAGAGCATGATGCTCCAAGGATATGTTGGTAGTAACAATAATGATGGACATTGAGTTTAGAATAGGAGGGAACAACATTATAGAAACCCTCACTCTTGAAAATGGCATCAACCATACAAACTTGAGTTATCCAATGTTTACCGAGATAAGATTTTATGTGACATGATCATGGCTACTTTCTATGGCATGTGGGATTTCGTGATCGAAAGAAAGGGATTATGCATGTGTTGCAAATACCTTCATATGAGTGTAATTTCTTCTTGAAAAGAGATGAACATGTATGGATAAAGATTTTTGTCATGTCTTGAAATATATGAGAGATGTGGACTAAAGAAGGACAATATCTTCACTAATGGTCATATGTAGAATGGTAATAAGAAAAATGTTGTGAAGAGAGATCGAGAGGTATGGATTAAGATTTTTTCCATAGATGGGATAACAAATTTCCTTTCTATAAGGGATATGGAACAATCAAGAATAAGTTTATAATCAAGTCTCAAGATATTTTTTATTCTGAGCACACCCTCTCTCACTCTCTTGTAGCTTGAGACGTGCTCATAAGAGTTTGATGAGACTCCACTTCTTGATTTTTCCAAGGTATGCACTCTAGATTGGAAGTTGAAGTATCCAACTAATTGAAGCAACAAATTCAGAATGGACTCTATATAGTGAGTGTGTATATATAGTGGGGACCCCAACCTATATATAGCACGAGGGTACGCTCTATAGATAGCTCCAACACCCTTACTCAAATAGAGTTCCCTAATTGTGGTTGAATTGGGGGTACAAGGGAAAAACCCACAACACTATATAGATACATTGTTGTATTAATAAATTTTCAAATTTACAAAATATGTTTTTGCGGAGCTACATCACTCCTTAATATACAACAATGTCCATGAAGTCCCATAAAAAATTCTAATGGACACAAATTTAAAGTCTGAATTGCAGGAGCTACATCATTCATGTGCCCTTGCAAGGATCTTTGGAAATTTGAATAATCATACACAATTGAGATATTGCTAATGATTTGGTAAATTAGATTTAGCATCTTTGATCCCTTGTATATGCTCCTTGATGTGATCTTCATCTTGTAATCAACATCAACTCAAGAAACATATCAAAACAATCACATCACATTGTCCTTAGAGACGATTCACGATGCACTACAAGAGGTTATTCATATTAGCGACGCTCACACAGCGACGCTCAAAAAAAAAATTCCCGGCGTCGCTATGAGCGTCGCAAATTTACAAAGAAATTTGCAACGCTCATAGCGACGCCGGCTGGGCTAAAAAAATAACCGAGCGTGCCCAAAAACTCAGATCTCAGATCTGAGTTTTTCGGCACCCTCAAGCAAGGAGCAGGTAACGCTTTCCCTCTCTCTCTCTCTCTCTCTCTCTCTCTCTCTCTCTCTCTCTCTCTCTCTCTCTCTTTCTTCTCCACACACACACACACACACACGAGGAGAGGAAGGAGAGCCAGGTATGCTCATTCCCTCTCCTCATTCTCATGTTCCCTTCCCCTCTTTCTCTCTCCCTCTCTCTCTCTCACACACACACACATACACACACACACATAGTGTTTTTGAGAGCGAGAGAGAGAGAGAGAGAGAGAGAGAGAGAGAGAGAGAGAGAGAGAGAGTACAAACAAAAACAAAAACGCACACACACATACATAAACAAAGAATGCACACACACATTGAGAGAGAAAAAGAGAGAGAGAGCATGCATAAACAAAAAACGCACGCATTGAGAGAGGAAAAGAGAGAGAGAACATGCATAAACAAAAAACGCACACATTGAGAGAGGAAAAGAGAGAGAAAACATGCATACGATCCAAAAAAATGCACACACATTGAGAGAGAAAGAGAGAGAAACTAATTTAACGTCGTAGGAAACTAATTAAAATTAAAAGACCTAAAGATCTAGCCGACGAGGAGTTGAACTCAAGACCTATTATTCAAGAGGGAAATGGCATAATCAATCTATCATACTTGGCATGGGTGATAGAAAGGTTATACCATTTATCTCTTTTTATTGGCACACACATCCACACACGCGCACACACACAAGAAGAAGAGAATTATAACGTCGTAGGAAACTATCTTAAAAGACGTTAAAGATTAGGTTATATGTAGACTTACATTAAATTAGATTTAGGTTTATTTTTAACTAGATTTACGTTTATTTACGCTAGATTTAGATTTACGTTATATTAGATTAGATTTAGGTCTCCATAGACTGCGATGCCTGCATGAAGCGGGTGAAGAAAGCCCTCGATGGAATATAGGGTATTGCTGCCTTCAGTCATGGTGGGCTCCGTCGATCCAAAAGTACTGGTGAAATGTCTTCAGAAGATAGGGAAGAAGGTGGATCTTCAGGGCGGCAAGAGTCACTACATCCCCTACACAATGACCATCTAGACAACCTCTAGTCATTCAACAGCAACTTCAAAGTTAGTAACAAGAGCAAGAACGGTCTAAAGGGACAATTGCTGTCGTCAGATGTGGATGGAGATGAGGCAGCGTCACCGTCGGAAGTTAACTCTCACATCTTTAGTGATGAGAATGCCAACTCTTGCCGAGTTATGTGAAAAATTATGTGTTAAATCACTTTTAAGGTTCTTATAATCCCTGTTAGTTTAGTTCTTTGTTTTTAATATAACATAATTTACGTTAGATTTAGATTTATGTTATATTAGATTAGACTTAGGTTTATTTAGGTTTACCCACACACACACACACACACACAAGAAGAAGAGAGTTTTAACGTCGTAGGAAACTATCCCAAAAGACGTTAAAGATTAGGTTAGATGTAGACTTACGTTAAATTAGATTTAGGTTTATTTTTAGTTAGATTTATGTTTATTTAGATTTACGCTTATTTACGTTAGATCGAGTCCACGCAAGAATTACTTACGGTTTAGGGTTTAGAGTTAGACGAACAGTGAAAAGATCTACTGTGAAAAGATGTTAAGATGCTGCGAAGTGCTACAGCTAGAGAAGAGGCAAAGGGGTTTTGTCCACTACAATTTCTTGTACCCACAAATATAGGTATTGACCAATAAAGACGAGATTATAACCCGGTGGTTCTGATCTCCGTGCACCTCTAGACCGAGGTGTGCGGGGATTGGACATGACTAGAGAATGTGAGGTAGAGAGAGAGAGAGAGAGAGAGAGAGAGAGAGAGAGAGAGAGAGAGAGAGAGAGAGAGAGAGAGAGAGACAGAGAGAGAGAGAGAGAGAAGACGAAGAATGCCCAAACGTAATGTCCAATCACATGTATATACGTATAACAAAATGCAAAACATGTGCACACATAAACACACGGCTGGGGCCTGGCACATGAATATAGCCATTGATGTAAATGAGTAAATATGGCTATTGACGTAGACCAACATAAATATAGCCATTGATGTAGACCAATATGATGAAGAGATGACAAAATTTTAGCCTAGCCATCACATGAGGCTTTGACGAGATGAGAGAATTTACTTTAATAATCATGGTATCACGTACCATGGCATCATGGAATTGTCCATGACATAAAAATTAACTTTGTCGTCACAAAAGATATGACTGTTAAAGAATGGAACATGAGAGTAATGTATACATCATGGCACATGACGCCATGGCACCACAATAATATCCTTCATAGTTTCTAGACAAAAGAATTGGGAGACAAAATAAAAAACTTGTAAATTTCTTAATGATGATGGAATATAAATCTCGCGCTAGTTTCATCTTGTGACAACTCAATTGAAAAGTGAAGTCATCATAAGCTATTAGAAAACAAAATAAAAACCGCTTTTAAATATCTTAACGATGACGGAATATCAATCTCGTGTTGGTCATGCTTTCATCTTGCAACAACTCAATTGAACAGTGAAGTCATCAGACTATCAAAAAACGAAATAAACACCGCTCGTAAATTTCTTAATGATGACAAAATGTCAATCTTGTGTTAGTGATGCTTTCATCCTGCAACAACTCCATTGAATAGTGAACAAAATATGAAGTTTAAAAGCTTAACGTTATGTATAGTATTCGATATCATGACGTATGTAGAGTGATGACTACCGGAACCCATATTTTTAGTAGTACAAAAAATCACCCCTTATAAGTATCCTATCCCAAAAGAGGGTAGCATAGGAACATTTGTATGTATTGAGTGGAAATTGAAGGCTTGTATGGTTCAATACAACTTGTGTTCGTGAGGTTGCTTTTTCTAATGCTATTTGCAAGGTGAGGTCGAGGTAACTATCTAAGTGATGATGAAGGCCAAAAAAAACAGAGATACATGAGATGGCATTAACTATCGTCCATTAGGAAATATACTAGGGATGCTTCCGTAAACCACTTGCTGAACATTCTACAATTAGAATTAGTAAATACAATACTAAGGTGCAGGCCGGCTCAGATTAAGAAACAAGATCACGCTCCGAAGGCCAAAAACATATGCGCCTTAATTCGGGTTTGAAATGTTGTCCTTGACCATCGCTACTTGAACTCGTCCCTGCCTGCACAACTTCAACTAAGCCTGCCTACCCTATATTGTCTTCACATGCCACAAGATCCACCAATCGTTGCACTAGATCATCTGGCTGCCCTTGCAATAACTACTATTGGAATGTGGGAAGGGGATTCACACCCAGAACACACAGAATATGCCTCTCTACAGCTCAAGGAAAACACAACACCCCTAACCATGAGTTTTCACCTTCACAATCGACACAAAATCACTAGCATATGCCTGCTTTGATATACCGAAACACACATAGGCTTCTCAAGAAACTCCACCAGCACACACCACCCACTTGAAACCTTTATTTCTCCACACACAAACACACAAAATCCTCTCTCTCTCTCTCTCTCTCTCTCTCTCTCTCTCTCTCTCTCTCTCTCTCTCTCTCTCTCTCTCTCTCTCTCTCTCTCTCTCTCTCTCTCTCTCCCCTTTTGTGAACACCAAGACCTCGATTTTGGGTTGCACTCAACCACACCAACACCGGCAAAGGCATTAATGGTGAGATTCTTCCTTGCCCAAAAGTTTACAAAAACACCATAGTTGGTACAGAGCAAGATCTCTCTGCTCTTCTTCTTCACCTTGTTCCACAAGACCTCGATTTCTGGTTGCACTCAACCACACCAACATTGGTAGAGGGGGTAATGGTGAGTTTCTTAATTACTTGTCCAAAAGTTTACAAAAAGACCATAGCTAGTACGGAGCAAGCTCTCTCTACTCTTCTTCTTCACCTTGTTCCACAAGACCAAAATGGCAAAAAACCCTGGCAAAGGCATGTGAATCCCCCTTTTAGGGGTTTTACAAAGCTTAAGCAAGAGAAAATTGGTGTTATCTCTACTTGTGCGGCTCCATCAGGGCCCATAATAGTAGTTTTCTGCATTGCCTACAATTGGCACACTCCATTTAGCATGTGTTGTATGGGACCAACACCTCAGCGGCTTTCCATTTCCAACTACCTATGAACCACCACTTAGCAATTCTCGGACCACCTCCTTTTCTTCACATGCATGAGTCCCCTCTTGAGGCCCATGGTTGTCATGGCGTCATGACAACCCATGGGACCCCACCTTTGTCCTCAATAAAAAAGGGTGGCCTAGAGCACTGCGGGAACAACCCCCAAAAATGCAAGGTCATCATTGTCTTACACTACCTCCAAATGGCTCCGTCACCAACAAGCAACACCACACCATTGACAAATACCTAGTAGGGACTCCCTTCGTGCCCACGTCAACAAAACGATGGCATCACCATAGCCAAAGAGCCCAAGGCTCTCTTTCTTTGCTGGATGCTCACTAAGGGGTGCTTGTTTTGGGTTTTATACCCGGATGTCCTGCATCATGCTCCTCTATGCGGAATATGTAGTTTTCATGTGACGTCCACCCTGTCACTCTCCCTAGAATGGCTCCAAAACCCCACAAATCTCAAAAAAAAAAAAAACTTTTTTCCCCTGACTTGGATCTCTAGTCATTTGATGCTTAAAGCCCCAATCACAGAGAAATCCCTTCCCAGTTAAAGTTCATATTTCCAGCCTTGACCTCCATTGTCTCGGCCCCTTTTTGACTTTGATGTGCCCACCAACCTAGATGACCAAAAAATAGTGAAAACCTCCTGGCTCTGCATTGCCGCCAATTGCTCTTGAATTTATCTCTCAATATCTTGTCCCTCCGATCTTTGATTGAGGAACCGTCACTTGTTGCTAGCTCCATAACCCACCAACTACCTTTGTAAATCCCTTTGAGCTTCAAGAAACCTGTGATGGAACGCTTTCCAAAGTAGCCAAATCGACTCAGAACCGAACTCCGATAAAACTTTAAAGTCTTGTAACTTGGTATCTAGGACCCAAATTGATGATAAAAAAGTCCAAGAGGCTCCACATGACAAGCACTTAACATCCATCACTTCAAAGTGGCTGTGACCACCTATTCTCATTTGCCCTGTTCGTCTTGGATCTGCAAACAACTCTTGTTTTAATATGCCATAACTTTCAGATTGTGGTTGTGTTTGATGAGCGGTCTAGACCAGCTCCTTCAACACTTCAAGCTCTTCAATTCTATGCCAAAAAACCAGCCATCTGATCCTCCTTCGTCTGTCATGCTCTCAGGCCCTTTCTAGAGCCCTCTTGGTCTAGAAAACCACATCAGACATACACTTTTACTGCTACCTATCTGTTCAGGACATTCATACCTGCTTTATCACTTCCCCTTGCACTCATCAGTATCTCTCAGTGCTAACAAACTTTTCTTGTACCGGCATTGCCCACCCCCCTGTTGAACATATATGTTCAACCAAAAACCTCTATATTCAACTTGAAACTTGCAACACTTTACCAACACACAATCAAGCTAGAAAAAGAACGACCATAAATACAATATATATAAAAATGCATGTCCACCATACTCCACCCTAGCTAGGTGGTTTTCCCAACCCCCCTTGCTATAATCTCGTTCACATCCAATACCAAACTTTTGTCGAGGTACAGCTTAAGACACACCCCATTCACCCTATTTTGAAGTAACTTACCATTTGTCCGTGTCAATTGATAGGTCCCATTTGGAAAAGCTTTTTGCACCTTGTATGGCCCCGCCCACTTCTTCTTGAACTTCTTTTGCAAGGTAAAGTTCAAATAGCTCTCGTTCTTCATCACCAGGTCTCCCTCCTCTATCCTCTTTATCTGGTAAACTCCCATTGGACTTGGAAATCCATTTCTCCCGCTACTTCACATAGTAGTTCACTGCCACTTCTCTCTCCATCCATAAAGATTCAAGATTGACTATCCAATCTTGCTCTTGTTGTGTGGCATTGACTCTCCACATCCCCTTCAAAGAACCTAACTATGTGTGCATTGGCCCTAGTTTGAAGAGCTTATCTGCTAAATGCTCTCTGTAGGATGCTAGCCTGAAGCTAGAACAAATGCTGATCGTCAGGCACAGAGTCTCAATCCTCAAAAACTCTCTAGAAGCAAGAAGGCTTGAAGACCTGCAGCGGTTGCTCGCCGAGAACGGCTCTGTAGAGGCTATCTATAATTGGCTATAGGAGATGAAGGATGAAGTGCTTGAGATAGCCAGTAAATATGAGGAAGCCATTAACTTTGCCAACAGGCTTCAGGAAGAGATAGTCTGGCTGTGAAGGAAAAGGACTACATGGTTATTGCAAACCCTAAACCCCCGGAACCTAGTAGGCCACTCTCTTGTAAAGTCTGAAACTTGGCCTTTGTGCCTTTCCCTAGTGTTTTCTAGCTCAAACCCAGAGTTTTTCTTAGCAGTAAAGGTAGTGTTTTCTTCATCAATAAACAAGCGATTAAACGAGTAGAAAATCCAGTGTTTGTAGACGGAAAGGACAACGTGTTTGCAATAGCAGATCAGCCCCATCATCTTCGGCAGTTGTAGAATCGCCAAGCATTCCCAAGCATTCAATTTTCAGCCCTAGTCTCGTCATCATCGGCATCACCGTTGGCGTGGACATAGCATCACGTAGATTTGCATCGGCATCTTGTACCAGATTATGCAATCAATAGTAGACCACTCTCGCCACCGAGAGTGGGGCCCTTGGAGGAGGGTCTTACAACTTTCCGGTGTCGTATTCTCTTCTTTCTCTATCTCATAGTCTTATGCACCTTCATCCATAGTTTTCATCCACTTTATTTGTGATCATTTTCACTCTCTCACTAAAGGAATGCAAGGCTCTCCCTTTCATAAGTAAAAGGAACCTTGAGCAGAGTTCGGAGCACTCATCTTGAGCAAAGTTCAACATTCACTTCCGCTGCACCTTGCACTATGTTGATTGGTGTTGGTGAATAGTCGACATGGAAGATGTTTTATTTGGCAGAAGCTGGTGAAGACGATTGCATTTCAATCATCAAGTATTTTGTGAGAATTTCTTTTTAGTATTGGTTATGTCATAGGTTGAGACCTACTTTTCTGCTTATAGATGATAGTTTATGTAGGTGCTTAACCATGCATTAGTATACTTTGACGACAGAAGTGATATGGAGACATCTAGATGGGTAGACTTCATTGGTTTGTTATCTTGTTGAGCTAAATCTTGGGACTTTCATGCTAATGTCAATTTTGTTTTAGGATGGTAATACTACACCACTCATTACCATATCAAAAAATAAGCCAAAGGTCATGTGCTTGAATGAGCTTGTGGTAATTGTCCCAAACACAAAGTGTGAAGAACAAAACTCTATCTATTAATGGTGTTTGAATGGTATCTATATGTTTACTTATAGTGTGGAAACAAAGAGACCTTCAAACAAAAAGGTTTGATATTGGTGATTTGATGTCATTAAAGGGCATCCCCCTTCAAAGGGCTTAGGAAATTCTTCTTTTTGCACCCTTAAAAGGATCTCACAAACAAGAAATCATCTCACAATGATGTCATGATTTCAAGGGTATGCTCATTGTCAGCACTTTGTACAGACTTCAAACCTCCATTTTTGTAATGTTTTTGAGATGGAATAGATTTTGAAGGGAGAAGGAAGAGAAAGTGGAAAAGCTAAAAGAGTTACCAAAGTTCCATCTTTAGAAAGTTGGATATGTTTATCTTTGATGTCAAGTGGTTCAAAGTTATTACCAGTGGCTCGAATGCAACTATGCGTAAAGACAAGAGTGGATTGATTCAAGTGAACTCTAGGTGGGGGTGGGGTGTGGACAGATGCGCGGGATATATTCGTACTTTCGCAGAATTCTGGAGAAGTTGTGTTCATACACGATACACTATGGACAGAAAATGATGAGAATGATCTGTGTAAAGCCTACGGGCTCTATGCCATTCAAGTTGCTCCATGTAGCAAGCAAGTGTGTGAAGGATTGGACATTGAGGTCAAAGAGGTGATTCATGACAAAGCGCAGGACTGACGGAAACTTTAAGTTTAGATTTTGAGGTGGATATCAACAGTGAGCAATTGTATGAACCTAGAGATGAGGTGTCAAATACTGAAGCTGATGCGGAGAGTGACGGAGAAGTAGAGTTTGATGACGAAGATGCAGAAGTACAGATTGAGATAGACATCTTTGGTGCATCAAATCTCATAGAGGATGAGAGATTAACTAATGATTTTTGCTAGGAACTCTTTTGTAAAAGTCTTTTTATTAGTCTACAATACACTTTAGATTCATTCATTTGTATAGCCGCTTCGTTGATTTGTTATTTGTATTGATTCAACATTTCTTCTATAAACTAACATCTTTTATGGGTGTTGTTTGTGTATGATTTAGCTATGGCCGATGACGATGAGCCATACTCTCTTAGTTTTAGTTTTCCCGTTACTCTGGCCGGCATGTCACCCGAGCAAATGGGCTCGTTTTTGTCTTAGTTCACACTAGAGCAAATCAAGATGGCACATCACCTTTGTGGAGTAGGTCCCTCTAGACCTACTACGGCCAACCCTACGCCCGAACTAGTGTGGTCCCTACACCAAGAGGCCTCACACCTCAATCTAGTGTGCCCCCTATGCCTAGGACTCCTCTGTCTCCTACACCGACGGGTGGTTCATCCTCCAGACAAGGTAGGCATCATTTTGGAGGTGGTGGTTGTTGTGGTAGCGGTTGTGTCGATGCGTCCACACCACCAAGAGAGCGTCCACCACTCTCTTCAATAGATAGTTCACCAATTGGCACACCACGTATACCTTAGGATCACACGAGCATGATCCTAGCAAGGTGTACAAGAGCAGGGATGAGGCTATTGTGGTAGATAGGGTCGGAAAGGCCATATAACAGGGGATTTGACAGCTCTGTACGGTTCAATTTGGTCACTCTGTGATGGAGGTTTGGGATAACCTCAATGTTGAAAGAAAGAATTACATCATCGAGGCCATTCACAGAGAGTATAGGCCGGCACACAGGTACGATCCAGTCTCGAACCCATGGATTTTGAGCATGGCGAAGTCCACAATGTCACACCATCGGTTAGAGTCGAGAGACATGCACAATGACGACAGTCCCAAGGCGGCATGGTTGGATGCAGAGAAGTGGGCGGGGATTGCACGAGAGACACAAGACAATCCGCAGAGACTTCAGAAGCAGAGAGATGCATCCAGAACATGTTTGGAGTCTGTTGGAGCGTCATATCTTGGGACTGGAGGCTACAATACGCTTCGACATGAGTTTCTAAGTATTATACATATGCTATAAATTATTGAAAATATGTATGTTATTTGAAGATTTATCTAATGATTAAACCATAATTTTGTAGGAAGTTACCGTGAAGCGTCCTCCGACACGCCGAGAGGAGAAGTATGGGTACAAGCATGGACTTATGGCCCTTTTGACCCAGCTCTGCAAGAGGAGGGAGAGAACATCGACTGGGAGGCATTACCACAAGGGTCTTCTCACTCAGTGATTGTTTGCATATGTACACTTTTGTAGTGCTTATGTTTATGGTATGGCACATATGTTATGGTTAAGATTTGGCAATCAAGTTAAGGTTATGGTTTTGCTATGATGGTATGGCAATCATGTGATGGTTATGGTTATGGTTATGGTTGTGCAATGATGGTATAACTGTTATGGTTATGGTATGACAAGCAAGTTATGGTAATGGTTATGGTATAGCAAACATGTTATGTTTATGGTTTGGAGTTTTCGACTCGTGTTTTAATTATGGTTATAAAATCTTTATGCCATTATGCCCCAATCAAGCTTTTGATTTTGTGGTTATGTTTTTTCTTACAGTTTTGCGAATTGCCATACACTTGTTCTTTAGCGTTAGCTTGTAGGTGGAGTGTGGTTGCTTGTGCACTCTTCCTTTGGGCAGAGAGGGTTGTTTGCTTTTGCTACAGTACATGCAACATCAGTTCCCAGTCCTCTTTGCCAAAAAAAAAATTGCAGGTTTGATCGTCGGTACAATGAACAGTATAAGCCTCGATATAGACCTCAGTAGACGCATCGGAATATGCTATAGTATTAATGATGTTTATTTCATTGCGTATTCCGATGCTCATTTCATAATTTATTCTGACGCATAATATAACGATACTTATACCGACGTCACGATACCGGCGTCTCCTCCGATGCCTATTTCAATGCTTTTTACTTTTAAAAGTAACTTTATTTCATCGATATTTGTGCCGGTTTTTGCATGCCATGTTGTAGTGAATGAAAATCCTCTTGTTAATAAAAGTATTAGCACAAAAGGTCTAGGCTAGATAACGGATTGTAAATAGCAACGCTAATGTGTGGTTTGACTTTGTTGTACACTATGAAAGCAACTAGATCTTGCAAGGTTCTTTAAAAACTTACAAGGTACAATGATGGTTGTGAAGAAGAGGTGTTATATTCAACAATCATGATAGAGCTCAAAGCTTTGTTTGTTGGCATATTGAGTATTTGGTAACTTTTAAATACATTTATTTCTTAAACAATTAAGGTGATGATTGACTTGTTATAAAGCATTGAATGTGGATGGTGTTGATGATATGTATGGAAACATTTATAGACCTAAAGTCAATATAACATAAGGCTTAATTTGGACACTGCACAAGAAAAATGAAGCAAGAAGATCTTCTAAGATGTTATATTGTAGGTTTGTTGGCAATGAAACGCCTAAATGAAGGTTTTTTGTGGCTTCTTTTTGAAGTTATTTATTTACTACAGATAGTTGTGATGATTACAGTTTTTTAGGTCAAGTCATCTAGGTCTCTTCTTTTTTTGGGTCATTGGTATTATGTTTTTATTAATGACTTTCTCTCTCTCCAATATATTACGTCTTGGAAACCCACTTATATTTTACCCAATTGAAAAATTAAAGTGTATATTCTGGATTTCTAATAGAGAGAAAGAGCATCGTATTTGTGCATTTGGGAGCGAGGCTACGCCACATCATTATACACACAAGAGTTTTGAGTTGATCTTAGTTGTTTTTTCAAGTGATCAAGCTTTCAAGGCTGGAGTTTTTCCTTTTCAAGTGTGTCTTATTAAAGGTTTTACCATTCACTTGATTTTGCTCCAAACCCTCTCAATCAAAGCCTCGACACCTTCCTAGCTGTACTGCATACCCTTCATAACGTTGATGATATGTATGGATGATTGTGGCCCACAATTAAAGAGCTCAAGAAAATACATAGGGCACACTCTTGAGAATGTAGAAGCAAAATGAAACTAAAAGACCTATGGACAGTGGAGATGTTATGTAGGCTTGGTTCTTAGCAACAAAATGTTTAAAATGAAGGCCTTTTTATCACTCTAAGTTTTGAACTCAACTTTGGTAAACAAGGAATCTAAATTTTGCTTCATTAATCACCCAATATATGTTTTTTATGATGTTTTCAATTAAGGTCCCTCTTTCAAACATCATGTTAGGTGATATGTTGTTGTTTGAATGAAGTGTCGCCTAATATATACATTACTCAAATCTAAATTTTTAGATTTTCCATCATAGAATAATACCTTAAAAGGATGTATAGTGATCTCTAGCCCCGGCGTCAAAGAAGTTCATAGTGCGACTAGGAAATCGTCAGGTCTTTGACTGTGCACTGCGCACTTCTTGACACATTTTTGGTGAACCCGACGTGAAGTAGGCTAGGGTGAGCATTCGTAGCCAAATCAAGCAAGACGTAGATGATTTGAAGCTAAAAACACACTAAAAAAGAACAAAAATCTAGCCATGAAAGCTCCACTTTGAAAAATAACCAAGATTAACTCAAAACTCTTGTGTGTGTAAAGATTAGGTGTAGCCTCGCTCCCAATTGCACAGATGCAATGCTCATTCGACCTGTTAAAAACCCTAAATATACGCTTCGATTCTTCGCTGTGACCATTTCATGGAAGCTTCACTACTTCATTGGAGAAGCCCAAGCAGTTATTTGAGGAGGGCAGACCCTCATTGGAGGCCTCACAGCCTCAACCATGTAGTGGAAGCAGCACGGGACTACACAAGCACCCTGTAAAGAAATGGCTGTATCTCCTTGCTCATATGCCCAGATGAGCTCATTCTTGGCTCTATTACTTCCCACACAACTTAGGCAACAATGGAACCAGCGTTGATGTGCTATTTTGAGAAATTTTTAGGCTATTTTAGACCATTTTATGGTCATTTTTAGCCCAAAAATGCTCCTTTTTGTCCGTAAAAAACCCAAACGAGCTGGGAAAAATCCTTAAATTTGTGGGAAAATACTATTGGGCTCAAATTCATGTTGAACCTCATTTTTCCACTTGGTAAGAACTTTGGACACGTCTTTTATGCCCGCACATGAAACCTGCTATTTTTTGCCAACAACATCGCCCGCATTGACCTTTCTAGGCAAAACGAGCATGCCACTTCGAAACACTTGACATTTGTACATTCTGAAAGAAAATAAGGCATGCTTTAATGTGTTAAAACATGCAACGGTCCCACGTCCTCGGCCTCGCCTTCCCGAAAAAGTATGTATACGCCTGCAACTATGGCAACCGTTTTCCCATATATCACACTGTGTACATCATCATAGCATTTGGTGCTACATAAAAAAAGCATTGAGTGTGAGGTAGATATTTTAATTTCACATTATGAACCTGCCACGACACCACATCCACCCCCTCTAAACCTGCAGATCCTCCGACATGTGCCACACATATCTTTTGCAAGTTCACTCTTCATTTAAGTCAACATACATATCAATTTCATCATCACTTGCAACAAAATCAAACGCATCATCCTCTCATTCTTCATCCACATCCATAGTATTTTTATCAGAGCATTCATTCTGACTTTCCCGTGAATCAAAGGGGTCTATATCACCTCTCTTTTGATTAACTTGATTCTTTTCTCTATGATGGGAATCTCCATTTTTGTCCCATCTAATTCATGCAAGGTATAAGTTGTATTCCCAAAACTTTCTTATTGTTGAATGTTGGTTTTCAAGACTACTATCATACACCAACACCCAATCACCTTCTTCAATAGCTTTAGGTCTAAGCCTATGCCTCTTATCAAATCTGTCCTTATTCATTAACCTTGCATCTTTCAATCGTGCTACTACATTCTCAATATCTTGAGGCCTTCTTTCTAACTATTGTATGTGCAAAGCACGACGGTCTTCCCTACTCATTCCATCTTCCCAAGGTAACACATTCCATGTGGGAATTACATCCTCAATTGGCATTATAGGTTTCTGACCATTCATCAACTCAAAAGGCATATAACCAGTAACTAAGCTATGAGTTGTTCGATCAGCCCAAAAAGCATAAGGAAATAACCTCGGCCACTCTCCCATTTTACCTTTGCAGGCCTTAGCCAAAGCTTTAATGATAGGAGGATGCACACACTCTAATTTACCATTTCCCTCAGGATTATATGCAGTAGTGAGAGCAAGTTTAATGCCCAACCTAGAGAAAAACTCCCTTGCTTTGTCAGCATCCTTTCCAACAAAGGTCACTAAAAAATAATAAGTGAAAAATGTCAAAAATAGAAAAAAAAGATCTATGCACAGTAAAAATGCTCCTGATGGGTTTTGATGGAAATCTGATGATCATGATGTGTACAACCAGAGGATATGCACCTAATCTAAGTGTGTGGACATGCACGGTGTGCGAACAGACTCATAAAAGTGCCAGATCACTTCCTATTCTAGACTGACTTGACTGAGCTGAACCCTGGTCATGGTGTAGCTTGTCCACGGATACATAGGGTTGGATGTGTCACATGACATCCCCTCCTTTTCAAAGTGAGGTACTCATACCGAACTGTATGGCATCGAGGGAGATCGCCAACAACATCGAAAATCCTCGAAAGGACTCTTCACCGGTCCACTCTGATCCATGGGTCGTGCGATACTTGAACTTCATAAAGGTCTGCAATGCTTGCTTCTTTGGGCCGCACTAAAAGCGACACAAAGTTTTCTATGGCTAAGTCATACGTCTACCATCTTCAAGAATCTCCGAAGCAGAAAATTCTTAAAACCACTTCCAACACAAAAAAATGAACATAACCATTCCACGTAAAGTGACTAGAGAAATTTTCCAAAGATGGGTTCCTCCTGAGGGGGGTCTTTCTGAGTGTGTTCTTTGGAACTAGGCTTGCGAGCCAAGATCGGTGCTTCATGATTGATCGTCTCTGCAATGAGGTTAGCTTCCTTAGAGAAAGTATCAACTAACACATTATCCTTATACTAAACAATCACTTCATCTTCATGAAAATCATCATGCTTGTGAGAAATCACATCTTGATCATGCCAATTATCATGATTTTCCTTATAATCCGAATCATCATGCTCATCCTTACCATGCAATTCATCATGCTTATCATCATGCAAATCCTGTGTGTCATGCTTTGGAGAAGAAGAGACAGAGAGAGTCCTTTCTTCCCGAATCTCTTGCATCTGTGCTTGCACTTGAGAAAAGAGTTGCAAAATCTCTTTCATGTGTTGGTCGTTCATTGCTTTTCTTGCTTTGTTCTCGCAATCAAATTTTGTTTCTCTTTCGTCGTCCGAGTTCTGCGCTCTTTTCTGCAGGCGCACCCCTTGGCGGCCTTTCGCTCACACCAAGGTTGCTTTTTCCCACCTCACGTCGACTGGCCCGCCGCTTAGTGCACGGTCCGCTCTTAATGAGTGAAAAGAGGCACAAGGGGAGGCTGGACAAGCTCTTCTTTCTTGGGATTTCTGTCACTCTTCAAAAACATGATTAAGAATCGACATGCCCAAGCGAACTTGGGTTCGTGTGACCGCAACAAGCAAAAAAAAGTGGTTCTTGTGGTTCTTTCCTTGAGTTATACAGAACACTAACAAATCTCTGATACCAATGTAAGGTGCTGCGGAAGTGAATGTTAAACTTTGCTCAAGATGAGTGCTCCGAATTGTGCTCAAGGATTCCTTTTACTTACGGAATGGAGGGCCTTCCGTTCCTTTAGTGAGAGAGTGCAATGGACACAACCAAAGTGGTAAACACTGTGAATGAAGGTGCATGAGAGTGAGAGATAGAGAAAGAAGAATACGAGACCAGAATGTTGTCAAACCCTCTTGCGAAGGTTCCGCTCTCTATGGCGAGAGCGGTCTACTATTGAATGCTTGGACTTGTCGACGATGTCAACGACAGTGAGGACAACGACGAGATGGACTGAAATCTGAAATTGCTAAGGACTAAAATCTGCAAATCTTTATCTACTGAATTCTAACTCTATGTCGACGACGATGTTGATGGAAACGATGTACCGATGACACGTTGAAAATGCAGATGCTAAAATCTACATTTTTCGGACTAAATCTGCAAACTACATAGGATTTGACCGTGCGGCGAGGATCTACTTTGGTAAGGTTAGATCTGTGAGGTTCGGCACTTCTTCTACAGGTATTGACTGCTAAAAACAGAAAATGCTGGTCTATGGACTGGTTCTGTCGCGATGGAACTACAAAACACCAGATGTCATGCTGCTCCAAAAACGTTAGGGCTGAATTCTGCTTCTGGAGGAAATCTGCTAACGCTAGGACTAATCTGTTGTCTTGAAGTGGTTCTAGTGTGTGTGCTAATGTCGAAGCTTCTCTGCAATGCAAAAATGCCAAGCCTGATCTGATGCAAAAATGCTAGGCCTTCTGCAATGCTGAAAACGCTAGAGTTGTCGCAGGGGTTGGTCTGACTGAGAAGTTGCATGTTGAGCAAGGTGCTCCTGCTGCCTCTTCTGCCAAAAAGTGCTAGCACTAGGTTTTCTTATATACAAACTTAGTAAATTTTGCCTACCTAGTTTCCAACAAAAGTCACTTAAAAATAATAAGTGAAAAATGTCAAAAATAGGAAAGTTAGGTCTATGCACTGTAAAAATGCTCCTGATGGGTTCTGATGGAAATCTGATGATCATGCTATGTGCAACCAGAGGATATGCACCTAATCTAAGTGTGTGGACATGCACGGTCTGCGAACAAACTCACAAAAGTGCCAGATCACTTCCTATTCTAGACTGACTTGACTGAACTGAACCCTGGTCATGTTGTAGCTTGTCCACGGACACGTAGGGTTGGATGTGTCACCTGACACTCACACAACATGTTTGCACCCTCTGCACCAATGTTTTGACTCAGCCAAGCCAGTGTTTTTAGCCCTGCTATATCACAACAAATTTAGTCTACGATTAGCGCTTGAAAACATCCATAGATCAGCATGAACCAGCGTTTTCGTAGCAGCATGAACCAACATTTTTGCAGCAGCAATTTCAGCATGAGCCAGAGTTTTTCTTAGCAGTAAAGGTAGTGTTTTCTTCATCAGTAAACAAGCGATTAAACGAGTAGAAAATCCAGTGTTTGTAGACGGCAAGGACAACGTGTTTTCAATAGCAGATCAGCCCCATCATCTTCGGCAGTTGTAGAATCGCCAAGCATTCCCAAGCATTCAATTTTCAGCCCTAGTCTCGTCATCATCGGCATCACCGTTGGCGTGGACATAGCATCACGTAGATTTGCATCGGCATCTTGTACCAGATTATGCAATCAATAGTAGACCACTCTCGCCACCGAGAGTGGGGCCCTTGGAGGAGGGTCTTACAACTTTCCGGTGTCGTATTCTCTTCTTTCTCTATCTCATAGTCTTATGCACCTTCATCCATAGTGTTCATCCACTTTATTTGTGATCATTTTCACTCTCTCACTAAAGGAATGCAAGGCTCTCCCTTTCATAAGTAAAAGGAAGCTTGAGCAGAGTTTGGAGCACTCATCTTGAGCAAAGTTCAACATTCACTTCCGCTGCACCTTGCACTATGTTGATTGGTGTTGGTGAATAGTCGACATGGAAGATGTTTTATTTGGCAGAAGCTGGTGAAGACGATTGCATTTCAATCATCAAGTATTTTGTGAGAATTTCTTTTTAGTATTGGTTATGTCATAGGTTGAGACCTACTTTTCTGCTTATAGATGATAGTTTATGTAGGTGCTTAACCATGCATTAGTATACTTTGACGACAGAAGTGATATGGAGACATCTGGATGGGTAGACTTCATTGGTTTGTTATCTTGTTGAGCTAAATCTTGGGACTTTCATGCTAATGTCAATTTTGTTTTAGGATGGTAATACTACACCACTCATTACCATATCAAAAAATAAGCCAAAGGTCATGTGCTTGAATGAGCTTGTGGTAATTGTCCCAAACACAAAGTGTGAAGAACAAAACTCTATCTATTAATGGTGTTTGAATGGTATCTATATGTTTACTTATAGTGTGGAAACAAAGAGACCTTCAAACAAAAAGGTTTGATATTGGTGATTTGATGTCATTAAAGGGCATCCCCCTTCAAAGGGCTCAGGAAATTCTTCTTTTTGCACCCTTAAAAGGATCTCACAAACAAGAAATCATCTCACAATGATGTCATGATTTCAAGGGTATGCTCATTGTCAGCACTTTGTACAGACTTCAAACCTCCATTTTTGTAATGTTTTTGAGATGGAATAGATTTTGAAGGGAGAAGGAAGAGAAAGTGGAAAAGCTAAAAGAGTTACCAAAGTTCCTGCTAGATGCAAAGAGAATAACTCTACCATGGTAGAAGCCCTTTTCTTGGTATACTAATCCAATCAAGCATGTTTTAATGTTGTGAATTGTTTCTGTTTTATTGTAGGTTTGCAAGTCAAAAAAGAGGAATTTGATTTCTTCTCATAACATTATGTATTGCTACTAACATCTTTAGTCTTACAAATGAGCGTGTTGCGTTGTAAATTTAATAGATTTTTTATCAAGGTCCTTACACAAGTGTAATATACTTTTTGCAGAATGGGGCACTTAAGATGACAACAAATGAAGCAATAGCTCTTAAACTGATGGGCGAGCACAACATAGATTTCATGTATAGGCAACTAGTTGACTTTTGAAAAGAGTTGCAATGGACTACTCCAAAGGAATCGTTTGATTTCAAGAAAAAATGCCAAGACTCACAAGCATTGGATGTTTTAGTATGCTGGGCTATGGGCAAAACAAGATTAAGCTCAAAGACACTAATGATAAGGATATGGGTCAGGATGAAGTTGAACTTGTTTAAAGTCAAGTTCACTATGGAACTTTGGTGATAAACATTGTCGCTAATTTTGACATCTTATTTGGGCAGTTTGACCTGTATTGCGTAGGCACATATCTGACTTATAAAGCTACAAGATTTTGTGGGACAAGTTAATTATTGCTCTTGTTATAGTCTTGAATGCTTGTATGATAGTTGATTGATCACTATTAACAGTTTTGATACTAAACAACTAGCCATAAAAGATGTTTGAATTGAGGTTATCCCATAATTTGGATAGTTTTATGCGTACACGATAGAGATTCCTTTCCATATGTGATAAATTTATAGCTATGAAAACATATTAGAGGTGTGAATAATATCACCACAAAAAAATTATAAATGAGAATAAGGATTCTTTTGTAATTAAGAAGTGAAAAAAATTTACCCTGTTCAATTTTTTGCACTGACGGTGACCATTAATGTCTCTCTTTTGCATAAAACATAAGGGCAAGGCTCTAGCTAGAAAAATTTCCAATTGGTTTTCTACCTATCCAACATACTGATTAGCTCGTTAAAAAGTTAAACTTAAGAATGAAACATTTTCATTGTCAAAAGTGGAATTAATTTACACTCAAGATTGATATGTCTCTCACTTAGGAGAGGAAATATTTATCATTATAAGAAGTGAGTAAAACATATTTGCACTAGCAATATAGATGTAGAATGAAAATATTCCTATGGTGCTAATTTTTACCTACTTTGTGGCCGTACAATAGAATCTTTAAGAGCTTCGATTAAAAAAATTTCACACCATGAACTTGCAAGGTCTTGAGTGAAAATTATTTTCATATTGTGAATTTGGTTTTTTGTTCCATAGGACCAACAATTATTACGCGTCAATAATTTTTTCTCTTTTGAATTGAAGAAAGACAATAATAATTATGAGCTTCATTATTTTTCACGTCACTACTTTATTTTGCAAGAGATTTATTCTCACTTTGAGAATGAGAAAATTTGACGCATGGATAAGAAAAATAACCATTGAAAAAAAATAAAGCAATGAGAAAAATAATTCACAATTCTTGTGTTTTTTTCACATTATGGTGAAAAAAAGGGTAGAAAAATGACCTTTTTCTCAAAGTGAGAAAATGTCTAAAAGTTGTGTGCACCTCTTGCTCGCAGGGCATCCCTACCAAAATGGCCTTGCCAACTCTTGCTCTCTCTCTCTCTCTCTCTCTCTCTCTCTCTCCAATATTCAAATATTCTGATAGTTTGCAATGAGGAAGACCAAAACGGATGTCTGGATCATTTGGAAGTGCGCATGCAGCTAGTAATTGCTCGCGAGTGGGTAATATACAGAGGCAGAGATGGTTCACAAGGTAGGGGCGAATGAAAAATCTCTCTCTCTCTCTCTCTCTCTCTCTCTCTCTCTCTCTCTCTCTCTCTCTCGGCTGAAGTTGCCCGCAAGGGAGAAGGGGCGGAGGGGTTAAGGAGGGGCTGCTTGGGAGAAGGCGCACAAGCCACACGCCTAACTAAGTGTGAGGCTGTAGGAAAGGCATGATGTCTACGCAAGGTTGCAGACACTAGAGAGCAAAGGGCATGCTGGGTGGGGGGAAGGGAATCGATCTAAGGATGGTATCTCCAAACTATTGGGTTTTCTAAAAGAGGAGCGAGTATATCAAAACCTTTAAAAATGTTCCATAAACCCTTGAAAACAAGCCATGATGCATCATATAAGTCCACAATGGATATCTGATGTGTTAAAATTTGAAGGGAACCCTTGCTGCAGCAATATGTAGATAAATTTCCCCTCTATTGACGAGCAAATGGATGAGGTGAAGAGTGCTGAAGAGCGTCGAAGGACATATATATTTAGAAGGAAGAATATTACGACCTGATGTGCAATTAGTATCCACGGTTTTAACTTTCACTCGTACTGTATGCTTGTGTTTGCATTGACAAGCTGAAAGACAGGAAGCTTAAGATTAAACATCGGAGGACAAGCACGTCAGTATTTATGGAAGCTGGAAAGAAACACAAATTATTTATGAAATACCTGTTGCAACGGTTGCAATGCTGTAGAATATTTTGTAGCAACAACTACGCGTTCCAAGGCTGTAAGGGGCTTCAAATCCGGGAACTTCAGCAAAGAAGTGCATTCAGTCAACTCAAGCACTCTTAAGGAGGTAAGCCCAGCCACATGAGAGATGTCTCTGAGCACTGTGCACCCATGGAACTTGAGCCGACGTAATGATGATGCGAGAGCAGCTGGGCTCGAGAAATCGGCCTCTTTCAAGGACGTGCACTGCGTCAATGAGAGGGTCACCAAGCTTGTGAGAGTGGACGCACTGGAAATGCTTGTGAATGAGCCGCAGTCCTGCAAGTCCAGCTCATTGCAGGCTTGATCTGGGAGTACACAGCCAAATATATCGTCGATTCTCTTCAAGCCCTCGCAGTTACTGATTTTAAGTCGACCTAAGCGATGAGGAAGACCAAAACCGATGTCTGGATCATTTGGAAGTGCGCATGCAGCTAGTAATTTCTCCTGGCGCACTGCTGGTGGGTAATTTGTGGTGCAGTGACGCAGCTCCAATGAATCTAAGCACGAAGTCAGGCCTGCAGTACACTCGACGTGGATTACAGCGATCAAAATAAGCAAGCTTAGTTCCAATCAAATTACGCTTATAGCCGGTGCAATCTGCAGCATCCTAGCCTAGTCATTAACCAGCTGGTGCATGTATGAATGCACGACTCTAGATCAATACCTTGCATGATGTCTATGCAAGGTTGCAGACACTAGAGAGCAAAGGGCATGCTGGGTGGGGGGAAGGGAATCGATCTAAGGATGGTATCTCCAAACTATTGGGTTTTTTAAAAGAGGAGCGAGTATATCAAAACCTTTAAAAATGTTCCATAAACCCTTGAAAACAAGCCATGATGCATCCACAATGGATATCTGATGTGTTAAAATTTGAAGGGAACCCTTGCTGCAGCAATATGTAGATAAATTGCCCCTCTATTGACGAGCAAATGGATGAGGTCGAAGGACATATATATTTAGAAGGAAGAATATTACAACCTGATGTGCAATTAGTATCCACGGTTTTAACTTTCACTCGTACTGTATGCTTGTGTTTGCACTGACAAGCTGAAAGACAGGAAGCTTAAGATTAAACATCGGAGGACAAGCACGTCAGTATTTATGGAAGCTGGAAAGAAACACAAATTATTTATGAAATACCTGCTGCAACGGTTGCAATGCTGTAGAATATTTTGTAGCAACAACTACGCGTTCCAAGGCTGTAAGGGGCTTCAAATCCGGGAACTTCAGCAAAGAAGTGCATTCAGTCAACTCAAGCACTCTTAAGGAGGTAAGCCCAGCCACATGAGAGATGTCTCTGAGCACTGTGCACCCATGGAACTTGAGCCGACGTAATGATGATGCGAGAGCAGCTGGGCCCGAGAAATCGGCCTCTTTCAAGGACGTGCACTGCGTCAATGAGAGGGTCACCAAGCTTGTGAGAGTGGACGCACTGGAAATGCTTGTGAATGAGCCGCAGTCCTGCAAGTCCAGCTCATTGCAGGCTTGATCTGGGAGTACACAGCCAAATATATCGTCGATGCTCTTCAAGCCCTCGCAGTTACTGATTTTAAGTCGACCTAAGCAATGAGGAAGACCAAAACCGATGTCTGGATCTAATGACGCAGTGACGCAGCTCCAATGAATCTAAGCACGTAAGGGCATGAAGTCAGGCCTGCAGTACACTCGACGTGGATTACAGCGATCAGAATAAGCAAGCTTAGTACCAATCAAATTACGCTTATAGCCGGTGCAATCTGCAGCATCCTAGCCTAGTCATTAACCAGCTGGTGCATGTATGAATGCACGACTCTGGATCAATACCCAGGCCATCAACATTAGAGAAATCTCAAAGACAAAACTAGCGAAAGGGACCGGACTATTACCGGAAATGGACTTTCCTCAATCCTGATCGTCGAAAGCTGGTGCCCAGTTGAAAATGAATGTAAACCACGGATACTTTGCGACGCAGGGTTAAAACTTTGAGGCTTGCCACGGAGGCGCTAGCTGACGTTTGCGGAGTGCTCGTTTTAAAGGATAGCGTTTTCAGAGACCAGAAGTTCTCCAAAGTGAGATATTCCAGACTTGGTAAACTGGAGAAAGTCAGCTGCGTTGATCTAACATTTCGGGTGCTCACGGGACTTGCATCAATGTGGAGATTCTGTAGATGAATAAAAGGCTTTAGATTAATGTCGTCAGTGGGACACTGATTAATATAGATATTAATGTCGTCAGTACTAGCTACAGCTATGTCGGGCCCACTTGTTGATGGCGGGAGCACGCCAATCTCGTCGTCTGTAGTAGCTGCTGCTGATTCCTGCCCTGAGGCAGCTGCTTTCCCACTTGTTGATGCAGGTGAAGCTCGTGATCAGGAGTTGCCAAATCCTGGCCTGCGGCAGCTACTAATTTCAGCCCACTTGTTATGACCGGTGGGGACAGTGGTCCAGCTTGGTCAGTGTCTTGCATTAATGTTGACGGTCGCATGCTGAATCCAAGATCACTATCAGCAATATTACTGATTTTGCTGGTGAAGGTCGACCAGCCTTCACCAGCCACCCGAAGGTGCTGCAGACTGACCAATACCTCGTTAACGTTGCTGATGCTTGGCAGATGATGCAGATTCATGCAGCCAGAGAGGTCAAGCCGCTGCAAGGCTGTGAGGAACCAAATGTTCCCCCCCACTCCCCACAGCTCAACGCAGTCACTCAGATCAAGCGACTGCAAAACCCTGCCAAACGGCGGCGTGAGGCTGGGGAAGAAACTCAGGTCCGAGCAACGACTTAAATTGAGCTTCCTCAAGGCCGGAAATACAGCACCGAATGCAGGCCCCAACTTTGCCAACTTATAGCAACCGGGGAGTGTGAGATGCTGCAGCTTGGGAAAATGATCGCCTGCTTTCACAAGGCTAATAACCCCCTTATGGACATCATCATCATCAGGCCCTACGATGGTGTCCCCATCAAGATTGAAACCACATGAAATCACTGACAACAATTCCAGCTTCTGCAGAACGTCGCAGCAGCCAGATGCAGCTCTCAATGGCCCGATCCGTGTAAAACAAACAATCTGCTCCAGTTCTAGCCACAACAGGTTCGGAACTCCTTCCCAACCTCTAATTTCTACGACTTTATCTATTCTACAGAGTCTCAAAGCGAAAAGATTCTTAAAAGTTTCCCCTATATTAAGGCGTAGGAAACTCGGCCACAATGCAAGGCTGCTCTCTTCCTGTGGATGGTCGTCTCAATGAATAAAGTGCAAGTACCGTTTTTCCACTTGTGGACATGATGAGCTCATGCGTCTGCTCAAGACTTCTGGAAGGTAGTATGAAAATCTATGACCAGCTCGTAATTGCGGAAACATAGCTTGCAGGGTGCTTGCTTTCATGGAATGCCCCTTGATGTACTTGTTGGCCATTACCTTTTTGGTCGAGATTACTGACAAGTCCTCACCAGCTGAAGACATCCAGCCATTAGCTAGCCCACAAACGCCATGGCATAATGCTGCACGTGAAATCATGGACTTGGCTAGTTGCTTGTGCAGGTCATGAACCAATAGATGCCCATCCCGACTCTCTATAAGGCCATGAAACTCCCGCACGTTAAGTACCTGCACTTTTCAAACGGCAATTAATCTTTGTCATAAACATAGTAACTAATTGTTCTCGGCAGGTTTTTTATTGCAAAAAAATAGTGAGTGTGTGATTTGTGATGGGAGGGAGTATTACTTGGCATCTCATTGCGTTTACTGAGAAATTATCGTAGTGAAGCGTACGCAACAGCATGATCAGATTTTCAATATCGCTGTAGCTGATTGTAAGCAATTCACACGTAACCATATCAACGAAGATGTCTTGAACATATGCGGGGCATTCATCCAAGCTTTTCCCAAGAACTTGCAGCACAACTTGCTCACTGTCATCTTCATCATTGGCAGCTGCATAATATTGAGATTGCGACTCTGAAATGAGGTCTCTCCAACTTAGATCGTCTAAGGAGGCTCTACCTTTTTTCCGAAGATCAGTTCCCTTAAGCTTTAGATAAAGAGGGTGGCATTGCTCTCCAAAGAAACAGGAGCGGGCGAGGCTTATGAGGCAGTCTTCAGGGATGAAATGGGAAAAACAAGTATAGGATTTGAGTGCCTCCATAGCTTCGGCAACTGTGAGGCTGGGGACATTGAGCACTGTGACATTTGGGCATGTTACGGACACGTGAGAGTAATATTTTCCCACGTGCTGCATCTGCGTAAGCAAACAAGTCAACAGCTGCTTGCTCCTACTCGCTACCAGTATTTTGCTTCCCCGCATGAAATTCATCAGCCTTAATATCCTTTCGGCGTATTCAAAGTATGGATTCCAAATGTTGTCTAGTGCAAGGAAGATCTCGTTCCTCTCTAGCCCTCTCTCCAAAAAACTCAATGCCTGCTCAATCATCATATGCAGTATGTCAGAACGGCATTGTCGACAGAAGAAGTATCATTACATTATTACACGACGATTAGCAAATTTGATTAACAAGTAATTAAAGGGAGGTACATGCAATAGGAGACAACCCTCCATAAGTGCAAGTAGGCCAGATTATAATGGATCCAAATGCTATTTTGAACTAGTGAAAGGGTCACGATGGCTTTTTAATAAAATCATCAGGTTGAGTTTAACTAGAATTATGTAAGGTGAAGTAGTGTTCGAGAATGTCTCTTTTATTAAGCTATCGAGCGTCCTCCTCGCAAAGAAGCAAACAGAAAATACTAGCAAAGTTTTTGAAATTTGTAGGATTTTTGAACTAAGTTTTGACATCATTGCACCGGTTTCTCTTGTGTTTATCATGGTTTGCTCATTAATATATATAAATATATATAAAGAACTCATTAGTACATATATATATATATGTGTGTGTGTGTGTGTGTGTGTGTGTGTGTGTGTGTCTACATAGATATATAGATAAATAAATCTATATATATAATAAAAAGAACTCATTAACGTATATTACATATTTACTTATTTATATATTGCGTGTGCGTATGTGTGTGTGTGTGTGTATGTATATGTATAGGACTTACTAGAATTATGTGGGTGAAGCTTCACTTTATCATTCTAAAAGAATAGAATGCAAGAGAAGTCAAGCCATGTGAGAAAGTGAAATGAAAGGTGAAATAAAAATATCCATTTCATATTTTAAAACCAAAATAACATTTAAGGTAAGTCTCAATCATCACTGAAAACATTGAAAGTATGCCTAACCCAACACATCTCTAAGGCTTCTTTTAGAAAACCAATAAACGAAACCATCACAAGAACCAATAGTAAAGTTCACCAATTACATCGCGTACCATAGGGGGATAATCATAAAAGAAAGCTCGATGTGATTGATTTGACTTCGATGATCTCACACACAGGCATCATTTGGGTGGGGGTAAGGACCTGGTCGCATGTGTTGTCCGTCTTGCTCCTCACCCAGTTACCAGCAGGTAAACTAGAGAGAGAAAATGCAATTACGCAAACATCGGAAATCCTCTAAAGGACTCTTTGCCGAGTGTACGCAAACATCGGAAATCCTCTAAAGGACTCTTTGCCGGTCCACTCTGATCCATGGGTCGTGCGATACTTGAACTTCATAAAGGTCTGCAATGCTTGCTTCTTTGGGCCGCACTAAAAGCGACACAAAGTTTTCTATGGCTCAGTCATGCATCTACCATCTTCAAGAATCTCCGAAGCTGAAAATTCTTAAAACCACTTCCAACACAAAAAAATGAACATAACCATGCTACGTAAAGTGACTAGAGAAATTTTCCAAGGATGGGTTCCTCCTGAGGGGGGTCTTTCTGAGTGTGTTCTTTGGAACTAGGCTTGCGAGCCAAGATCGGTGCTTCATGATTGATCGTCTCTGCAATGAGGTTAGCTTCCTTAGAGAAAGTATCAACTAACACATTATCCTTATACTAAACACTCACTTCATCTTCATGAAAAGCATCATGCTTGTGAGAAATCACATCTTGATCATGCCAATTATCATGATTTTCCTTATAATCCGAATCATCATGCTCATCCTTACCATGCAATTCATCATGCTTATCATCATGCAAATCCTGTGTGTCATGCTTTGGAGAAGAAGAGACAGAGAGAGTCCTTTCTTCCCGAATCTCTTGCATCTGTGCTTGCACTTGAGAAAAGAGTTGCAACATCTCTTTTATGTGTTGGCCGTTCATTGCTTTTCTTGCTTTGTTCTCGCAATCAAATTTTGTTTCTCTTTCGTCGTCCGAGTTCTGCGCTCTTTTCTACGGGCGCACCCCTTGGCGGCCTTTCGCTCACACCAAGGTTGCTTTTTCCCACCTCACGTCGACTGGCCGGCCGCTTAGTGCACGGTCCGCTCTTAATGAGTGAAAAGAGGCACAAGGGGAGGCTGGACAAGCTCTTCTTTCTTGGGATTTCTGTCACTCTTCGAAAACATGATTAAGAATCAACATGCCCAAGCGAACTTGGGTTCGTGTGACCGCAACAAGCAAAAAAAAGTGGTTCTTGTGGTTCTTTCCTTGAGTTATACAGGACACTAACAAATCTCTGATACCAATGTAAGGTGCTGCGGAAGTGAATGTTGAACTTTGCTCAAGATGAGTGCTCCGAATTGTGCTCAAGGATTCCTTTTACTTACGGAATGGAGGGCCTTCCGTTCCTTTAGTGAGAGAGTGCAATGGACACAACCAAAGTGGTTAACACTGTGAATGAAGGTGCATGAGACTGAGAGATAGAGAAAGAAGAATACGACACCAGAATGTTGTCAAACCCTCCTGCGAAGGTTCCGCTCTCTATGGCGAGAGCGGTCTACTATTGAATGCTTGGACTTGTCGATGATGTCAACGACAGAGAGGACAACGACGAGATGGACTGAAATCTGAAATTGCTAAGGACTAAAATCTGCAAATCTTTATCTACTGAATTCTAACTCTATGTCGACGACGATGTTGATGGAAACGATGTACCGATGACACGTTGAAAATGCAAATGCTGAAATCTACATTTTTCGGGCTGAATCTGCAAACTACATAGGATTTGACCGTGCGGCGAGGATCTACTCTGGGAAGGTTAGATCTGCGAGGTTCAACACTTCTTCTACGGGTATTGACTGCTAAAAACAGAAAATGTTGGTCTATGGACTGGTTCTGTCGCGATGGAGCTACAAAACACCAGATGTCATGCTGCTCCAAAAACGCTAGGGCTGAATTCTGCTTCTGGAGGAAATCTGTTAACGCTAGGACTAATCTGTTGTCTTGAAGTGGTTCTACTGTGTGTGCTAATGTGGAAGCTTCTCTGCAACGCAAAAATGCCAAGGCTGATCTGCTGATGTACAAGTGCTCTTTTCTATTTAATATTGTACAATATTAAGCTAGAAGATACGAAATCTTTCTTTTCAAACAGTGATGATGACGCCTATTAATGACTATTCCGTATTTTTTTTAATGTCTACTTTTCACTTAGCCTCTACTTCTAAGCACCGCATCAAGAGCTTGCACTCAGCACCTGCGTACATAATATCTACATCAACATGGGACCACACCTAAAGAAATCCTTTCTCACATTGTTTTGAATCAATGACCACACTGTGCGATTGTGGCTTGATTGAACTACACTCTACCCCCACTCGCCCCGTTTTGTTAGTGTACATCGTGCGCAAAAGGACTCAATGAATTTTTCACTCCTCCCCCTATCGCACCGGAGCTCTTGCCCATAGTGCTGTTGTCATGTGTGAGCTTGTCACCCTCCTATTGTGTTGTTCTAGCTCTGCGGCCACACCACATAAGAACCTTGAATTACCTTGTTAATTGGATTCCTAATGTTTTTCTAAATCATGTACAAAAGTACTTAGAGACTTTGACACTCCCCATGTTGCGTCATTTTAACTCCTGCCCACACCGCGCGAAGAGGGCATCATACAGCTTGTCACTCCCCCCCTCATCGAGTCGTTCTGGCTCCATGCACACACCATGCACAAAAATCTTGAGTGACCTTATTATTTGGACTATTTTTCTAAATCATGTGCAAAAGCGCTCAAAGAATTTGACACTCCCCATGTTGCATCATTTCAGCTCTTGCCCACACCGCCTGAATAGGGCATCATGCAGGTTGTCACTACCCCCCTCATCGCGTCGTTCTGGTTCCATTTTAGCTCTTGCCCACACCGCGCGAAGAGGGCATCATGCAGGTTGTCACTACCCCCCTCATCATGTCGTTCTGGTTCCATGCAAACACCATCAAAAAAATCTTGAGTGACCTTATTATTTGGACTTATTTTTCTAAACCATGTGCAAAAGCGCTAAAACACTTTGACACTGGCCATGTTGCATTATTTTTGCTCCTACCCAGACTGCGCGAAGAGGGAATCATACAGCTTGTCACTCCCCCCTCATCTCGTCGTTCTGGTTGCATGCACACACCATGCAAAAACATATTGAGTGACCTTATTATTTGGATTCCATTGGTTTTTCTTATATGTACAAGTTATTAGCAAAAGGCCTATTTGGTGCCACACTATGCCTTGCTTGCACAACAGGATAAGGAGTATTTTTAGAATCTCACTACCCCCTCATGTTGTGTGGGTCATTTTTGGAACACCAATTTGGTGCCACATTACCCAAGGATAGGGGGTTAGTTTTAGAATCTCATTACCCCAATCATGACATGTGGGTTATTTGCATTCACAGATTCACCTTTCCTGCCTAATATAGATGTCTTTTTATATATAGATCTATTAAGCATATTGGACCCAAGCATAGTCACAAAATTTTTACAATATATAACACTTGTAACTTTTAAAAGCTATATTATTTGAAACTTTTGATACCACAGATGAGTCCGAAATGCCCAAAAATCCTGAAAACGACTGGCTATATGCCTCGTTCTGACACCCGGAGAGGTCGGTATGGCCAAAAAAGGCCTCCGGAGGCACTATCCCGTACGGTGCGAGGAGAGGGGTAGCCAGAGTCTGGCTACCCCTCTCCTCGCACCGTACGGGATAGTGCCTCCGGAGGCCTTTTTTGGCCATACCGACCTCTCCGGGTGTCAGAACGAGGCATATAGCCAGTCGTTTTCGGGGTTTTTGGGCATTTCGGACTCATCAGTCTGGCTACCCCTCTCCTCGTACCGTACGGGATAGTGCCTCCGGAGGCCTTTTTTGGCCATACCGACCTCTCCGGGTGTCAGAACGAGGCATATAGCCAGTTGTTTTCGGGGTTTTTGGGCATTTCGGACTCATCTGTGATGTTAAAATTTTGTCATTTTTCCCTATTTGAAATTTTTAATTATAAGTTGAGTCAAAAGAGATGAAGCAACAAAGTTTTATTAACATGGCTTAAAGGCGGGTGATGAAGATTCTAATAATGATGGTCCATGCCAATGGTTTCTAGATGTCATGTTATAGGATCATGGTCACATGGAAGTCTACATAGAAGAGTGAAAAAATTTCAAGCTCAAGTTTGATCTCAGACAAATGTTAGAATAGTTAAAGGGAAACTTGCCTTAGGAGTTATAGATGAGTAAAATGATTGTGTGGCAAAGGGGAGATAAAGTGTTAATCGTGATGTTGCAATGCTAGAGGAACATATGTTGTAACTTTACAAAGTATTATATTGTGAAAATGAATGTTTTGCAAGGAGATTGAAAGTAAATTTACAAGGAGATTTAAAGTAAATTTACAAGTAATTATATTGTTAAAATGATAGTCTTTTGCAAGGAATGATATTGTAACTTTGCATCTAAATAGTCTCCTCCTTGGAAGGATTGTGATGTTCACAGCAAGGTGGTTGTTGTTGGCTCTTTGATCTCATCCTCTATAATTGCCTCCCTTGGTATCGACTTAGTTATTTTAGTGCATTGCTTCTTCTTTGTCATCCTCCCTTTCTTGTTGATATGAAAAATGAAGTTTGTGCTTTATAATGTGACTTCTGAGAAAACTAAGTGAATCTTTTAGCTTTCAAACCTCCTGTTGAAGAATCCTGCAAAACATTTTAATGTACTTTTAGAAATAGTTGGATCCTTCTCCAAATGTAGATGGCCACCATGGAAATCTATTTATGAAAGTAATGCTTCAAAGTTTTCTATTTACCTTCGAGTTCGTGGATCAACAGGATACAAGTTGACTTCTGTCCATATCCATTTGCTTGCTCCGTTGGCTTTGTAATGCTTGAGCTCGGATGCCTGCAACCTTTGATACACAACCCTCACGGTTTCTTACACTTGGTTGAGCTTGATTTTCATATGGTGTTAACAGCTTAATGAGTTTCTAGGTAGAGTGCAAATAATGAAAAATCTTGTGAGGCTGAAGGGAGATTCTAACCAGAGCAAAACTAGTGAGTTTGGAAAACTTGTGAGGCTAAACTGAGCTTCTAGGAAGAGCAAGACTAGTGAGAAAATTTGGAAATCTTGTGAGGGTGACACGAGAGAAAAATGGTTTCCATGCAGAGTAGAAATGATGGGAAAACTTGTGAGATTGAAGCGAGCTTGTGGCCGAGCAAAACTAGTGAGAAAAATTGGAAAGCTTGTGAGGGTGAAGAGAACAAAATGGTGGTTCTCTTGCAATGGTGAAGAGAGAAAAACCACAGTGGTCCTGATAGCTAGACCAGAAATGGCGGTCCTCTTGCGAAGGTAGAGACATCTTGAAAGCTTGTGAGGGTGAAGAGAGCCTAATGAAATGGCTTGAGAGAAAGAGTAGTCAGGAAAACCATCATTCAAAAGTGAAAATTTCGTATTTGCCGCCAAGCCAACAAAATAGGTCTAGTAGGGGAGAAAGTAGTGTGAAAATGACATCTTTTATTTATATTGAAAGATGTGTACCGGGATACTCTTTAAATGCTCAAGATATGCTTTGAATATCCAAAACGATCAAATTTGGAGCCGTTTTGACCGTCAAATGCTCCGCTAATTAGCAAGCTAACCAATTCCTTACACAGCCCTTTTTGAGGCCCTTTTGGCCCTAATGGATTAATGAACACTACAAGAGGCTCTTCATATTAGCGACGCTCAAAAAAAAATTTCCCGGCGTCGCTATGAGCGTCGCTATAAGCGTCGCTATGAGCGTCGCAAATTTCTTTGTAAATTTGCGACGCTCATAGCGACGCTTATAGCGAGGCTCATAGCAACGCCGGCTGGGGTAAAAAAATAACCGAGCGCGCCCAAAAACTCAGATCTTTTTCTTCTCCACACACACACACACACACACACACGAGGAGAGGAAGGAGAGCCAGGTATGCTCCTTCCCTCTCCTCATTCTCATGTTCCCTTCCCCTCTTTCTCTCTCCTTCTCTCTCTCTCTCACACACACACATACACACACACACATAGTGTTTTTGAGAGAGAGAGAGAGAGAGAGAGAGAGAGAGAGAGAGCGAGAGAGTACAAACAAAAACAAAAACGCACACACACATACATAAACAAAGAATGCACACACACATTGAGAGAGAAAAAGAGAGAGAGAGCATGCATAAACAAAAAACGCACGCATTGAGAGAGGAAAAGAGAGAGAGAACATGCATAAACAAAAAACGCACACATTGAGAGAGGAAAAGAGAGAGAAAACATGCATACGATCCAAAAAAACGCACACACATTGAGAGAGAAAGAGAGAGAAACTAATTTAACGTCGTAGGAAACTAATTAAAATTAAAAGACCTAAAGATCTAGCCGACGAGGAGTTGAACTCAAGACCTATTATTCAAGAGGGAAATGGCATAATCAATCTATCATACTTGGCATGGGTGATAGAAAGGTTATACCATTTATCTCTTTTTATTGGCACACACATCCACACACGCGCACACACACAAGAAGAAGAGAGTTACAACGTCGTAGGAAACTATCTTAAAAGACGTTAAAGATTAGGTTATATGTAGACTTACATTAAATTAGATTTAGGTTTATTTTTAACTAGATTTACGTTTATTTAAGCTAGATTTAGATTTACGTTATATTAGATTAGATTTAGGTCTCCATAGACTGCGATGCCTGCATGAAGCGGGTGAAGAAAGCCCTCAATGGAATATAGGGTATTGCTGCCTTCACTCATGGTGGGCTCCGTCGATCCAAAAGTACTGGTGAAATGTCTTCAGAAGATAGGGAAGAAGGTGGATCTTCAGGGCGGCAAGAGTCACTACATCCCCGACACAATGACCATCTAGACAACCTCTAGTCATTAGACTTACGTAAATTAGATTTAGCTTTATTTTTAGTTAGATTTACGCTTATTTACGTTAGATCGAGTCCACGCAAGAATTACTTACGGTTTAGGGTTTAGAGTTAGACGAACAGTGAAAAGATCTATTGTGAAAAGATGTTAAGATGAAGTGAAGTGCTACAGCTAGAGAAGAGGCAAAGGGGTTTTGTCCACTACATGCAGTATCATGTAGACGTGGGTGTGTAGATTTCTTGTACCCACAAATATAGGTATTGACCAATAAAGACGAGATTATAACCCGGTGGTTCTGATCTCCGTGCACCTCTAGACCGAGGTGTGCGGGGATTGGACATGACTAGAGAATGTGAGGTAAAGAGAGAGAGAGAGAGAGAGAGAGAGAGAGAGAGAGAGAGAGAGAGAGAGAGAGAGAGATAAGACGAAGAATGCCAATAGAATATTAAATTTTTTGTCCAGGTTATAAGTTTTTTATCCTCATTATGAGTAGCGACGAGGATGTGGGACCGTCCAACCGAAACACCTATCTCTCAACGAGGGTCTTATGTCCTTGTAATCAATGCAAGCATGCTGTGCGACGGACAAGACGTGTTTCTTTGCAGCACGTTCGCGAATTTGGCGAGTTAGATCCATCTATTATAGATCGAGTTGTTGCCAATTATAACTCATCGGACTCTGACGCTGGCCAACAAGCAGCAATCTTGCAACCCAATAGACGTGTTCGCAGGCGCTTTGGTCAAGCAGCATATGTGAGGCCACAAGATGTAGCCTCTGACAGCTCGGGGGATGATCATGCAGAGCACATTCCCAACGAGGCAATGTTTGAGCCCGAGATTGATGAAATGATCGAGACGATCATGGATTCAGAAAGGCTTATCTATGATGATATGAAAAGTGAAGCCGATACGCCATTGTATAATGGAGCACGTATGTCTAGATTGAAAGCACTCCTGGTTCTTCTCAACATGCAGGCAAAGTTTGGATGGAGTGACACTAGCGTCACAGCGCTTTTCAGGTGATCTATTACAATTAGTTTACTTTAATAGAACTCTAAATGTATAATGATCTGATAGATTTTTACACGACTGTATCATATTTTTATGTTGTGTAGATTGCTGAAAGAGCACATACTACCAGCTGACAATGTGATGCCACATTCCCGAGATGAAGCAAGAAAGATTTTGCGAAACTTGGGGATGGATTACAATTCTATCCACGCTTGTCCTAATGACTGCATTCTTTTCAGAGGGGAATACATAGACATGGAGAAGTGTCCGAAATGTGATTCCGAAAGATATCGAGTAGATCTCCACGGGACAAAAATTCCACAAAAGGTTTTGCGACATTTCCCTCTGCTTCCTCGCATCAAGAATTTCTTCGAATGTAAGTCCATGGCCGCCCTAGCATCATGGCATGAGGAGAATAAATCTTCGGATGGTGTGCTACGAATTCCTGCAGATTGCGTAGCGTGGAAACATATAGATGGAACATGGTCGGATTTTGCCAGGGAAGCTCGAAATTTGCGCTTAGGCCTGGCTATGGATGGCGTAAATCCATTTGATCAAAGATCAACATCTTACAGTGTATGGCCCGTTGTCATCGTCAACTACAACATTCCCCCGTGGTTGACTACGAAGAAGGGACACCTATGGTTAAGCTTGATTGTGCCAGGGCGATATAAAGTGGGGAATATGGATGTGTATCTTCGTCCACTATTGGAAGAGCTACAACAATTGTGGATTGGCATAGAGGTGGTGGATATGAGCCGACACACAGAACGACGGAATGCTTTGATCAGAGGCATTCTAATGTGGACCATGCATGACTATCCCGGGCTAACAGAATGCTCAGGTGATCTATTGACACTCCTCACTCAGACACTGTAAATCTTGTTTTTTCCCATAGTTGATCTATTATCATGTGTATACATGCAGGGCTTCAAACAAGCGGATACAGAGCATGTGTCACATGTGGACCTAGACTGAATGCACGTAGGGCACCCTCACTGAAGAAGAAAATCTACGAAGGTCATCAAGCGTATCTTCCAGAGAATCATGTGTTACACGACGGCTTTTTGGGAAGAGAGCCACCAAGGATGTCTGCACAAGCATGGTTAGAGCAGAAGGAGATGTGCGATGACGGATTGCCTCCAGGGATGAAGAGACTATCTCTATGGTACGAGTTACCATACTGGCCCCGACTCATGATCAATCACTTGCTCGATCCAATGCACATATTCAAGAATGTGGGTAATCTACTATGGGACCATTTGACCGGCAAGAAAGATACTTTGGGAGCCAGAGTTGACCTTAGAAATGTGGATCGTATGGAGCAATATTGGCCGCAAACAACGTCTGATGGATCGATAAAACTCCCTAAAGCACCATGGATTTTCACAGGAGCCCAAGAACGCAAAGTAAAAGAGACCATTCAATCTTTGCGGACCCCCACTGGCGTAATCCACTCGCTCCAAACGTGTTTTACTAAAGCAGGAAATCTTACCGGTTTGAAGTCACACGATTGACATAAAATGTGTCAGGTACGCTCATAGTGGACTTTAATATCATTGCATAAAATGTGGACTTTAATATCATTGCTGCACATACTTTACAGTTTATTTTACCGGTTGCCATTGAGGGATGTTTGTCTCTCGACATCCGTAACACAATCTACAAACTTGCAAAGCTGGTGCAATGGATCTCACAAAAGGAGATCAACGTAGACTCCATACCATTCGCCAAACTAAATGCTGCGGAGCTTGTGTGCATGTTTGAGAAACATTTTCCTACTACAATGCTAACCATTCAGGTGCATCTTCTTGTTCACATAGTTGATGAGGTGGAAATAGCTGGCACAGTTCATTCCAGATGGATGTTCTTCTTAGAGCGTTTCATGAAAACGCTTAAGGGATATGTGCATCAAAAGGCACGTCCGGAGGGTAGCATGGCAGAAGGTTGGTTGGTATCAGAGTCCCTAGTGTACATTGGAGAGTGGCTAGACGGATTTGATAAATCCCGGGACACGCTATGGCGAACCATAGATGATGAGCGCATATCTGGGATTGTCATGTGCAATCTCGGTGTTGAGAAGAAGATGACGGAAGATCTAGAGGCTAAAATCAACCAATTTTGCATGCTTCACAATCCAGTGATGCAAAAGTGGATTTCACAATATGAGGATGCAAAGCAAGAGCGACAAAGGGCACGAATCGAGTGGAGACGGGGAAGACGACCACCGATGCACTATCCAGCGGTTCTGGAGAGCCTACCAACCTTCATGAGCTTAAGATGGTTGCACAACCAATTGAAAAGCGCACAACAATGCGGTGACGAAGTGACTGAAGAAGAGTGGGAGTACTCTCGGGGTTGCGCGATCAAGGTAAGTTTGCAATGTACGACTAGCAAGTGACTTTATTTATGAACGTTTGAACGGCCACTCATAACCTTTGTTCGTTGTAGTATAAGTCATACACAGCAGCATGGTGTAAAGGTCGACATTTTAGGGTGGAACGAATCGACAAAAAGCGTTTTACTCAAGATTGTGGAATCGTGTCAAAATTTGAACAGTCTAGTCGACGACGTTCCTCTGATGCAGATCCTGTGGTGGCGGAACTCACTTACTTCGGCATGCTGCAAGAGATTTTGAGGATCGATTACAGAAGATTTTTTGTCGACTTGTTCGACGTGCAATGGTTCAAGATAATCATAGAGGGTCGCAACCCTACTGTGCGTAGAGGAGAGTCTGGTTTTCTTGAGGTGGATTCTACTAAGAAATGGACTGAACTAAGAGACACTTTCGTACTACCCGAGCATTGTGAACAAGTAAGTATGTAAATAGTTAACATCCCCCTTTTACAAGTTATGTGCTTGAAAGCTCTCATGTAAGTTATGTGGCTCTGGCAAAGTCTACATCAAACTGGTGGTACGTCATAGAGGTAGCCCCTTGTAGTGCAAGGACATATGAAGGCTACCATGTGCCAATCACAACGACATCAATGGAGGAGATCAGAGAAGATGCTCAATCAAAAGCCGCTGCGGTGGTGCCAGACGAGCATCAAGATGCTACTACTCTATATGGGGTGCATGCAGAGGAGCTACAAAATGAAACAAAGGATATGTGTTTAAACGGAGAGCTCTATATAGATATAGGAAGTTATCCTGAGTTATGCGAGGATGAGAGAGAGATCTCTTAAAGCCACAAATATTGTATTTGAACAATTTTGCTCCGTGTTGTAAAAGCTCTGGCTCTCTAAGTACCTTCCATGGTGTATAACGCTCTTTTCTACTCGCGCTCACATCTTTTGATTGAAAATTTTGAGTTTTCGACTTGCCTCTTCTATCACTCGATTCATTGCGTCATTGTATTTATATCCGTCATTACGTCATTGTATTTAATGGTCTTTGCGTCATTGTCTACTCTATTCATTCAATATTAAGTTTAAATATTCGTGTGTTTAATGCAGGTATGGATGATGAGGAGTTTCTTTCTTCTTTGTCACCGCAGCAGAGACAGTGGTACGTGGAGCGTCATCGCTCTGGCGCATCATCGCCCGTTCCTACTCCATCCGCATCTCCCTCTCTTTCGGAGCATTCGGCGCGCTGCGAAGCTTCGGCGTCGACGAGACGAGCTTCACACTCGTCTAGACACCGGCGCTCTAGTGGTGGCGGTGGCGGTTGTTGTGGGGATTCCGCCACCGATGCCTCCACACTGCCTCGTGTTCGACGAGGCTCTTTACCCTCCCCTTCTTTGCCCGCCCCCACACCAGCCACATCATCGCCATCTATGCCAGGTTTTGCACGGCTGACTGTTCCTAGAAGCTACACACCTCTACCTACTCCGCCAAGAGCCACCCCACTCGACACTCCTCGCTTCAGGGCCAGACGCCGGTGGAGACACCTAACGTCCGTACCCCCATCGACACGCCGCTAGAGACCCCTGCCGGGACACCCAGGTTCACGCGTCACCGGCCAGAGGGCTTGCCTTACTCCGTCGACATCAGCGGCGGCATCATCATGGATGATGACGGCAAGAAGGTGATCTCGCGCATGCGTGGTCTTTGCTCTCAGCTGTTTAGACACTACATACTAAACAAATGGAGTGAAGTACCAAGTGATTTAAAAAACAGAGTCACCAGCATACTTCATGATGAGTTTCTCGTTCCAACACGGGATCAGCGCTTCAATGAAGACCTGATGAAGATTCGAATGCGCGAATACTGCAAACACAAGCGTTCCGAAGTGCAAAAAGCAATCAAGAATGGGTGGAACAGGCCAGATTGGCTGGCCAAAGAAGATTGGAAGAATGCGAAGAAAGCAGCGCGCGAGAATCCCGACAAGTGGAAGCAACAAAAGGATGCAGCCAGAGCGCGAGTAGAGGCAGGGAGCTCGCACCACTTGGGGAGCGGTGGATGGGCATCATTTGAGGCCGATTTTGTAAGTGTTTTCACATTGCTCTTTATGCATGTTCGATAGTTTAGGGTTTATGAGTTTTTTAGTTCTAACATAATGAAATCTTTGTATGTTTTGACAGTGGTCGATGACAGGACGTGATCCCACACCGTACGAGCACGAGTACGCAGGCAGGAAGGGCTTAAACACCCTGATGGACATTCTCAGTTCTCGCGGCGGCATGGTTAGTATTAGGGTTTACTCTTTTTTATTTTTTGTATTGTTTTATAAATGTCGTTATATGTTTATACTTACTGAAAGCTGTCTTATTGTCTTTTTTTGCAGAATCCGACAGATACGCCGCTTGGACGCGATGAGACGTCTGACTAGACGACGTCAGTTTAGCCGTAGCTAGATAGCATTAGTTTAGGGTTTCTCATAGCTTATGTATCATGAGACGGATTTTATACATCTTTTTGAACCATGTATATTATTACATTTGTCACCGCAGTTCCTTTTGCCAATCAATTCTTTATGCCTATGATGTTGTACAATTGTCATTATTACATTTGCCAATCAATTCATTTTGCCTATGATGTGTACAATTGTCAATTTTGCAAACAATGGGTCTTGTGGGTGACTATTTTGGGTCTATTATCTACCTTTGCACTTTTTTTAAAAAGTGAATCAAGTACAATATGGTTGATGGGTGGCAGGGCATTCAATGCCCTGCCACCAAAAACAAATTCTCTCGGGCGTCGCTATAAGCGTCGCTATTTATGACTCTGTAGCGTCGCTATGAGCGTCGCTATAGTCTTTTGTGTAAACGTCGCTATAGGCGTTGCTATATGCATCGCTATATAGCGACGCTCATAGCGACGCAGATAGCGACGCCTATAGCGACGCTCTCGTAGCGACGCTCGTAGCGACGGTTTTAGCGACGCCGGGGGTTATAAAAACCCAGTGTATTTCCGTCGCTAACAGCGTCACAAGAGCACACAACCTCTTGTAGTGGAAAAGTTTATTCTCCCTCAACGCTTCAAAAATTACCTAGAGGTGTTGCTTATGCTCCTCAATGGATTTGGATTAGATGATGATATCATCAAAGAACACTCCAATAACATAGGGTAGGATCAAAATATTTTCTCCATCAAGCGGTTGAATGTGCTGGAGTATTTTTCAAGCCGAAATGCATGACAAGATATTCATAAAGACCAAACGTTGTGTGAAACGTGGTTTTTATGATATCTTCATTCACTATCCTTATTTGATGATAGCCACTTTTAAGGTCAACCCGACTGAAGTAGGTCAAGCCTTGTAGATTATTGAACAGATATTCTACCCATGGTACAGGAAATCTAGTTTTGATAGTGATACGGTTTAGTGCTCAATAGTTCACACACATGCAGTATGCGCCATATTTCTTTTGCACTAGAAGGACTGGTGAACAAAAAGGAGAGGAACTAGGCCTCACCATCCCTTTATCTACTAGTTCATGCACTTGCCTCATAATGTCCTCTTGTTGGGCTTGAGAAACTCTATAAGGAGGCTTATTAGGCGGTGAGCTCCCAAGTAGAAGTTTTATGTTATGGTCATCATCCCCTCATTTTAGAGGGATGTCTTTGATAAAAAAATCTTGGAATCCATTTAAGAAATTAGACAACTCTAATTTTTCTTGATTCCTATCATCTTTACCTTAAACATTAGGGTCATCAGTGGATTCTTTGACAAAAATCATGTACGTAGAAATCAAGATTTTCATTCAATTATCAAAAGTAGGTGAATTTATAAGTGGTATAATACAACCAAACTTATTAGCATCTATATGCATGCTCTTTTCCCTGTAGGTGAAGTAGATTTTCCTTTCAGGGAACTTTATGTTGGCAGCCATGTGGTTGAACCATGGTACCCCTAAGACAGCATCCTCATGTTGGAGAGGGTTTGTCGACATAACTTTGGACATGAAACCTCAACTTCCCAATTAAGGGCATGACGGAGGCTTGTTTTCCCTTGAATCTCCATTAGTAGTGATCATATCTCCCATCTCGAAAGCTTTTATGACCAACTTGGTGGCCAACTCCTTTGATATAAAGTTGTGAGTAGAGCCAGGGTCAAAGAGAATAAGGGCATCATGCTCCCACACCTTTCCCCAAGCATAGGAAAGGGATGAGCCTTTGCAATGTGTATCCTCTTTTGGAGCTTCAACCGTGGAAGCTCTAGGAGTGTCATTGCGTACATTTATTTTGGGGCGAGAACAATAACCATGTCCTTGCTCCCCACAATTAAAGCATTTATGGTCTTTACAAAAGGCCTCTAATTCTATGGGAGAGAGCTTATTTTTATTTCTCCTTGGCCTTGTTATTGTTGTTGTTGGTGTTTCCTTGGGAAGAGTTTTGGGCATTGCTCTTCCCTTTAGCTTCATTTTGATCCTTGTTTTCCATGGCATTTAAATTTCTTCTCCCCTTGTTTTAAATTGATCCTTGAAGCAACCATAGTGTGGTGGGATGACTTTGGTGATAGTGCTAGGCCGTTGTGAATTGACATACTCGGCCATTTCTTCAGGTAATCCTGCACAAAATTCAGCTTTTGTTTGGCTAAGTCTATCCTTTGAAAGATGGTAGCTGTGAGATGTCAATACCAAAACTTGTCTACATATTTGTGAATAGTCTCGTTAAAGAGTAGCTTCAAACTTCCCATTCGGTGAGCACTTTGTCCTTGGAATCGCTTGCAAGGAATTTCTTCATTATGGAAACTCGTAGAGTTGTCCATGTTCTTGGCGTTTCGCTATTCCCATGGAGACTAGCCTACCATTGATGGGCAGACTTTTGGAAATGCATAGCTACATGGCATAGCTTGGAGGACTCTGTGAAGTCCTCGTCTCCAAAGGCCGCATTGAACTGTTGGATGAAGATCAAAACTTTGTCTATAGCACCAAAGGTGCCATCATAGGTGAGAAAAGAGATGCTCTTTTCTCCCTCCTTGAACTTGTTTAGCTTGTAAGACCTTTTCCAAGAAGCATGGGATTTGCAATGTCCTCTCATCTTATATTTTTTAGGATAATAGCCATTTCTTTCATCGGAGAGGAGGAAGATGATGAAAATGGAGAAGAGGGTGACCTCTTTCTTCTCTTTTTCTTCCTTTGTTTCTTCCCTTCCTTGTCAGAATGACGAGGAGAAGGACAATGTGGCGATTTTTTCCTCTTAAGAGGAGTTGGTAATCGTTGAGACCGCCGTCTTCATGGAGCC
>NC_140957.1:34901095-35173595 GCF_014529385.1 Adiantum capillus-veneris
TTGTTCATTTATTACGACCTATGCCTTGAAGGAGCAAGGCAAAGAAGTTGTGGGATATTTTTAGTGGCCGCAAAGTGAGGGCATGCCTCCATATGCAATCACCTATGCTTGAGGATCTCCCTATGTAGAACGTGTCTTTGAATGCATTGAATGCGGGGTATGCCCAAGAAGGGTGGGGTTAGGGAGCTCTTGGATGTTTTAGAAGATGCAAAGCGAGGCAGACTCTCCATATGAAAACACCTATGCTTGGATCTTGAAGGGATGTGGCACTCATCTAGGGAAAAGAATTCACAATGAGATTGTTAGTCAAGGGTTGTTGAAAAAAGTGGCGGTGTTGATGTGAAGAGTGGTGTCCTTCAGAAAGCAAAAAAGATGCTTCTTAAAAGGAGCTTCTTGTCTGGAATGTCTTCTCATGGAGTGCATTCATTGTGGCATATGCATAGGAGGGGTAGGGTGAGGAAGTTGTGGCTAAATTCAATTAATGAAGCAAAGAAATCCCTATGGATGCAATTACCTGCACTTGAGGATCTCCGTGCATTGATTGCCGAAATATGCCGAAGAGCCATAGGGTGAGGAAGTTTATGGTTGTTTTCAGCAGATGTGAAGCGAGGGTGTCTCTCCACATGCAATCACCTACTCTTGCATCTTCAAGCCATGTGGGACTACACAAGATGTTTTGATGGGCAAAGAATTCACGATTTATTTTTAGTTGGGGTTTGTTGAGAAAAACATTTGTGCTTGGGAGTTCCTTGGTCAACACCTATGCAAAATTTTGGTGCACCTTAGAAGCTTCCTCTTCGGCATGTCATCTCTTGGAGTAGTACATTCATTGCATCATATGTTGAGGAGGGGTAGGGTGAAGAACTTGCGGGTTGTTTTTGACAAATGCAAAATGAGGGCATCTCTCCATATGCAATCACCTTTGCAAGAGGGTCTCCAAGTCTCGGACATCAAATCTTACAATGCATTTATTGTTGGATATGCCAAAGAGGGGCATGGCCAGGAAGCTATGGGCTATTGTTAGTGGGTGCAAAGCGAGGGTGTCTCTCCAGATGAAATTTCATCTCCCAAGGCATGTGGGAAAAAGGGCTCCTGAAAAAAGTCATCTGGCTTGGGAATTTCTTTTTTAACATGTATGGAAAAAGTGGTGTGCTTAAGGAGCTTCCTCTTCAAATTAGCCTCTCTTGGAGTGCATTTATTACGACCTATGCCTCTAAGGAGCAGGGCAAGGAAGTTGTGGGCTATTTTCAGTAGATGAAAAGAAACAAGATGCTTCTAGATACAATCACCTATTCTTGAGGAGATTCCTATCCAAAACGTGTCTTTGAATGCATTGATTGTGAGGTTTTCCCAACAGAGGTAGGGCTAGGAAGCTCTTGAATGTTTTATCGGAAGCAAAGGTAGGTCTTTCTTGATGCAATAATCTAAGTTTCCATCTTCAAGGCATGTGGGATTGAAAAAAATGCCATTCTTAAGAATTACTCAATTATTGATTGGTTGATTGCATGGCTCCTCCCGCCACACATGTCAACAAATAATCATTCTAGAAAAATTAGTCCCGGTAGTGCTCAAAGAACACACGTTCAAGCACAGTGACAACGTCAGAAGAGAGAGAGAGAGAGAGAGAGAGAGAGAGAGAGAGAGAGAGAGAGAGAGAGAGAGAGAGAGAGAGAGAGAGAGAGAGAGAGAGAGAGAGAGAGAGAGAGAGAGAGAGAGAGAGAGAGAGAGAGAGAGAGAGAGAGAGAGAGATTTGGGTTAGGTTAAGTGCACGGCTTGAAGAGAGACATTCAAGACATAATAACACTAAAGAGATTGGGGAAGGATGTTGAAGAACAGCAGCCAACTTACTTAAGAGTAATCATGCGAGTAAGTCTAAGGCTCTCTCTAGCTACAAAGGTGATGGGTGGGACAGACCACCGACCCATAGGGTCTAGACCACTAGCGTTCGCAGGGCGAGCACAAAAGGTTCCTCCCCCTCACCTAAAAGGCATGCATGCTATATATTGTTTTGTAAAAGTATTGAATTAAATTAGAAAAAAGGGAAAATTGCAAAGGCCCCATAGGCAGGAGAGGGGCAATCGTGGCTCTAGGAAGGGGAGCCTAAGAGAGGAATTAGAAAGGGGAAAATAGAGAACAATAACTATCAATAACATACATTCTAAGGGGCTCATATAGTGACAAGATGATATTCCTCCATTGTTGATTTTTGTAACACTTTTACATCAAATAGGGTAGCTTCCTTAATGCAGCCCTTAATCTCCTTCATGGTGTTAAAAAATCCAAGGGACAATGGAAGTGATGAAAGGGAATGTGAATGCCCAAAGACTACCTTGTTTCTTTCATTTCATGTATGCCACAAATAAACACATCTTAGGAAAGTCCAGAATGGGATAGCTGTTTTCACCTAACAATAATGCCTTCCAAGAAATGGAGTTGTGATTGAACATGGTTTTTGAAGCTCCACTTTGAAGGGCGTTATGTTTGAAGCTGACGAAGAGATGGAAGATAGATTCCTCACTAGATTTGCATCTCTTGCAGATCCCATCATCAACCCCAATACTTTTTGCTTTGGAACCAGACAAGATACCTTTATGCAAGATAAGCCACATAACTGTGTCTTCTTGGTAGAGGATAAGCCCAAATATAATTAAATCTGTATGACAACTGCTTTACGTTCCATGAGATTCCCCATTTTCTGTAGAGTTTGCCAACCAAAGTTGAATCCATGAGTCTATTACCTACATCTGAGTATATAAGATGGTAGACCTTAAACAAGGGGATATTTCTCCTAGGAATTTGAGGCATCATGTATCTCTGAATCTTTGATATTCTCTCCAAAACCAGGTTTGGACACCCTTTGGTAAGTTTTTATTGTTGCATCAACACCTGTTAGATACCCATTGTACACATCCTTCCAAACTCTGACTCTTGCTGTGGGACACTTGTGAGCTTTCCTTGTAAGTTGGTCCCTTTGGGGCAAGATTTGCTTGCCAAACCAAATAGAATCCAGCAACCACATACCACATGGAGGAATTCACTGGTCTGAAAGAGTCCATTCCTTTTTATTAAAACTCAGCCAAGCATTTCAGAACCTACAAGACAGGTCAGAACTCCTTGGGGTAAAGTTAGAATTGGAGGCTAGAATTTCCTGTAGAGTGAGAGCAGACCAAGAGTTGTAATTATTGATTCTGAGCTATTGGAATTTCTCTTGATCAAGGTGGGCCAGTGATCATTAGAAGATATAGATCTCATTACCCATTTGCTTGCTAGCTTGGCTGCTAGGTACTGAAGGTTGAGGATTCCCAATCCTCAACCTTCATGCATGGAGGATTCCCAATCCTCCATGCTCTGGGTTTATGAAACAGGTCTTCCATGCCACTTTGGGCACTTTCTTGAGACCTTATAAGTAGCCCCATAAGAATCTTCTAGCCAATGTAAACACTTTGTTGAGTCGGAACTGAGAAGGCTTCCAACAAGACATAAAAAAAACCACAGAAGACAGTAAGTAGTGGTTAAGCACAAAAATCCTGGCAGACAGATTAGGTTGGTGATTTTTCCATGTGAATAATCTCCTTCTACATATGTTGAGTACCCGGTTCCATCTCTAGTGGAAGGAGACTTTGAAGCCCATAGGAATGCCCAAAAGCTTGAAGATTTGGCCATCCTCAATTTCTTTACAATGAGCTTGTGTAATTGCAACAGGACCTCAGGGGGTGCACTATGTAATCATGGTAATGTATAACGTGAGTTCGAAAGGAGGGGTTTCAAAATACAAAAAAAATAGTTAATTAAATAGTGATACATTAAAAAAAGCGGTTTTTATATTTAGTTTTGAAAAAAGATCCTAAAATAAGGGGTCATTTTAATCATTCAGACATGTTAAAAGAGGGGTTTTTTTAATACCTCAAAAACGCAGGTTATATAGGGGGGTATTGAATGGTGAACCCCCCAAGAACAGGACAAGGTCCTTTGGACACTTTAAAGCCTATTTTGGAATGGTTGATGTTGGAACCACTAGCAAGACAAAAACCTTCAAGGCATTCCTAGAAAAGTTTCATTGACTTTTCATCATTTTTGATTATGGCATTAGTGTCATCTACAAACTGTTGCAAGCATAGCTAGTCACCACAGTCTTCAAAATATATTGCTTTAAGCTTACCTTGTTGTAGCATGTCCTTACCCAGCCAACCAAGAGTATCGGATGAGATAGCATAAAGCAGAGGTGAAAGAGGACAACCCTGCCTTATAGATCTAGGTAAAGGAAAAGCTTCAGTGAGAACACCATTGATTGAAATCCTGATAGAAGCATTACAAAGTAGTAAATGCATAAATCTTATGAAGACCTTTCCCAAACCCATGTCCTATAGAGTCTGAAGAATGATTTCCCATTTAATCTTGTCATATGCCTTATCAAAGTCTATCTTGAAAAAGATATAGTCGTGCTCAGTTTCCTCTGCATATTCCATTCCTTCCCAAAGTGAAATGATAGCATCCAGAATGAATCTCCCCTTTATGAAACCTTTTTGCTCCTTCAAAATGAACTAGTCTATCAGAGGGCTGAGTCTTCTAGCTAAGGAGAGTGAAAAAATCTTGTATAACATGTAATTGGCCTCCAATTAGACAAGTCCTCTCTTGAGCCCTTTTTGTGTAGAGTTTGACTACTCTTGCATTGATTGAGGGAGAAAGAGATTTTGAGTCCAAGGCTTCTGGCCAGATCAACATAAGATATGGAACCATGAAATCTTGGTATTGAAAAAAAAAACTCATTAGGAATGCCATGCATGCTAGTACTCACGTTCACTAGAAGTTGCTACAATCCCTTTTTTAGGAGACACACTTTAAAGAGACAACCAACAACCAACTCCAGGGAAAATTCCTTTCCTGTAGCTTGGTTATTAGCAGGTCAAAATGGTGTTTCTCTACTGGAGTGATGCAAGGCTTGCACAGGAAAGAAGCAATTGATGTGTACCCTTTAAGATTGTATGTAATTGGATTTCTTCCAATGTTCTCAATGTCTTTTTTCAACATCTGATTAGATTGTGATGTTTCATTTCTCTTTAAATGATTGGTTTATTGAGGTAGGGGTGGTTGAGACACCCTATCTAAAATGTAGCGGTCATATTCCTTTTTCCACAAGTGGATTGTTTCCACGTTGGAAGTATGGCACACAACCCACCATTTACAAAGCCCCTTAAAGGTGATTTTAGAGGGCCTATGGGGGGGTCCCCTCCTCAACACTATCTAACACAGGGTGTTAGTGGTGACCCACAGATGGCAGCCACGAGTCTCGAACCCCGACGCCTGCCTTAGGAGGATGATGGCGTAACCAACTCGCCTATGTGCATAACATGCTTCCAGAGCCAAACATAAAAATGATAAATAAATGCAGACATCCATTGTCCCTATCCTTGTTTAGAAAATTTTTCCTTCTTTACTTCTCAAAAATCTGAAGACACCATGGCTCTACCGTGGGATCCCATGGCCAACATTTCATTTAATACCCTGTGTTATATAGTGCTAAGGAGGAGTCCTCTATGCGAAGAAAGCCGAAAAGTTGTGTGAAGAAGAAGAGGGTTTTAACATGGAGAGAGACACACACACAGAGAGAGAGAGAGAGAGAGAGAGAGAGAGAGAGAGAGAGAGAGAGAGAGAGAGAGAGAGAGAGAGAGAGAGAGAGAGAGAGAGAGAGAGAGAGCATGTCCGGCTTGGTGGTGTATTGGTTTATGTGTATGCCAAGAAGGTCTGAGAGAGGTTCCGCCATTGCACAGGCCATTGGCATGAGAGTGATTGGCAAACAATTTCCTATACGGTATGCATCCTCCTAGAATGACCGTCTGCGATGCACGATGTAAAATATCATGAGCTTTAGCTCAGGCGCACCGCCTACGCAACAGCTAGGTGTGAATGGGGGGCAGGGGACTGTAGCCTCCTCTCTCAAGTCCGTGGTCCCTTGCCCCAATTGCACCTAGCTATCTATGCGGTCACAAGAAGATTTAGAAATTTTCTCACGAAGAAAAATAGAGTCTTTTTCAGTGTTTTTCATACAATGCATAACATCATGAGTTTCTGCTTGAGAGGCACCATATACCTACCTAGGTATGATTGGGGCAGGGGACCACTCCCGCCCCACACACCAGGCCAGCGGTCCCCTGCCCCCAATCGTACCTAGCTAGGTATACGGTGCCTCCCTCGCAGAAGCTCATGATGTTGAGGTAAGTCACAATGTGGGAATTATTGGGATAATTTATCCAAAACTTCTTGTGCATGTGAGTAATTGTTTTTAGCTTGTTTGGAGAGAGCAATTTTAACAAGAGAGTTTCCACAACTTCATGAGCTTCTAGTGCAAGGGTGGCACATATCAACCTTAGATCACTTTGTCCTTCTCGATAGATGGAGAGCATACACCCATGTACACTTGATATGTCACATAGGCCAATTTTGGCCTCATATAGATGTGAAACATCTTTTTTTAGATTATATGCTGGCAAGATTCACCTTAGACAAAAGAAGAACCCTTTAAAGATCTGGGTTTAACAATTAGATTGACTTGTGCTTTCTATCATGGCACCTTGCAATTTATGTTTGCAAAGACATCATCTCCCTACTCGGTCTTGATCTTTCATGAGCTTCCAAGACACATACAACCCTAGGCTTGAGATACACTTCATACTTACATATGACTTCTTAACAATACTGCACTGTACACAAGATGTTTTTGACATTTTCCCATGCGAAAGAAAGGCCCTCTATCCCATTGTTGTTCATACGACGTAAACAACAGTATCTTCGTAGCTAGGTGCGTTTAGGGTTTTATGGGCCACGGATAGGCGGCCCATGATGTCGTGGAAAATTATAATGTGGAAATTATTTTGCTTCTCCCTATTTACTCACCATCCTGTTTACCATACAAACCATATTTATAAACTCTTCAGAAACACTTCATTCAATTCACTTCAATACTAGCTGAGTGCTCGCCAATCATTTGCAAAAACCTGAAACTCTGGTGTATGTTTCTCTGAGCAAGGTGAAAACAATCTCTCACGTGATCTACCTTTGCCGAGACCTCTTGCCATTTTAGTTATCGCCAACGTACGGTCTCTTGCTTGGCTTCTTGCTTTGACATTGTTGCTCTTCCGTTTCTTTACCTTCTTCCTATGTACACTCAATAATCATTGGCATCTTTCTCTGTCTTTGAGGTTGCCAAGTCTCTATGGCAACAAACTCATCTCCCACTTACGCGACTTTGCTTTGATTGCTATAGCGAGAAAGGTGAATACGCCAATATAGGGCTCACCAAACGCAGTCAATGTAGTTATTTCCACTGAACTCAGCTCCTTGTACAGAACTGAAATGGCAACAGCTCTGGAAGTAATTCCCACTGTCCACCTTCCATGCTTGGATCCCACACCTCTACTGAGAGGTTGGAACAATATTCAAAAGAATCACCACCAAAGATGTAGACCTTGCCCTTCCATGCAACCGCATTGCCTCCTTTCCGTTCCTTGTTTAGAAGCGGAAGATTCTCGCTTTGTACCTTGATTAAGCTTTTGTCTTGGCCATCAGCTGACTTTCTCAGAGCTTCGCCATAGTTGAGCCGGATCACATGTCTTCCCCATCCTGCAAGGTACAAGTATCCCTCCAACACAACTCTCGTCATACCTTGATTGATAGCATGTTGCGCATCGCAGGGCATGCCAGACACATGCCAGTGATGCCATTGATGGCGGACAACATTGAAGATGCTCGACAAGGCATCACAATTTCCGCCTGTAGGCTGCAACGAAAGCAATCGAAGCACAAGGATGTGTCTGCCATCTGTTTCGACAAACAATAGCTTCGGATATGCAATACGGAGAGGTGGGATGTGTAAATAACGGAGGAAATAAGAGCCGGATCTCACTATGTACTAATAGAATAGAATTAGTGGGATTAATTTAATATTGATAAATTGTGATCACTCATGCTTTCACTTCATTTAGTGGTACTTGGGAGACAAGCTCCTTGAAAATCAAAACACTACGAGTACTCAACTTTTTCTTTGTATTACGAGCCTCACTAGAGTTGCATGGAATCTCCCCAGATTCCTCATGTGCCTCATTCTCTTGCAGGCTGGAGTAAAACTCCAATCGTAATGTAGGAATCGAGCATGAGACGTACACCCTAGCAATAAGACTCTTTCACTAACCACCGCACCGAAGCTGCCATGCTATCTGCACCAAGACCCTTATAAAATAAAAAAATTGTTTCTAGCTCAACGGTTGCAGTCATCGTGCACCCTTGCTCTGCCATTGCTTGCTCATCGCGCCCATGTCTGCTCACAGCTCATCGTCTTGCTAACCACTCATTGCACGCCAATAACCACTCATTGCACGCCACCTATCGCTGCACTTCATGCCCGCCAACTACCAACCAGGAGTCTCAAAGGATCCTAAAAGATTCGCATTTTAGACGATTTTGTTAGCACATACTAGAGTACTAAACAATCAAAATTCAATCTTTGCTCCCCATTTCTCTCTTGATGCGTACGTTCTTACTTCCATACCAAGGATAGAAAAGTTATGCTCAAATGTTACTTCTCTTAATGTTATTGTGACCACTCCACACTCTCTATAGGGGGACTCGACTCTAAGAGTATTTTAAAAAGCACACATAATTGTCAACCAAAGGGCCCAACGTGTCCCCTGCTTCCCGCGTTCCACGCTAAAAAGCGAGCGGAATTCTTTTTCTTCCGAGGGGCAGGGACGGGTCTAGCTAGATTTTTGGTGGCTCTGGAGGAAAGCTTCAATTTTGTTGCCCAACCTCAAGATGCCAGCGGGAATGCTCGCACTTGATCCTCTCTCTTCTGTCTCCTCGTCTGAACTGAGCCTAGCATATAGAAGATTGAAGATGAAAAGTCGAAGGGGCGTCATGTTGACGTGGCAAAAGCGGGTTGGAAGAGGGCGAAGCCTGCAATTCCAGATCCACAATAGACACGGACGGCCTATGACTCAAACCTTTATACGTAGCGAACGAGAGCTAAAAGTCAACCACTCCATCCATTTTGATTGCTTGCAAGCAGCGTGACAATTTTATTAATCATCGAGGTGTGATTGGTAGCGGCTTGGAAAAGGATTGTGCAAGCTTGTAGCCCAAGGCACTTTGAACGCACCTGTCATAATAACTAATATCTAATTCTCCTAAATGATTTTCTCATGTTAAACTCATCATTTAATATGGTGAAGTACTAGGGGAGAAAAGACTAGAATATTGGTAAGGCTAGCATACTGGTCACATGACCAGTAGGGATCCAAAGAGGGACCATTTGCAAAAGAGCAATGTGCATCAATGGGCTTCAAAGACCCTAAGGTTCACACCATTAAGACTTCCAAAAAGCTTAGGTCCAAAATTCAAATGAAATGTTCAATGGTCAATCCTTAGGGAAATTGGATTGTTTGGGAAGACCACAAAGTCTTCCCACATCCCCAGATGGGAGTGGGCGAGCCCTGAAGGTAGGGAAAGAGAGAGAAGAGGTGAGAGAACACACACTCACCCACACACACACACTCAAGGCTTCCCTTTACACAAAGGGCATATTAGACGCATGTCAGGTTCCTAGCCCAGTTGCCCCCCAATTTTAATTCAAATCATATTGGATGGCCATAGAGGTGGGCCAATGAGAATTAGGCTAGAGTAAATTTAGTGTAATTAATTTAAAAACACTTGATAAAAGAACCAATAAAAATTAAGTCTCCTTAAAGATTAATGGACAGCCTGCCAAGGGGTCCAATGAGAATTAAGGCGCCCAATGGTTTGCTTAATTCATAGTGGAGTTTTAAATAAAATATTTGAATGACCTAAAATCTCTCTAAAGGGGAAAGAGGGACACTTATCACAAGGCTCTCCATTTGACCTCTAATTTTTTATTGGCTAAGCTTGGCATGAGCTATTGGGGGGCCAGGAGGAGGAAATAGCAAGAGGGGTCGACCAAGAGTGAGAGGGGGCTGATTTTGTAAGGAATTATGGCACACACACACACACACACACAAACTCATGTTTGAAGTAAAAAAGACTGTCTCCTTCTCAAGCTTTAATGAAAAGCTCATCATCTACTCCAAGCTTGTGAGAAGGGGGGCCTACACCAACAACTCTTGGCTTTGTATGCAAATCCAACCAAGAGCCAAGCTCCAATGCATGCTCATCTCCTCTACCATACTAATTACTAAGCTATGGTAAGCTATTAAGAGTGATTATGTGAGGAGAAATACTTATCTCCCGTAAGAATACTTCTTCTTCCTCTAGATCTACTCTCATATCCCGCTAGCTCTCACCATCTTCGAAGGTGTGTGAGGTCTTGGGTCTGTGACCGTGAGGGAATCGATGTTGTGTTTTTCACGTGTAAGCTTGGTGCTTGAAGCTTGGTGCTTGAAGCTTCTATATTCATTGCACCATCAAGTTATTGGAGGAACTCAAAGTATTGTATTGTAAAGTGTCTCCCTTGATGGGGAAAACCTATAATACAAATCCTTTTGGAGGGGAGACCGACTCCATGTACATCTTGTCCTCAACAGTTGCAATAGCCTAATTCTAACAAGGTGTTATGCTTTTGTTGCTCTCTCTCTCTCTCTCTCTCTCTCTCTCTCTCTCTCTCTCTCTCTCTCTCTCTCTCTCTCTCTAACCAAGCACTCTTGCTATGCTCGCTAGGAATGTATTCTTAATGAAATGCTCACCATGTCTATGTTAATTTCTGCTACACATAAGTTACTACCCCATTGAATGTTACATTGGTATCAGAGCACAAGATTTCTCGTTTCTTGCTCAAGAAGAGAGGTCCTCAAGCTGACTATAAATGTTTGGTATTATTAATTGCATTTGAGTAAGTAGAATACGGATTTTTCAGCATTGCAATGCGCCTACTTCATGTAGATAATGGGGCAACACCGTCAAGAGATATGGTCTTAATAGTGGAGTCCTACGGGGCTTGTTGCCTACAACTTAACCACTATTGAGCTATTGGAAGCTTCACAAGAGCCGGTGTTGTTTTGGTGGTGAAAGACCCTCTCTTCTATTCCTTGCAATTAATGATATTCAAGCCGCCGATACAGGAGCTTGGGTGCTTTTCTAAAGGGTTAAGAGGAGTAGCAACTAGGGCTTGAAGTGCCAAAGTACACTTAAAAATTTTACGTCTAAAATTTGTTACAATGGATGACAATAGTAAAGAGAGTGAAATTATGTTGATAGCTTTGATTTTACTAATGAAAGAGCAACTAATGATGCCCCTATGCTTGTAAACTATCTTGTTTCTAAGCTTCAATAAGCCTTGGGCAACCCATCCCTCCAAGGTGAAGTGCTACAACACCCACCAAGAAGAGAGAGTGTCATAAAAATTAATATCTATCCAACCCAAATGATTTTCTCATATTAAACTGATCACTTAATGTGGGAGAATACACGGGAACAAGGGTTAAGATATAGACATGTGCTTATAGATCTATCTCAACACGGGGCCCATGGTTAAGGGGCCCAAATGAGAGATGGTCTATCAAACAGCAAGGCTAACCAATGGAGAATAAGACCTTAGGGTTAGCTTCATTGAAGACCTCCAATAATGTTTGTAAAAGTCCTTTGACCTTAGGCAAGCTAGGGCTGAGCTTGAGGTGGGAACCCGGCCTAAGCTCGAGGTGCTTGTCCTGCTTGAGGTGCTTGTCGTGCTTGAGGTGCTTGAAATGCTTGAGGTGCTTGATTAAGATGCTTGAGGTGCTTGACTGGCTCCATGCTTGAGGTGCTTGACTTGCTACATGATTAAGGTGCTTGAGGTGCCTTGAGATGCTTGCCTGAGATGCTTGTGGGAACACCCCCTAGTTCAAGTGCTTTGTCATGCTTGATGACTAAGGGGCTTGCTCATCCAAAGTAAAAAAGATCCCTACAAGGAGGGGGGCGAGCCTACAAGGGGGGGGGGGGGGATGAGAGAGAACACACACACACACACACAAGGGAAACCCCAGCTTGAAGAGGCAGCAAGGACACTTGTCAAGTTCCTCCTCATGTTGCCCTCATGGTGTGCCTGAAGCCTATTGGTTGGCCACCCAAGGGGTCCAATGATAATTTAGGATATTTAATTATTTGATTTTGCATTTATCAAGTCCTATCTCTCAAAGGGGAAAGGGGGACACTTGTCCCAAGGCTACCCATGTTGCTTGTAATGGCTCCTGCTTGTGATTGGCTAGGCCTGGAGGGGTCCAATGAGCTTCAATCATGAGCTACAAGGGGGGGTCGACCCAAGCAAGCTAGGGCGTTTATTAGGGGGTATACTCACCCACACACACTCTCATGGTGTGCTATGCAAAGTGCAAGAGCTCCATCTCCTTCTCGAAGCTCCTTGAGAAGTTGAGAGACTACACCAACTCTCTTGGCTATGGAATGCAAATCCAACCAAGAGCTATGCTTCAATGCTTAAGCTTGCCATCTTCATCTTCTCCATTACTATGCTATTATGTATGCTAGCAACAAGAGTATGATAAGTGAGGAACTAATTCTTTCTCTTATGAAATGTTTCTTCTTCCTCTTCCCTACCCTCATTCCCTGCTAGCTCTCTCCACCTTCGAAGGTGTTCGAGGTCTTGGGATTGAGGCTGGGGATAGTTAATGCTTTCTACAAGTGCATGTTATGCTTATTGCAAGAAGGCTAATGGTTTATTGCAAGTAGATTAATTACTTAATGCAAGTAGATTAATTGTATTGCAAGGTAGATTAATTATTGCTTTAAGCACAAGTTGATGCATAAAAGTATACATCTTCATGCACTCAAATGATTTAGGGAACACAAAGATTAATGATGTTCACAAGTTCTTGATTGTTTTCAAGCTAAGATTGATTGTTGAAATTATGCAAAAGCTTGGTGTGTGAACCTTCCATCTCCATATTGCCAAGGAGGTCTCAAGGAACACAAAGATTGTATTGTACCAAGTCTCTCTTAATGAGAGAATCTATAATACAAATGCCTTTTGGAGGGGGGACCGGCTCCACATAAATCCGGTCCTCAACTGTTGTCATATTCTCTACACTCTCTCTGTTGTAAAAGTATTGTTCATGCCTAGTTAATTAAGTGCTATGATAGAGTTGCTACTACCAATTAATTTCACCCTCTATGCTCTCAAAATTGCTCACTCTAATTCTCTTAATTCCGCTATTCTCTAAGTTCATAGGCCATTCCCATTACATTGGTATCACAGCATTTGGTTTCTCTTTTCTTGCTTAAGAAGAGGGGTCCTTAAGTAGCCTATAAATGGTTGATGTTGTTAATTATAATAGGGTAAGTGGAAATGGGATCTAATATCGGTTTTGTTAAGCCCACTATGTGGGGGATGGTGCACACCTCGGGAGCTTTGGACTTAATAATGGAGTCTTTTTAGACTTGCCTACGGCTTTACCATTATTGAGCCATAAGAAGTCCGAAAGGAGCTAGCCCTTGGCAATTCTGCTATGTTAGACCTACTCCTCTACTCTCTATAATTAACCACTTTGAGCCATGGGTGTAGATACTTAAGAGCCGATTTTCAAAGGCTAAGAGGAGTGGCAACTAAGTTTTGAATTGCCAAAGCATACACTAAGTACATACATAAATTCTGTTAACATGGCTGACAATAATCAAGAGAGTAGAATGAACATTGATAACTTTGATTTTGCACATGAAAGTGCTAATGATGATGCTCCCATGTTTATCAAATGTCTTGTTTCTAAGCTGCAACAAGCTATGGAAAACCCATTCCTACAAGGTGAAGTTTTCCAACAACTTCATAGTTATGGGATTCTCCAAACTCCCCCAAAAGAGAGAGCACCTGAGAAGTCTCTTCATGAGATTTCCAAGAGAGGGCTCTCTATGGTGAGAGAAGAGGAGAACCCATACGAAGCGCTTAAATGTTTACTGGCGGGCTTACCTCCATCCAAGAAGAAAGATAAAGTCTCTACTTTAGAGCCTTCACCAAGAGGAGGAGAAGGAAGTGAGTCTTCCAATACTTCCAAAGATATGGCTCCAAGAAGACGGCAGCCTCAACGATCTCCAACTTCCCCCAAGAGGGAAAGATCACTGCAAAGTCCTCCTCCTTGTTATCACAAAAGGGAAGAGAGGTACCAAATAAAGGAAAGGGAGAGAAAGAGGTCACCCTCTTCTCTATCTTCATCAACTTCCTCATATTCCAATGAAGGTAGCGTCTCTTCTCTCAAAGAGCCCAAGAGGAAAGGCCATCGCAAGTTCTATCCGGTATGGAGAAGGTCCAAGAAGCTAAAGAATTTCAAAGAGGGAGGGAAGAACACCACTTTCCTTGCCTATGCTGGCACCTTTGGTACTATGGACAAGGTCTTGGCCTTCATCCAACAGCTTGATGTGGCCTTTGGTGATGAGGGCTTCATAGAGTCCTCTAAACTGCGTCAAGTATCTATGCATTACCAAAGTTCCGCTCGACAATGGTGGGATAGACTACAAGCCCAAAGAAAAGCTCCAAAGACATGGAAGGCTTTAAGAGCCTCCATCATAAAACAGTTTCTGGCAAGCAACGCTCAAGAAAATGTCCTCACAGAATGGCAAAACTTGAAACTCTCTCCCTACGAGTCTATCCAAAAGTATGTAGATAAGTTTTGGGATTTATTTCTCAAAGTCACTATCTACAAAAAGATAGACTTTGGGGAGCAAGAGCAACAATTATGTGCGGGTATTTCTGAAGAGAAGTCTGAGTATATTAACTCACAAAGGCCTAATACCATATCGGCGGTCATACACCATACTATGGTCGCCTCTCAAATCGATTCCCAACAAGGGGTTAAGAAAAAATCTAAACCCATGGAAGTGAAGGATCAAAATGAGCCTAGAGGGAAGACTAATGCTCAAACTTCCTCCAAAGGAAACTCTAACAACACCGATAACAAAGTTAAGGAGAAAGGAGTCTATAAAGGTAAGAATAAACTCTCTGCAATAGATCTAGAGATAGGATAACAAATGATACAAGTGTGGACAACAAGGGCATGTCTATCGTGCTTGTCCCCAAAGAAATGCACGCAACAAGCCACCTTGAGTTTCTATGTTGGAAACTCCAAAAGAGGATGCTTATAGAAAAAGGCTTTTGTTTTTCCTATGCTAGAAGATATGTACATACATGTTTATGAGTCGGGTAGTATCCTATCCCTTGTAAATATGCATGCTTTCACAAGTTAATGAAAATTTATATTTTCATATATATGATTTCTGTTAGAAAGTCTATAAATGAATTTAATGTTTCAACCAATAACAATATTATTAATTAAAAAAAAAAAAACGGGAATCAAGAGGAATTAGAATTGTCTAAATTCCTAAATGGATTCCATTTTTTTTTTAATGATGATACCCCCGTGAGCTATCTCCACAATGAGGGGACAATGGCCATACAATGGAGCTTTTACCATGAAGCTCATTGCCTAATAAGCCTCCTTATTGAGCTTTACAAGCTCCACAAGAGGAGTTCAAAAAGGCAATAACATGGACTGGTAAGTTTCGAGAGAGATTCAATAATTAGGTCACATTATCTCTAAAGGTGGTATTTCTATGGATCCACAAAAAGTAGAGGTAATAAAATATGGCCTAATCCAAGGAATCTACATGAGTTGCAAAGCTCTAAAGGTATGAGTGCATACTAAAGATGCTTCATAGGAAAAATCCATGCTTATAGCAGGTCCAATACATGACTTAACAAAAAAGAACGTTAAGTATACATGGACCGCAAAGAGAGAAAAATACTTCTAAAAAGTTTAAAGAGAAACTTATTTCTCAACTTATGGGATCTCTCAAAGCTATTTGAGGTCCAATGTGATGCCTGGATGATTGCCTTTGAGAAAAACTTTGCTTCAAGAAGGGAATACCATAGCATACGAGATTCAAAGACTCAACTCCAATGAGCGAATGTTGGTCATATACAAAAGGACCTATGAGCTGTTTTAAATGCTCTAGACACATGGAAGTACTTCTTGCGGACTCCATTCATGATGCAAACCAAGCTCTCGGACAATCAAATGAGGTAGGAAAATTTCTTTTTGCAATTTAAATTCTACTTTGCTCACATTGCTGGCAAGCACAATCATGTAGCCGATGCACTTTCCCAATGGCCAAGGGTAGATAGGATACCAATAGCAACTTACAATGAGCTATGTTTTATGATAGTTAAATATGCTTCTAACCCAGGCTTTAGGGATATGATAATAGCCTTACAAATGGAAGAAAAAGAACCACTCACGTAAAAGGATGGTTATCTTCCATACCTCAATAGGCTATATCTTCCTTGCTTCCCATGCTCCTTCCATATGCGGGGCAAAGAGGAATTCGAATTTGCTCTGCTAGGAGTAAAAGCATACTTGTATTGGCTTACCAAGAAACAATAACATACAAGAGAATGTTTCAAAACGTATGGTATACCAAAAGATGAAGTATGAAAAAAAGGACCATGGCTTGCCAACATCTAATAGTGTTGGATAGAAATCCTACCATGACCATTAATTTTTGATAGAATCTCTATCATAACTAGAGTAACCCTCTTATGTCGGCCTACTATTCCAATGGATGGCCAAAAGATACAAAACTAATAATCCTTGATCTACTAAAAGTGTGTGATTCGAAGTAGATCAATGCTCAAAATGAGAGAAGTACTTATCTTAACAACAATATGTCTATAATAACGTGAACATACTTCTAAGGAGAAACTACCTTTCAAGGCTAAAGACAGAAGATCCGAAAGTCCCTTGTAGCTTAAGATACCTGGGAAGATCTTCATTGCAAAGGAGTATAGCCGAGATAAAAAAGAATTTTTTTACAAGATTAAACAGGCTATATCCATTTATTAGCTAGGCAAAAGAGGCTCCTGCCATTAGGCACAAAAGAGCCTTATCCTTTAAAAAAAAAAAAAAAAAAAGGTTGGGTCTTACTAAACTTTCCCAAGGCTCATCTAAGGCAAATTACACACAAATGAAGACCTGCCACAGATCGAGGATGAAGCAGAGGAGCTCCAACCCAAGTTCATCCTTCAACAAGAAGACAAGGTATTAAGAAATGGTAAGATTACTGACAATATCTTATTTAATTATCCTTTCAAAGATGCTAAATGCATGCAAAGAACATGGCTTAAGGATAATATGAACCTTGTTAATGATTCTTACAATGACACAAAAGAGTAAGCAAATGTAAAAGAAATGCATTTTAAATGATCAATGTTTTTGTCTTATAAGACTCTCTTTTTATGTTTTGTGCACAAATTTTAAAGTATGCATACTTAGGATTATGTTTGTGAAGACTACGTCTCCCAAACACCAAGTAGAACTTGTCACTCTACTTTGGAAGTATGATATGGACTAAAAAGAGCAGACATGCTTTTGGAAGACAATGTCTCTCAAGCACCAAGTGGATTAGTCATCCACTCTGGAATGATGTCGTAGGGTAAAAATGGATCCTCTACCCGCTAAGACCAATGGACTAATGGGTGAGACTTTACCATCTCTACCTCATAGTCAAGGACGACTATAATTTCAAGAGAGGGGTAATGTCATAAAAATTAATATCTATCCAACCCAAATGATTTTCTCATATTAAACTGATCACTTAATGTGGGAGAATACACGGGAACAAGGGTTAAGATATAGACATGTGCTTATAGATCTATCTCAACACGGGGCCCATGGTTAAGGGGCCCAAATGAGAGATGGTCTATCAAAGAGCAAGGCTAACCAATGGAGCATAAGACCTTAGGGTTAGATTCATTGAAGACCTCCGATAATGTTTGTAAAAGTCCTTTGACCATAGGCAAGCTAGGGCTGAGCTTGAGGTGGGAACCCGGCCTAAGCTCGAGGTGCTTGTCCTGCTTGAGGTGCTTGTCGTGCTTGAGGTGCTTGACATGCTTGAGGTGCTTGATTAAGATGCTTGAGGTGCTTGACTGGCTCCATGCTTGAGGTGCTTGACTTGCTACATGATTAAGGTGCTTGAGGTGCCTTGAGATGCTTACCTGAGATGCTTGTGGGAACACCCCCTAGTTCAAGTGCTTTGTCATGCTTGATGACTAAGGGGCTTGCTCATCCAAAGTAAAAAAGATCCCTACAAGGAGGGGGGCGAGCCTACAAGGGGGGGGATGAGAGAGAACACACACACACACACACACACACACACACACACACACACACACACACAAGGGAAACCCCAGCTTGAAGAGGCAGCAAGGACACTTGTCAAGTTCCTCCTCATGTTGCCCTCATGGTGTGCCTGAAGCCTATTGGGCTGCCACCCAAGGGGTCCAATGATAATTTAGGATATTTATTAATTGATTTTGCATTTATCAAGTCCCCTCTCTCTCAAAGGGGAGAGGGGGACACTTGTCCCAAGGCTACCCCTGTTGCTTGTAATGGCTCCTGCTTGTGATTGGCTAGGCCTGGAGGGGTCCAATGAGCTTCAATCATGAGCTACAAGGGGGGGTCGACCCAAGCAAGCTAGGGGGTTGCTTAGGGGGTATACTCACCCACACACACTCACAAACACTCTCATGGTGTGCTATGCAAAGTGCAAGAGCTCCATCTCCTTCTCGAAGCTCCTTGAGAAGTTGAGAGCCTACATCAACTCTCTTGGCTATGGAATGCAAATCCAACCAAGAGATATGATTCAATGATTAAGCTTGCCATCTTCTTCTTCTCCATTACTATGCTATTATGTATGCTAGCAACAAGAGTATGATAAGTGAGGAACTAATTCTTTCTCTTATGAAATGTTTCTTCTTCCTCTTCCCTACCCTCATTCCCTGCTAGCTCTCTCCACCTTCGAAGGTGTTTGAGGTCTTGGGATTGAGGCTGGGGATAGTTAATGCTTTCTACAAGTGCATGTTATGCTTATTGCAAGAAGGTTGATGGTTTATTGCAAGTAGATTAATTACTTAATGCAAGTAGATTAATTGTATTGCAAGGTAGATTAATATTGCTTTAAGCACAAGTTGATGCATAAAAGTATACATCTTCATGCACTCAAATGATTTAGGGAACACAAAGATTAATGATGTTCACAAGTTCTTGATTGTTTTCAAGCTAAGATTGATTGTTGAAATTATGCAAAAGCTTGGTGTGTGAACCTTCCATCTCCATATTGCCAAGGAGGTCTCAAGGAACACAAAGATTGTATTGTACCAAGTCTCTCTTAATGAGAGAATCTATAATACAAATGCCTTTTGGAGGGGGGACCGGCTCCACATAAATCCGGTCCTCAACTGTTGTCATATTCTCTACACTCTCTCTGTTGTAAAAGTATTGTTCATGCCTAGTTAATTAAGTGTTATGATAGAGTTGCTACTACCAATTAAGTTCACCCTCTATGCTCTCAAAATTGCTCAATCTAATTCTCTTAATTCCACTATTCTCTAAGTTCATAGGCCATTCCCATTACAGAGAGTACCTAGGAAGCCTCCTAGTGAGACTTGCAAAAGAGGACTCTCTTCGATAAAGGAAGAAGAAGAGAATCCATACGAAGGGCTAAAGAATCTACTACTCGATGACGCATCTCCTTTCCAAAGGAGAACTCAAGTTTGAACAGTAGAGCCACCACCAAAAGAACGAGAAAGAAATGAGTGTCCTGCCACCTCATCGGAGATGGCTCCACAAAGACGGCGGACAAAACGCTCTCCAACACCCCCTAAACGGAGAATAACATCGCACACTTCTCTACACCATATTTCAAAGAGGGACGAGAGAAAACAAGAGAAGAAAAAGGCGAGAAAGAGGTCACCCTCTTCTCCACCTTGTTCATCCTCTTCCTCTTCTGAAGAAAGTGATGGTGCAAATAAGAAGGAACAAGGGAAGAAAAAGGAGAGAAAGAGGTTACCCTCTTCTCCATCCTCCTCATACTCTTCCTCTTCTAAAGAAAGTGATGGTGCAGCTCTTGAACCACCTAAAAGAAGAGGCCATAGGAAATCCTATGCCGCATGGAAGAGGTCGTCCAAGCTCAAAAAGTTCAAAGAGGGAGGAAAGAACATCTCTTTCCTTGTCTACAATGGCACCTTTGGTGCTACGGACAAAGTCTTGGCCTTCATCCAACAATTCGATGTGGGGTTTGGAGATGAGGGCTTCACGGAGTCCTATAAGCTACGTCATGTAGCTATGCATTTTCAAAAGTCTGCCAGGCCATGGTGGTCTAGCCTACGAGAAAACGGTGAAGCTCCACGAACATGGAAAGCTTTAAGAGCTTCCATCATGAAGCAGTTTCTGGCTACTGATACCAAAGACAAAGTATTCACCGAATGGTGAAGCTTGAAGCTCTCTCCCTATGAATCTATTCACAAGTATGTAGATAAGTTTTGGGATTTACACCTCAAAGCCACTGTCTTCAAAAAGATGGATTTTGGAGAGCAAAAACAAAATTTTTGTGTGAGTTTAACTGAGGATATGGCGGAGTATGTTAACTCCCAAAGGCCACGCACCATACCTGCGGTCATACACCATACCATGGTGGCTTCAAGAATCAACTTCCAACAAGGGGCCAAGAGAAATCTTAATCCCACGGAGAACAAGGACCGTAATAACGTGTCTTTGAATGCATTGATTGTGAGGTTTTCCCAACAGAGGTAGGGCTAGGAAGCTCTCGAATGTTTTATCGGACGCAAAGGTAGGTCTCTCCTGATGCAATAACCTAAGTTTCCATCTTCAAGGCATGTGGGATTGAAAAAGATGCCATTCTCAAGAATTACTCAATTATTGATTGGTTGATTGCATGGCTCCTCCCGCCACACATGTCAACAAATAATCATTCTACAAAAATAAGTCCTGGTATTGCTCAAAGAACACACGTTCGAGCACAGTGACAACGATCAGGGGGGGGGGGGGGGGGGGGGAGAGAGAGAGAGAGAGAGAGAGAGAGAGAGAGAGAGAGAGAGAGAGAGAGAGAGAGAGAGAGAGAGAGAGAGAGAGAGAGAGAGAGAGAGAGAGAGAGAGAGAGAGAGAGAGAGAGAGAGAGAGAGATTTGGATTTAGGTTAAGTGCACGGGTTGAAGAGAGACATTCAAGACATAATAACACTAAAGAGATTGGGGAGGGATGTTGAAGAACAGCAGCCAACTTACTTAAGAGTAATCATGCGAGTAAGTCTAAGGCTCTCTCTAGCTGCAAAGGTGGTGGGTGGGACAGACCACCGACCCATAGGGCCTAGACCACTAGCGTTCGCAGGGCGAGCACAAAAGGTCCCTCCCCCTCACCTTAAAGTCATGCATGCTATATATTGTTTTGTAAAAGTACTGAATTAAATTAGAAAAAAGGAAAATTACAATGGCCCCATAGGCAGGAGAGGGGCAATCCTGGCTCTAGAAGGGGGAGCCTAAGAGACGAATTAGGAAGGGGGAAATAGAGAACAATAACTATCAATAACATACATTCTAAGGGGCTCATATAGTGACAAGATGATATTCCTTCATTGCAGCCATCTGATGATTTTTGTAACACTTTTACATCAAATAGGGTAGCTTCCTTAATGCAGCCCTTAATCTCCTTCATGGTGTTAAAAAATCCAAGGGACAATGGAAGTGATGAAAGGGAATGTGAATGCCCAAAGACTACCTTGTTTCTTTCATTTCATGTATGCGACAAATAAACACATCTTAGGAAAGTCCAGAATGGGATAGCTGTTTTCACCTAACAATAATGCCTTCCAGAAAAATGGAGTTGTGATTGAACATGGTTTTTGAAGCTCCACTTTCAAGGAGTCGGTATGTTTGTAGCTGACAAAGAGATGGAAGATAGATTTCTCCCTAGCTTTGCATCTCTTGCAGATCCCATCATCAACCCCAATACTTTTTGCTTTGTAACCAGACAAGATACCTTTATGCAAGATTAGCCACATAACTGTGTTTACTTGGTAGAGAATAAGCCCAAATATAGTAAAATCTGTAAGACAACTGCTTTGCGTTCCATGAGATTCCCCATTTTCTGTAGAGTTTGCCAACAGAAGTTGAATCCATGAGTCTATTTACCTGCATCTGAGTATATAAGATGGTAGACCTTAAACAAGGGGATATTTCTCCTAGGACTTTGAGGCATCATGTATCTTTGAATCTCTGATATTCTCTCCAAAACTAAGTCTACACACCCTTTGTTTGTTGGAATTAGGGTTGCAGAGAAACACATACAGCTTGGAGAAGACTAAGGAAGCTCAAGGCACACAATAGAGAGTGTATTACTTAGTGTGCAATGGAAAGATAGATAGCCCTAGAGTGATGGGCGTATATACAATGCACGGGGGAAAAAACCTCCTAAGAGGGAAAAAATGCCCCGGCGGTCCTAGTGTGTTCACACACATCACTACCACATGTATATGGTAACAAATCCCCCCTGGAGTGATGCGGTGAACGAGAGCTGGCACATGAGTAAAGGGAAGTGCCATGCATTGAGAACAGGATCAATCCACAAAGGGGAGTAAGCCCAAAGTTTTCCGAAAGCTTCAAGCTTCTCACGAGACAATGCCTTTGTGAAAAGATCTGCAAGGTTGTCCTGTGTTGGCACATAAGCCAAGCTGATCTCTCCTGCTGAGAGCCTCTCCCTGACATAGTGGTAATGCACCTTAATGTGCTTTGTGCGAGCATGAAAAACAGGGTTCCTTGCAACTGCAAATGCGCTCTGACTGTCAGTGTAGATAGTGTTGGCAATGTCCTGTCCAACACCCAAATCAGCCATAAGGCGTCTGAGCCATACACACTCAACCGTAGCTGTGAAGACTGCCCTGTACTCAGCCTCACAACTTGCAGTGGCCACAGTAGGTTGCTTCTTGCTCAACCACGATATACATGAACTGCCAAGCATGAAACAAAAACCACTTGTGGACACTCTCGTGTCAAAACAACCAGCCCAATCTGAGTCCGGAAAAGCATGTAAGTTTGGCGGCAATGATCCCCCCTTGGGATAAAACAAGCCAAGATGTAAAGTGCCACTAAGGTAGCGGAAAATTCTCTTGACAGCCTGCCATTGCTTAGACCTTGGGCTATGCATAAATCTGCTGACCTGTGAGACTGCAAACTGAATATCTAGCCTTGTGTTGCATACATAAATGAGGCAGCCAACAGCAGTTTGGTAAAGAGTGACATCAGCACGATCGCCATCATCATGTAGACTCAACTTCAAACCTGTTTCCATGGGAGTCGCAATAGGTTTGCAATCCTCAAGTCCAAACTTACATAGCAATGTCTCTATGTAACTTTTCTGACACAAGGCAATACCACCATCACACTGCTTAAACTGTATACCCAAGTAATGATGCAACAGCCCCAAATATTTCATCTTGAAAGTAGCATTCAAATCAGCCTTAAATTCAGCAATATGTCTCTCATTTGGTCCAATGATTAGCAAATCATCAACATAAAGAACCACAATGAGAAGTACATCAGCCTCACACTTTACATACAATGTGCTTTCTGTTGGACTATTACGAAAGCCTTGTTTGACCAAATGAGTGTCAGCTTTCTCATACCAAGCACGAGGAGATTGCTTCAACCCATACAAAGCCTTCTTACATTTGCACACTTTGTCCTCTTGTCCTTTTATGACAAAACCGCGAGGCTGCGTTACATAAACTTCCTCAAATATGTCACCATTCAAGAAAGCAGTAACAATGTCTGATTGATGTACATCCCAACCAAAATGAGTTGCCAATGCACATAGAAAATGTACAGTAGTCATACGACAAGTGGGAGCAAAAGTCTCTTCATAATCTATGCCTTTTTGCTGTGCATAACCCTTTGCAACAAGTCAAGCCTTATGGCGATCGATCTCACCATCCCGTTTGCGTTTCAACTTGTAAACCCACTTCGTACCAATGGCCTTTTTGCCAGGAGGCAAATCACATAAAGTCCATGTGTCATTCTCTATAAGTGCATCATATTCTGATTGCATGGCAGCCATCCAATTTTCTGAATTTTGTGCTTCATCAAAATTCAAAGGCTCCTCAACATCATGTAAGCTAGACACAGTCAAAGCATAACAACCTGATGCATAAGATGCATGGTGACAGCCTGAACGAGTACGACTAGCCAAAGGTGCATCCAATTTACTGTCACGCAAAGTGTGCACCAACCATTTTTCCATACCTCTAGCCTGCTCATTTTCAGCCCTTTCCTCATCAAGTACATCATGTACATCTGCATCAGTAATAGGCTGATCTAGAACATTTTCAAAAAGCCCCATAGGCTGTACATTTTCCTCATTGGAACTTACATTCGTATTTCCACCACTGAAAAGAGGCAACAAAGTGTTATAAATGTCATGTGAGCTTACATTACTGTCTCTAGTACATGACAGCAAGGGCTGAGCAGAATCTTCCACAAACACTACATCCTGAGAAAACAGAATACGTTTTGTTTGCGGATGATACAACCTGTAACCTTTGCTTTCAGCACTATAACCAACAAAAATACATTTGATAGCCTTATCATCTAATTTTCTGTGCTGCACTTGTGGCACCAAAGCATATGCCAAACAGCCAAAACACGCATGTGCTCAATAGAAGGCTTTCTATCATGCCATGCTTCATATGGAGTAATAGACTGCAAAGCTTTTGTAGGACACATGTTAAGTACATAAGTGGAACACATGATGGCCTCAAGCCAAAAAGAATGCGGCCAAGCTTGACTTTTGACCATACATCGTGCCATTTCCGTCAGTGACCTATTTTTACTCTCAGCAACACCATTTTGCTGAGGTGTATAAGGCACTGTACATTGGTGTTTTATCCCACGACTAGCCAGAAATGCATTAAATTCATGAAACATATACTCCCCCCCTCGATCGGAATGGAGGGTGCCCATAGTACATTTCGAGACATTTTCAACCATAGCCAAAAATTGTTTGAAGCAGATAAAAACTCGGACTTTGCTTTAAGCAGAAATACCCATGCATGCTTGGAGTAATCATCAATGAAAGTCACGAAGTACAGGTAATTGCCCAAGTACGGAGTTTGCATGGGCCCACAAACATCACTATGCACAAGCTGCAACCTGCATGTGGCCCGAACTGAACCATCCTTTGGAAATTTAGAACGCTGCATCTTACCCAAAATACAGCCTTCACAAACATGTTTGACAGGTGCTTCAAGAGGCGGCAAAGAAGCAACCATATCAGATTTCTGCAAACGCAGCAAACTGGCAAAATTCAGATGACCAAAACGTGCATGCCAAAGGTTTGCATCTGAAATAGCCCTTGAATCTGCAACAGCATTTGCAAAAGTTTGTCCACACTTGTCATACAAAGTGAGCTTATACAGCCCACGACACAAAAGCCCAGATGCAACAATTTCATCACCAAAACTGAGATCATGAACTGTACATCTGTCATCCACAAATTTGACTACAAGTCCAAGTCTAGCAAGTGCGGATACAGACAAGAGATTCTTCTTGATCCCAGGTACATAAAGTGCATCAACAAGTGTGAAGGAACTTCCATTAGCAGTAGTGAGCATAATATTTCCAACTCCCTGAATTGGATAAGAGGCGTTGTTGGCACAAGTGACTGAATTCATGAGGGACAGACTCGAGAGAGGTAAACAATTCACGATGTGAGGTAATGTGCTTTGTAGCACCACTGTCGAAATACCACAAATGTGAATCTGCAGCAACTGACAAGCATGCATCATGGACAACAAGATTGTCAGTGCACTCTGCGCTAAAAGCCCTTTCTGCATCAATATCAGAAACACAGTCTCCTTTCACAGAAGACTCAACAATGGCTGCATTTGTAGTGGAACCAGCATTTGCAGTGGAACCACCCTCTTTCTTCTTAGCCTCTTTGGCCTTCAACTTAGGACACGACTTGCTCAAGTGATCATTGGCTTTACAATAATGGCAACGCATCTTCTTTTTGCCCTTATCACCAAAATTTCTAGACGAATTGCTGCCAGCAGAAGCATTAGGAACAGAATTTTTGCCACTCGCAGCAGAACCATAAGAAGTGGCTGCATTGCTGTTACCACCCTTTCTTTGAGAAGCAATAAAAGCCTGTTCAACTACACGCTGCCTAGTCGTGTTTTTTTTGGAAAGTGACTCCTGCAACAACAATGTGCATAATGCATCAAACTTGAAAACTTCTGGATTTCCTTGGGTCATAAGTCTCTAAGTACTACCAAAAGTCTTGTAAGAATCTAGTAAGGCATCAAGAACAGTCTGCACAAGGGAACTGTCTGAAATGACTTCACCTGCAAAAATAAGTTTCTCATTGATATCCTTCACACTAGCAAGGAAAGTGTCCATATCATCTTCTCATGCATAATCTTTGACTCCAGCTCTTTACGCAGCAAAGCAATTTTAGCCTCATTGCGGCTTACATAAAGACCTGCTAAAATATCCCAAGCCTGTTTTGCAGATTTTTTTGAACGGATGTGAGGAACAATGGTGCGCTTGAGAGACAACACAATCAATGCATGATCCTGCGCATCCTTAACATCCCAATGAGCTTGTTCTGCCGTAGGCAAAACAACTCTAACAACTGCAATCCTTGCAGCAAGACCTGCAACATCCTCAACATCGCCTACATCCTCAGAACCAGGACGTACATCAATGCCCTTCACAATGTTCCAGACACCCTTTGACATAAGAACATGTTGTATCATATAATCCCACATAGGGTAGTTGTCCCCATCCAACTGTCCTGAGCAGCAAACATCTTGAACCCATCTGTGTTGTTGTTGTCAGCCAAGGTAAATGCTGCACCTGATGTGAAAACTGTCCGAAAATAGGAGAAAAGGAGCGGGAGACATGACCTGCTCTAATACCAATTGTTGGAATTAGGGTTGCAGAGAAACACATACAGCTTGGAGAAGACGAAGTAAGATCAAGGCACACAATAGAGAGTGTATTACTTAGTGTGCAATGGAAAGATAGATAGCCCTAGAGTGATGGGCGTATATACAATGCACGGGGGAAAAAACCTCCTAAAGAGGGAAAAAATGCCCTGGCGGTCCTAGTGTGTTCACACACATCACTACCACATGTATGGTAACATTGGTAAGTTTGTATTGCTGCATCAACACCTGTTAGATACCCAATGTACAAATCCTCCAAACTCTGACTCTTGCCACGGGACACTTGTGAGCTTTCCTTGTAAGTTGGTCCCTTTGGGATAAGTTTTGCTTGCCAAACCAAATAGAATCCAGCAACCACATACCACATGAAGGAATTCACTGGTCTGAAAGAGTCCATTTCTTTTTTTTAAACTCAGCCAAGCATTCCAGAACCTGCAAGACAAGTCAGAACTCCTTGGGGTAAAGTCAGAATTGGAGGCTAGAATTTCTTGTAGAGTGAGAGAAGAACAAGAGTTGTAATTATTGATTCTGAGCTATTGGAATTTCTCTTGATCAGGGTGGTCCAATGATCATTAGAAGATATAGATCTCAATACCCATTTCCTTGCTAGATTGGTTGCTAGGTACTGAAGGTTAAGGATTCCCAATCCTCCATTCTCTGGGTTTATGAGACAGGTCTTCCATGCCACTTTGGGCACTTTCTTGAGACCTTCTGAGAAGCCCCATTAGAATCTTCTAGCCAATGTAAACACTTTGTTGAGTTGGAACTGAGAAGGATTCCAACAAGACATAAAAAAACCACAGAAGACAGTAAGTAGTGGTTAAGCACAAAAATCTTGGCAGACAGATTAGGTTGGTGATGTTTCCATGTGAATAATCTCCTTCTACATATGTTGAGTACCGAGTTCCATCTCTAGTTGAAGGAGACTTTGAAGCCCATAGGAATGCCCAAAAGCTTGAAGATTTGGCCATCCTCAATTTCTTTACAACCAGCTTGTGCAATTGCAACAAGACCTCGAGGGGTGCACTATGTAATCATGGTAATGTATAGCGTGAGTTTGAAAGGAGTGGTTTCAAAATACAAAAAAATTAGGTAATAAAATAGTGATACATTAAAATAGGCAATTTTTATATTCAGTTTTGAAAAAAAATCCTAAAATAAGGGGTCATTTTAGTCATTCAGACATGTTAAAAGAGAGATTTTTTAAATACCTCACAAACGGACGTTATATAAGGGGGTATTGAATGGTGAACCCCCCAAAAATAGGACAAGGTCCTTTGGACACTTTAAAGCCTACTTTGGAATGGTTGATGTTGGAACCACTAGCAAGACAAAAACCTTCGAGGCATTCCTAGTTGAGCTAGATCACATGTCTTCCCCATCCTACAAGGTACAAGTATCCCTCCAACACAACCGTCGTCATACCTTGATTGATAGCATGTTGCGCATCGCAGGGCACGTCAGACACATGCTAGTGATGCCATTGATGGCGGACAACATTGAAGATGCTCAACAAGGCATCACAATTTCCGACTGTAGGTTGCAACGAGAGCAATCGAAGCACAAGGATGTGTCTGCCATCTGTTTCGACAAACAATAGCTTCGGATATGCAATACGGAGGTGGGATGTGTAAATAGGCACTTGAGACTGGATCTAGAAGTGCGAGTGTCAAGAATTCTGCAGGACCCGAACCGTTATCCCCTACGTCTGGCAAAGGGAGGTTGGAGAGAAGCAGTAAAGGCTGGGTTACACCCAGTGACGCTCTCTGGGACATTAGATTGTGGGGTTGCTAGGAGGAATTCCATGCACGGTTGATCACATTCAGAGAGTCATCCTTCCAGAGCGGAAGCTTGGGGAGGATGTGGGAGAGGACGAGGGCGTTTGTCAAACATGGCAGTAACTGCTGGTTGATATCCAACGGTGGGTGATCCTTGGCCATGAGCTGGCTGCTGCGGATTAGTGCCTCCTTCCCGTCGATCTATTCTCGCGATCGTTTTTTGTATTTATCCAAGGGACCTTGTTCACAAAGAACGGAGGAAATAAGAGCCGGATCTCACTATGTACTAGTAGAATTAGTGGGATGAATTTAATATTCATAAATTGTGGTCACTCATGCTTTCATTTGATTTAGTGGTACTTGGGAGACAAGCTTCTTGAAAATCAAAACACTACGAGTAATTAAACGTTTTCTTTGTATTAAGATCCTCACTATAGTTGCATGGAATCTCCCCAGATTCCTCATGTGCCTCATTCTCTTGCAAGTTGGAGTAAAACTCCAATCGTAATGTAGGAATCGAGCATGCAACGTACACCGTAGCAATAAGACTCTTTCACTAACCACCGCACCGAAGCTGCCATGCTATCTGCACCAAGACCCTTAAAAAATAAAAAAATTGTTTCTAGCTTAATGGTTGCGGTCATCGTGCACCCTTGCTTTGCCATTGCTCGCTCATCGCACCCATGTTGTCTCACAGCTCATTATCTTGCTAACCACTCATTGCACGCCACCTATAATAGTTGCACTTCATGCTCGCCAACTGCCAACTAGGAGTCTCAAAGGATCTGAAAGATTCGCATTTTAGACGATTTTTAAAAAATTGTTAGCACATCTATACTCTTTATAATGCAGCTTAAATTTTTCAAGGAAGGAGAGACCCTCGATGTGTCACTCACTGCTTCACTTGAGAGAAAACCTCTCTAAAATGCAAAAGGGAGAGTAAGATTGTAATTAAGAACATCAAGCACTTTTCAGCTTGTCAAAATGTAACATCAAATGAATTTCTTTTTCTTTAGTAGTATAAAGTGCTTTAGTCATAGAAAGTCAAAGACTTTCTCCTCAACATAGAATAAATATATTGGTTTAAATGCACATAACAAAAAGGAGATAAATTTAGTGGAGATTTTATTATTTAATAAGAATTTAATTTTTGGAGATATATTTGGGTTTTTCTTTTCAAGAGGTTTTTTTCAAGACCAATATTAATATATTTTTTAGAAAAAGTTTTTATTTCTCTAAAGAGACTGAAAAAAAGAGAAAACAACTCATGTGGTGTCGACTTGGGGTAGTTTCACTTTGAGAAAATACATGCAAATGAAAGAGTAGTTATCCATGTTATTGATCATGAGAGAGAGAGAGAGAGAGAGAGAGAGAGAGAGAGAGAGAGATTTCTTTCAAGCTCATAGGGCTCCGTTCACCAAGGACACCCTTCAAGCCCTTCAAAATTCGCACGGGGGGAGGGGCACTTAATATTTATGCGACTATCATGTGAGTACAACAGAAGGGTTTTTGTTTTTTGCTCACATTTTCACATACAAAAAGGTACCATAAAATGTAATTGGAAATGTTTTTTACAAAATTATTTATAAAAAATTCACAGATAAGGAGTTTAAAAATAGTTCTTGAACGCACGTGATATACAAAATTTATATTTAGTGACACACCAAGTCAATTTCCAAGATAATATGGTTTTCTTAGAGTAATAGTATATCTTCAAAAGGGTAGCTAACATTTTCAACCCATAGAAAATAAATAAAATGCTCAACAAAAATCAACCCTCACATTGGCCTCTTTGTTTTAAAGAGTTAAATGGTGGAAAATGCTTAAAAATCAAGAAATTTTTTATATTTTGATAGGCAAAGGTGCTGATAAAAAGTCAACAACCCCCCCCCCCCCCCCCCCCCACACACACACAGAAAAATGTTTTAGCATCGAACGAATGACATAGCACGCAAAAGGGAGAAGAGGAGAAAGAGAGAATAAAATGTTAAGGGTGTAAGAACAATCTAAAAAGACATTAAAGTTACACAACAAGCCTTTAACATTTGAATATCTATCGAAAGGAAGGAGAGAGAGAGAGAGAGAGAGAGAGAGAGAGAGAGAAGAAGAAGAAGAAGAAGAATATTTTTAATCCTATAGGAACAATCCCAGAAGATATATATGGCAACTTGGGTGAGAATAAAGTTATTTTTGTTTCAACTTCTAACTCTCTCTCTCTCTCTCTCTCTCTCTCTCTCTCTCTCTCTCACACACACACACACACACACACACACACACACACACACACACACGTCTTGAGAAAAGAAGAATTTAAAATGTTGTAGGAGCAATCCAATGAGATCTCAAAGATCTATTTGATGGTCTCAAGTTCAAGACTTTATCGAGAGAGAGAGAGAGAGAGAGAGAGAGAGAGAGAGAGAGAGAGAGAGAGAGACCAATCATAGCCATCTATACTTTTCTTTACAGAGATTGAGAAAAAGGAGTTTGCTCCTCCTTTTCATGTATTGAGTGAGGTCATCACAGCAATCGCAATGCCAATTTTTCAACTACTATACCACTCTGACAAGTCATATGTGTATGCACACATGAGCTCCATGCAAACTGCTATCCATCTAATACGTGTGTGTGTCTGTGTGTGTGTGTGTGTGTGAGAGAGAGAGAGAGAGAGAGAGAGAGAGAGAGAGAGAGTTTGGGGGCGGCCGGGGGGGGGGGGGGGGGGGGGGGGGGGCACGAAGGGAGCATAAAAGTTTTTGAATATCATAGTTATTGTACTATAACAACAACAAGAGGCTCCAAGACCTATGTGACAAATCTTCGACTTAAGAATACACACACACACACACATATGTATATGTATGTATGTATGTTTACACATACTATTGTACACACACACACACACACACACACACAAATACACATATATACATGTATATGTGTGTGTTTGTATACACACACACACGTGTGTGTGTGTGTGTGTACTTAAGTAGGGTATGATACTCATATTCTCCAATTTTCAAGGAACCTAATGTGTACACAAAAAGAGGTTGTCCTACATTGCCTCAATGTCCAATCACGCATTTAACAGAGCAAAAATTAAGCCAAATGGTTGGTATAGTATAGATGGTGCACAAGGAAATAAGCTCAAGCTGGTTGAATACAATCTGCTCTCTCAAAGAGGAATATGGTTTTGTAATTAGAGGATAAAGATAGATAGAGATCAATGGCATGCATGATTTTAGTCATAGGCTCTTTTACACCACTTCCTTTAGTTTAGCATAATGGCCAAAACTCCTATAAAAATAAACAATTGAGCAACCTTACTTTGCCAAAAATCCTACAAAAATAAACAATTGAGAAACCTTACTTTGCTTTCATTTCTATCACCTTTTAAGATGCAAATGATGTGAAAGTGTACATGAACAAATAGTGTGCACCTTATCATACTAAGCTGTTTATGTATTGTTGTGATTAGGTGATGACGTAAACCATTACCATGCTTGTGAACATAGATAGAGATCCAGAGAGTAGCATATATGTAATCACATTCGTAATATTAAAAGAACGTCATCTCATCTCTTTGAAACTTGAAGCTTTTCTGGTACATTGGAAACTATGAGCCCTTATATTCTCACAACTCTACTCTTAGACATGAAAAGTTTTATTATTACACATTGTAGCAATTATGGCCTTCATCTTTAAAAACTTGCTAGCTTATCGAGTTTGTACTTCTGGACTTGGTAGCACTTTTGTCAACTATAGGTAGACCAAGGGAAAGATGTTCTTCTTGCCATGTAAGAAGTTATGATGTACACTTCTACCATGTCTTGCTTATAAAAAAGACACAAGGATAGAAGTAAGTAAGACAATGGAGTAGAGATATTGAATTCAATTGTGTTCCTATTGTTGAAACCAATTCTAGAACCCACTCCATTTTCAAAAAAAGCTTTATTGTTAAACTCATTTCAGACGAATTTCATCTCTTCACACCATGCTAACTTACCTAATCTGTATAATCAACATTGGTAGCATTGCTAAACCAAGATACACCAGAAGGAGGAGACTCTCTCTCTCTCTCTCTCTCTCTCTCTCTCTCTCTCTCTACCACAATAGAAGAAGAGCACTCCTAAGTTTTTTGAACAAGGGCTAGCACCTTATGAAAAACAATGTTTATGAGAAGCTTCCAAGCTTGGTATCAAAGAATGCTTTGTAGAATCATACATATATTTATGTTTTTTAGAATCTTCAAGAACTTGTGTAATACATTACTTTTAGAAATGCAATAGAATATACATGTAGGAATAGAGTATTCATAGTGTTTCACTTGGAAGAGAAGATATCCCTACAAGAATAGAAGTGATGTTTCTTTGGCCGTAGCAACGTGCGGGTCACATACTAGTACTAGAGTACTACACAACCAAAATTCAATCTTTGCTCCCTATTTTCTCTCTTGATGCGCACGTTCTTACTTCCATACCAAGGATAGAAAAGTTATGCTCAAATGTTACTTCTCTTACTGTTATTGTGACCACTCCACACTCTCTAACACCCTTAATATCATTAATTTTTTAAGCACATATGGGGACGACTCTAAGAGTATTTTAAAAAGCGCACATAATTCTCAACCAATGGGCGCAGCGTAGCGGCAATCGTCTAGCTGTCCTCTGGTTCCCGCGTTCCGTGCTAAAAAGCGAGTGGAATTCTCTTTCTTCCGAGTGCCAGGGACGGGTCTAGCTAGATTTTTGGTGGATCCGGAGGAAAGCTTCAATTTTGTTGCCCAAACTCAAGATGCCAGCCAGAATGCTCGCACTTGATCCTCTCTCTGCTGCCTCCTCGTTTGAACTGAGCCTAGCATATAGAATATTGAAGATGGAAAGTTGAAGGGGCGTCATGTTGAGGTGGCAAAAGCGGGTTGGAAGAGGGCGAAGCCTGCAATTCCGATCCACAATAGACACAGACGGCCTCGAACCCCGAAATGAAAATAATGCACGGAGTGACTCCAACCTTTACACGCAGCAAATGAGAGCTAAAAGTCAACCACTCCATCCATTTTTATTGCTTGCAAGCAGCGTGACAGTTTTGTTAATCATTGAGGTGTGATTGGTAGCATCTTGGAAAAGGATTGTGCAAGCTTGTAGCCCAAGGCAGTTTGAACGTACCTGTCATAATAACTAATATCTAATTCTCCTAAATGATTTTCTCATGCTAAACAGATCATTTAATATGGGAAAGTACCAGGGGAGAAAATACTAGAATATTTGTAAGGCTAGCAGACTGGTCACAGTAAGGATCCAAAGAGGGACCATTTGCAAAAGAGCAATGTGCATCAATGGGCTGAAAGACCCTAAGGTTCAGACCATTAAGACTTTCAAAAAGCTTCAGTTCCAAAATTCAAATGAAATGTTCAATGGTCAATCCTTAGGGAAATTGGATTCTTTGGGAGGACCACAAAGTCTTCCCATATCCCTAGATGGGAGTGCGCGAGCCCTAAAGGTAGGGGAAGAGAGATAAGAGGTGAGAGAACACACACACACACGCACACACACACACACTCAAGGCTTCCCTTTACACAAAGGGCATATTAGACACATGTCAGGTTCCTAGCCGAGTTGCCCCCAATTCCATTCAAATCATATTGGATGGCCATAGAGGTGAACCAATGAGAATTAGGCTAGAGTAAATTTAGTCTAATTAATTTTAAAACACTTGATAAAAGAACCAATAAAAATCAAGTCTCCTAGAAGATTATTGGACAGCTTTCCAAGGGGTCCAATGAGAATTAAGCAGCCAACGGCTTGCTTAATTCCTATTGTCCAGAGGGAAAGAAGGTCTAATGGAGATTTAAATGCAATATTTGAATGACCTAATAAAGGGGAAAGAGGGACACTTGTCACACGGCTCTCCATTTGACCTCTAATTTCCTATTGGCTAAGCATGGCATGAGCCAATGAGGGACCAGGAGGAGGAAATAGCAAGAGGGGTCGACCAAGAGTGAGAGGAGGCTGATTTTTCAAGACATTATGGCACACACGCCCACAAAAACTCATGTGTGAAGTAAAAAATACTATCTCCTTCTCAAGCTTTAATGAAAAGCTACTCATCATCTACTCCAAGCTTATGAGAAGGGAGGCCTACACCAACAACTCTTGGCTTTGTGATGCAAATCCAACCAAGAGCCAAGCTCCAATGCATGTTCATCTCCTCTACCATGCTAATTACTAAGCTATGCTAAGATATTAAGAATGATTATGTGAGGAGAAATACTTCTTTCTCATAAGAATACTTCTTCTTCCTCTAGATCTACTCTCATACCCCGCTAGCTCTCACCATCTTCGAAGGTGTGTGAGGTCTTGGGTCTGAGACAAATAGGGAATTGATGTTGTGTTTTTCAAGTGTAAGCTTAATGCATGAAGTTTCCATCTTCATTGCAGCAGCAACAACAAGTTATTTAAGGAACACAAAGTATTGTATTGTAAAGTGTCTCCCTTGATGGGGAAAACCTACAATACAAAGCCTTTTGGAGGGGGGGCGGCTCCATGTACATCCGGTCCTCAATTGTTGTCAATAGCCTAATTCTAACGAGGTGTTATGCTTTTGTTGCTCTCTCTCTCTCCAACCAAGCACTCTCGCTATGCTCGTTAGGAATCTATTCTTAATGAAATCCTCACTTTGTCTATGTTAATTTCTGCTACACATAAGTTACTACCCCATTTCATGTTACATTGGTATTAGAGCACAAGATTTCTCTTTTCTTACTCAAGAAGAGAGGTTCTCAAGATGACTATAAATGTTTGGTATTATTAATTGCATTTGAGTAAGTAGAATAGGGATTTTTCAGCCTTGTAGTGTGCCTACTTCATGTAGATAATGGGGCAACACCGTCGAGAGCTATGGTCTTAATAGTGGAGTCCTACGGGGCTTGTTGCCTACAACTTAACCACTATTGAGCTATTGGAAGCTTCACAGAAGCTGGTGTTGTTTTGGTGGTGAAAGAACCTCTCTTATATTCCTTGCAATTAATGATATTCGAGCCGCCCGTACAGGAGCTTGAGTGCTTTTCTAAAGGTTTAAGAGGAGTAGCAACTAGGGCTTGAAGTGCCAAAGTACACTTAAAACATTTTACACCTAAAATTTGTTAGAATGGATGACAATAGTAAAGAGAGTGAGATTAATATTGATAGCTTTGATTTTGCTAATGAAAGAGCAACTAATGATGCCCCTATGCTTGTAAAATATCTTGTTTCTAGGCTTCAATAAGCCCTGGGCAACCCATCTCTCCAAGGTGAATAGCTACAACACCCCCCAAGAAGAGAGAGTACCTAGGAAGCCTCCTATTGAGACTTCCAAAAGATGACTCTCTCCAATAAGGGAAGAAGAAGAGGATCCATACGAGGGACTCAAAAATATACTACTCGATGATGCATCTCCTTCCCAAAGGAGAACTCAAAGTTTCAATGGTAGAGCCCCCACAAAAAGAACGAGAAAGGAGTGAGTCTCCTGCCACCTCAATGGAGATGGCTCCACAAAGACGGCGGCCAAAACGCTCTCCAACACCCCCTAAACGGAGGAGACCATCGCACACTTCTCTACACCATAATTCAAAGAGGGACGAGAGAAAACAAGAGAAAAAAAAGGTGAGAAAGAGGTCACCCTCTTCTCCACCTTGTTCGTCCTCTTCCTCTTTTGAAGAAAGTGATGGTGCAGATAAGCAGGAACAAGGGAAGAAAAAGGCGAGAAAGAGGTCCCCCTCTTCTCCATCCTCCTCATACTCTTCCTCTTCTGAAGAAAGTCATGGTGTAGCTCTTGAACCACCTAAAAGAAGAGGCCATAGGAAATCCTATGCCGCGTGGAAGAGGTCATCCAAGCTCAAAAAGTTCAAAGATGGAGGAAAGAACATCTCTTTCCTTACCTACAATAGCACCTTTGGTGCTGTGGACAAAGTCTTGGCCTTCATCCAACAATTCAATGCGGTGTTTGGAGATGAGGGCTTCACGGAGTCCTCTAAGCTACATCATGTAGCTATGCATTTTCAAAAGTCCGCCAGGCAATGATGGTCTAGCGTACGAGCAAATGGTGAAGCTCCACGAACATGGAAAGCTTTAAGAGCTTCCATCATGAAGCAAGTTTTGGCTACCGATGCCAAAGATAAAGGATTCACCGAATGGCAAAGCTTGAAGCTCTCTCCCTACAAATCTATTCACAAGTATGTAGACAAGTTTTGGGATTTACACCTCAAAGCCACTATCTTCAAAAAGATGGATTTTTGAGAGCAAAAACAACAATTTTGTGCGGGTTTATCTGAGGATATGGCGGAGTATGTTAACTCTCAAAGGCCACACACCCTATCTGCAATCATACACCATACCATGGTGGCTTCAAGAATCAACTTTCAACAAGGGGCTAAGAGAAATCTTAAGCCCACGGAGAACAAGGACCGTAATAATGAGCCTAAGGGGAAGGAGAATGTCCAAAAGTCTCCCAAAGGCAACGCCAACAACAACAAAGCTAAGGAGAAGGGAGTTTATAAAGGCAAAAATAAACTCTCTCCTAAAGAGCTAGAGCGTTATCGTAAAGATAACCGTTGTTTCAAGTGTGGGGAGTAAGGGAATATCTACCATGCTTGTCCCCACAAGAATATATGAAATGAGCCTCCTAGAGCTACCTTGGTCAAAATCCAAGAAGAGGATGCTCATCACAAAGGATCTCCTCTATGCCATACTTGGGGAAAGGTAAGAGAATATGATTCTTTAATTCTCTTTGACCTTGGTTCTACTCACAATTTCATATCCACCACAGAGTTGGCCACCAAGCTAGGCATCCAAGCCTATGAGATGGGAGATGTCCTACCTGCCAATTGTTGGAATTAGGGTTGCAGAGAAATGCACACATCTTGGAGAAGATGAAGGAATCTCAAGGCACACAATAGAGAGTGTGTTTCTTAGTGTACAATGCACGGGGAAAAAACCTCCTAAAGAGAGAAAAAATGCCCCGGAGATCCTAGTGTGTTCATGCACATCACTACCACAAGTATATGGTAACAAATACCCCCTAGAGTGATGCGGTGAACAAGAGCTGGCACATGAGTAAAGTGAAGTGCCATGCCTTGAGGACATGATCAGTCCACAAAGGGGAGTAAGCCCAAAGCTTTTGCAGAAAGCTTAATAGAGATTCTCACGAGACAATGCCTTTGTGAAAAGAGATGCAAGGTTGTCTCGTGTTGGCACATAAGCCAAGGTGATCTCTCCTATTGAGAGCCTCTCCCTAACATAGTGGTAATGCACCTCAATGTGCTTTGCCAATGCGCTCTACTCTCAGTGTAGATAGTGTTGGTAGTGTCCTGTCCAACACCCAAATCAGCCATAAGGCGTCTGAGCCATACACACTCAACCGTAGCTGTGAAGACTTCCCTGTACTTAGCCTCACAACTCAAAGTGGCCACATTAGGTTGCTTCTTGCTCAACCATGATATACATGAATTGCCAAGCATGAAACAAAAACCACTTGTGGACACTCGCATGTCAAAACAACCAACCTAATTTGAGTTCAAAAAAGCATTAAGTCTGGCAACAATGATCCCCCCTTGCGATAAAACAAGCCAGGATGTAAAGTGCCACTAAGGTAGCGGAAAATATTCTTGACAGCCTGCCAATGCTTAGACCCTGAGCTATGCATAAATTTGCTGGCCTATGAGACTACAAACTGAGTATTTGGCCTCGTGTTGCATATATAAATGAGACATCCGATAGAAGTTTGGTAAAGAGTGACATCAACAAGATCACCAGCATCATGAAGACTCAATTTCAAACCTGTGTCCATGGGAGTGGAAATAGGTTTACAATCCTCAAGTCCAAACTTACATATCAATGTGTCTATGTAACTTTTCTGACACAAGCAAAAACCATCATCACATTGCTTAAACTGTATGCCCAAATAATGATGCAACAGTCCCAAATCTTTCATCTTGAAAGTAGCATTCAAATCAGCCTTAAATTCATCAACATGTCTCTCATTTGGTCCAGTGATCAGCAAATCATCTACATAAAGAACCACAATGAGAAGTACATCACCCTCACGCTTTACATACAATGTGCTTTCTGTTGGACTCTTACAAAAGGCTCGTTTGACCAAATGAATGTCAGCTTTCTCATAATAAGCACGAGAAGATTGCTTCAACCCACACAAAGCCATCTTACATCTGCACACTTTGTCCACTTGTCCTTTCATCACAAAACCGCGAGGCTGCGCTACATAACTTCCTCAAATATGTCACCATTTAAGAAAGAAGTAACAATGTATGATTGATGTACATCCCAACCAAAATGAGCTGCCAATGCATATAGAAAATGCACAATATTCATATGACAAGTGGGAGAAAAACTCTCTTCACAATCTATGCCTTTTTGTTGTGCATAACGCTTTGCAACAAGTCGAGCCTTATGGCGATTGATCTCACCATACGGCTTGTGTTTCAACTTGTAAACCCACTTTGTACCAATGGACTTTTTACCAGGAGGCAAATCACATAAAGTCTATTTGTCATTTTCTATAAGTGCATCATATTTTGATTGCATGGCAGCCATCCAATTTTTTGAAGTTTGTGCTTCATCAAAAGACAGAGGCTCATCGACATCATGTAAGCTAGACACAGCCAAAGCATAACAATCTTATGCATAAGATGCATGGCGAGAGCCTGAATGAGTATGACTAGACAAAGGTGCATCCAATTTACTGTCGTGCAATGTATGCACCTACCATTTTGGCATACCTCTAGCCTGCTCATTTTCAGCCCTTTCCTCATCAAGTACATCATGTACATCTGCATTAGTAACAGGCTGATCTGTAACATTTTCAAAAACCCCCATAGGTTGTACATTTGCCTCATTGGAATTTACATTCAAACTTCCACCACTGAAAAGAGGCAACAAAGTGTCATAAATGTCCTGTGAGGTTACATTACTGTCTCTAGTACATGACAACAAGGGCCACAACACAATCTTCCACAAACACTACATCCCGTGAAACCAGAATATGCTTTGTTTGCGGATGATACAACCTGTAACCTTTTCTTCCAGCATTATAACCAACAAAAATACATTTGACAGCCTTATCATCCAATTTTCTGCGTTGTGTTTGTGGCACTAAAGCATATGCCAAACAGCCAAAAACACGCATGCGCTCAATAGAAGGCTTTCTATCATGCCATGCTTCAGATGGAGTAATAGACTAAAAATCTGTTGTAGCACACCTGTTTAGTATATAAGTGGCACACATGATGGCCTCAAGACAAAAAGAATGCGGCAAAGCTTGACTTTTAACCATACATCGTGCCATTTTCGTAAGTGACCTGTTTTTCCTCTCAGTAACACCATTTTGTTGAGGTGTATAAGTCACTGTATATTGGTGTTTTATCCCATGACTAGCCAGAAATGCATTGAATTCATGAGACATATACTCCCCCCCTCGATCGGAACGGAGGGTGCCCATAGTACGTTTCGAGACATTTTCAGCCATAGCCAGAAATTGTTTGAAGCACATCAAAACTTCAGACTTCTCTTTAAGCGGAAATACACATGCATGCATGGAGTAATCATCAATGAAAGTCACAAAGTAAAGGTAATTGCCCAAGGACCGAGTTTGCATGGGCCCACAAACATCACTATGCACAAGCTGCAACCTGCATGTGGCCCGAACTGAACCATCCTTTGGAAACTTAGAACACTGCATCTTACCCAAACTACAGACTTCACAAACATGTTTGACATGTCCTTCAAGAGGCGGAAAAGAAGCAGCCATATTAGATTTTTGCAAACGCAGCAAACTGACAAAATTGAGATGACCAAACGTGCATGCAAAAGTTTTGCATCTGAAATAGCCCTTGAATCTGCAACTTCATTTGCAAAATTTTATCCAGACTTGTCATGAAAAGTGAGCTTATACATCCCACGACACAAAAGCCTAGATGCAACGATTTCATCACCAAATCTGAGATCATGAGCTGTACATCTGTGATCCACAAATTTGACTACAAGTCCAAGTCTAGCAAGTGCAGATCCAAACAAAAGGTTCTTCTTGATCCCAGGTACGTAAAGTGCATCAGCAAGTGTGAAAGAACTGCCATTAGCAGCAGTAAGCACAATCTTTCCAACTCCCTGAATTGGATAAGAGGCATTGTTGGCACAAGTGATAGAATTTCCATGAGGGACAGACTCGAGAGAGGTGAACAATTCACGATGTGAGGTGATGTGCTTTGTAGCACCATTGTCAAAATACCACACATGTGAATCTACAGCAACTGACATGCATGCATCATGGACAGCAGGATTGTAAGTGCACTCTACACTAAAAGCCCATTCTGCATCAACATCAATATTACAATCTCCTTTTACAGAAGACTCAACAATGGCTACATCTCTAGTGGAACTAGCATTTGTAGTGGAACCACCCTCTTTCTTCTTAGCCTCTTTTGCCTTCAACTTAGGACATTGCTTGATCAAGTGATCATCAGCTTTAAAATAAAGGAAACGCATCTTCTTTTTGCCCTTAAGTGCTGCCAGTAGAAGCATTGGGAACAGAAGTTTTGCTACTCGCAACAGAACCATAAGAAGTGGCTGCATTGCTATTACCACCCTTTCTTTGAGAAGCAATAAAATCCTGTTCAACTGCACGCTGTCTAGTCCTGTTTTTCCTATAAAGTGACTCTTGCAACAGCAATGTGCATAATGCATGGAACTTGACAACTTCAAGAATTCCTTGGGTCATTAGTCTCCAAGTACTAGCAAAAGTCTGGTAAGAATCTGGTAAGGCATTAAGAACAGTCTGCACAAGGAACTGTATGAAATGACTTTACCTGCAGAAATAAGTTTCTCAAATCATATCCTTGACACCATCAAGAAAAGTGTCGATATCATCTTCCTCATGCATAATCTTCGACTCCAGCTCTTTACGCAGCAAAGCAATTTTAGCCTCATTGCGGCTTGCATAAAGACCTGCTACAATATCCCAAGCCTGTGTTGCAGATTTTGTTGAATGAATGTGAGGAACAATGGCGCACTTCATAGACAACACAATCAATGCATGAGCCTTCGCATCCTTTACATCCTAACGAGCTTGTTCTACCGTAGGCAAAACAACTCTAATAGCAACAATCCTTGCAGCAAGACCTGCAACATCCTCAACATCGCCTACATCCTCAGAACTAGGATGCACATCAATGCCGTGCACAATATTCCAGACGCCCTTTGACACAGGAACGTGTTGCATCATATAAGCCCACATAGGGTAATTGTTCCCATCCAACCTGTCCTCAACAACAAACATCTTGAAGACATCTGTGTTGTTGTCAGCCATGGTAAATGCTGCACCTGATGTGAAAACTACCCGAAAATAGGAGAAATGGAGCGGGAACAACACGTGCTATATAGCACAAACCGTAGAAGACTGTAAGGCACTTGCTATGCAAAAAATAGCACAAACATAAATTTTGCACAAAATGAAAAAATTGCTTGTGTAGACCTGCCTGTAGTGGAAACGGAGGCTGAAATGAGCCCGAATCAGAAATCTGAGCAGACTGAGCTACCGAGCTCTCCCATTGATTTGTCAACTTGCAAATGCTCGCCAAACCTCACTGAAATCGGAGAAAGTGAGAAGGCGTGTGCTAGAGCAGCTGGCGACTAAGCCCGTGAGGACGCAACCTGCTCGAATACCAATTGTTAGAATTAGGGTTTCACACAAACGCACACAGCTTGGAGAAGACGAAGGAAGATCAAGGCACAAATAGAGAGTGTGTTTCTTAGTGTGCAATGGAAAGATTGATAGCCCTAGAGAGATGGGTGTATATACAATGCATGGGAGAAAAAACCTCCTAAATAGGGAAAAAATGCCCTGGTGGTCCTAGTGTGTTCACACACATCACTACCACATGTATATGGTAACACCAATGGTGCTCTCAAGGGGCAAGAAGCCTCGGTCAGTCCCTTAATTGGGAAATTGAGGCTGCATGTCCAAAGCTATGTGGACAAGGAGGATTTCTTTATCGCTCCTCTCAAGCATGAGGATGAAATCCTAGGGGCACCATGGTTTGATTGCATGGCTACCAATGTTAAGTTCCCTGGAAGGAAAATCTACTTTACGTTGAGGGAAAAAGATATGTACATAGATGCTAAGGAGTTGGGTAACACCATACCCATTGTACATAAGAAAGCTTTCAACAAGTCAATAAAGAGCTCTATTTTCATGTATATGATTTTTGTTGAAGATTCTCACAATGAACCTAATGTTTTAGCAAAAGAAAGTATAAACAATCAAAAGGAATTAGAGTTATTCAACGTCCTCAAGGGATTCCAAGATATTTTTATTGACGATATCCCTTGTGAACTACCTCCCAAATGAAGTAATGACGACCATGCAATTGAACTTCTTCCAGGAAGCTCACCGCCTAATAAACCTCTTTATCGAGTTTCTCAAGCTCAACAAGAGGAGATTATGCAGCAAATGTATGAGCTGGTTGAGAAAGGAATGGTTAGGTCTAACTCATCTCCATTCTGTTCACTAGTGTTATTAGTGCAAAAGACAGATGCACTACAAGAGGCTCTTCACATTAGCGACGCTCACACAGCGACGCTCAAAAAAAAAAATCCCGGCGTCGCTATGAGCGTCGCTATAAGCGTCGCTATGAGCGTCGCAAATTTCTTTGTAAATTTGCGACGCTCATAGCGACGCTCATAGCGACGCCAGCTGGGGTAAAAAAAATAACCGAGCGCGCCCAAAAACTCAGATCTCAGATTTGAGTTTTTCGGCGCCCTCAAGCAAAGAGCAGGTAACGCTCTCCCTCACTCTCTCTCTCTCTCTCTCTCTCTCTCTTTCTTTTACACACACACACACACACACACACACACACACACACACGAGGAGAGGAAGGAGAGCCAGGTATGCTCCTTCCCTCTCCTCATTCTCATGTTCCCTTCCCCTCTTTCTCTCTCCATCGCGCTCTCTCTCACACACACACACATACACACACACATATAGTGTTTTTGAGAGAGAGAGAGAGAGAGAGAGAGAGAGAGAGAGAGAGAGAGAGAGAGTGCAAAAACGCACACACATACATAAACAAAGAATGCACACACACATTGAGAGAGAAAAAGAGAGAGAGAGCATGCATAAACAAAAAACGCACGCATTGAGAGAGGAAAAGAGAGAGAGAACATGCATAAACAAAAAACGCACACATTGAGAGAGGAAAAGAGAAAGAAAACATGCATACGATCCAAAAAAACGCACACACATTGAGAGAGAAAGAAAGAGAAACTAAGGGAGCGTCGTAGGAAACTAATTAAAATTAAAAGACCTAAAGATCTAGCCGACGAGGAGTTGAACTGAAGACCTATTATTCAAGAGAGAAATGGCATAATCAATCTATCATACTTGGCATGGGTGATAGAAAGGTTATACCATTTATCTCTTTTTATTGGCACACACATCCACACACGCGCACACACACAGGAAGAAGAGAGTTATAACGTCGTAGGAAACTATTTTAAAAGACGTTAAAGATTAGGTTATATGTAGACTTACATTAAATTAGATTTAGGTTTATTTTTAACTAGATTTACATTTATTTAGGCTAGATTTAGATTTATGTTATATTAGATTAGATGCGGGTCTCCATAGACTGCGATGCCTGCATGAAGCGGGTGAAGAAAGCCCTCAATGGAATATAGGGTATTGCTGCCTTCACTCATAGTGGGCACCGTCGATCCAAAAGTACTGGTGAAATGTCTTCAGAAGATAGGGAAGAAGGTGGATCTTTAGGGCGGCAAGAGTCACTACATCCCCGACACAATGACCATCTAGACAACCTCTAGTCATTAGACTTACGTTAAATTAGATTTAGCTTTATTTTTAGTTAGATTTACGTTTATTTAGATTTACGTTTATTTAGATTTACGCTTATTTACGTTAGATCGAGTCCACGCAAGAATTACTTACGGTTTAGGGTTTAGAGTTAGACGAACAGTGAAAAGATCTACTGTGAAAAGATGTTAAGATGAAGTGAAGTGCTACAGCTAGAGAAGAGGCAAAGGGATTTTGTCCACTACATGCAGTATCATGTAGACGTGGGTGTGTAGATTTCTTGTACCCACAAATATAGGTATTGACCAATAAAGACGAGATTATAACCCGGTGGTTCTGATCTCCGTGCACCTCTAGACCGAGGTGTGCGGGGATTGGACATGACTAGAGAATGTGAGGTAAAGAGAGAGAGAGCGAGAGAGAGAGAGAGAGAGAGAGAGAGAGAGAGAGAGAGAGAGAGAGAGAGAGAGAGAGAGAGAGATAAGACGAAGAATGCCAATAGAATATTAAATTTGTTGTCTAGGTTATAAGTTTTTTATCCTCATTATGAGTAGCGACGAGGATGTGGGACCGTCCAACCGAAACACCTATCTCTCAACGAGGGTCTTATGTCCTTGTAATCAATGCAAGCATGCTGTGCGACGGACAAGACGTGTTTCTTTGCAGCACGTTCGTGAATTTGGCGAGTTCGATCCATCTATTATAGATCGAGTTGTTGCCAATTATAACTCGTCGGACTCTGACGCTGGCCAACAAGCAGCAATCTTGCAACCCAATAGACGTATTCGCAGGCGCTTTGGTCAAGCAGCATATGTGAGGCCACAAGATGTAGCCTCTGACAGCTCGGGGGATGATCATGCAGAGCACATTCCCAACGAGGCAATGTTTGAGCCCGAGATTGATGAAATGATCGAGACGATCATGGATTCAGAAAGGCTTATCTATGATGATATGAAAAGTGAAGCCGATACATCATTGTATAATGGAGCACGTATGTCTAGATTGAAAGCACTCCTGGTTCTTCTCAACATGCAGGCAAAGTTTGGATGGAGTGACACTAGCGTCACAGCGCTTTTCAGGTGATCTATTACAATTAGTTTACTTTAATAGAACTCATGGTGTATAATGATCTGATAGATTTTTACACGACTGTATCATATTTTTATGTTGTGTAGATTGCTGAAAGAGCACATTCTACCAGCTGACAATGTGATGCCAGATTCCCGAGATGAAGCAAGAAAGATTTTGCGAAACTTGGGGATGGATTACAATTCTATCCACGCTTGTCCTAATGACTGCATTCTTTTCAGAGGGGAATACACAGACATGGAGAAGTGTCCGAAATGTGATTCCGAAAGATATCGAGTAGATCTCCACGGGACAAAAATTCCACAAAAGGTTTTGCGACATTTTCCTTTGCTTCCTCGCATCAAGCATTTCTTCGAATGTAAGTCCATGGCCGCCCTAGCATCATGGCATGAGGAGAATAAATCTTCGGATGGTGTGCTACGAATTCCTGCAGATTGCGCAGCCTGGAAACATATAGATGGAACATGGTCGGATTTTGCCAGGGAAGCTCGAAATTTGCGCTTAGGCCTGGCTATGGATGGCGTAAATCCATTTGGTCAAAGATCAATATCTTACAGTGTATGGCCCGTTGTCATCGTCAACTACAACATTCCCCCGTGGTTGACTACGAAGAAGGGGCACCTATGGCTAAGCTTGATTGTGCCAGGGCGATATAAAGTGGGGAATATGGATGTGTATCTTCGTCCACTATTGGAAGAGCTACAACAATTGTGGATTGGCATAGAGGTGGTGGATATGAGCCGACACACAGGACGACAGAATGCTTTGATCAGAGGTATTCTAATGTGGACCATGCATGACTATCCCGGGCTAACAGAATGCTCAGGTGATCTATTGACACTCCTCTCTCAGACACTGTAAATCTTGTTTTTCCCCATAGTTGATCTATTATCATGTGTATACATGCAGGGCTTCAAACAAGCGGATACAGAGCATGTGTCACATGTGGACCTAGACTGAATGCACGTAGGGCACCCTCACTGAAGAAGCAAATCTACGAAGGTCATCAAGCGTATCTTCCGGAGAATCATGTGTTACGCGACGGCTTTTTGGGAAGAGAGCCACCAAGGATGTCTGCACAAGCATGGTTAGAGCAGAAGGAGATGTGCGATGACGGATTGCCTCCAGGGATGAAGAGACTATCTCTATGGTACGAGTTACCATACTGGCCTCGACTCGTGATCAATCACTTGCTCGATCCAATGCACATATTCAAGAATGTGGGTAATCTACTATGGGACCATTTGACCGGCAAGAAAGATACTTTGGGAGCCAGAGTTGACCTTAGAAATGTGGATCGTATGGAGCAATATTGGCCGCAAACAGCGTCTGATGGATCGATAAAACTTCCTAAAGCACCATGGATTTTCACAGGAGCCCAAGAACGCAAAGTAAAAGAGGCCATTCGATCTTTGCGGACCCCCACTGGCGTAATGCACTCGCTCCGAACGTGTTTTACTAAAGAAGGAAAGCTTACCGGTTTGAAGTCACACGATTGGCATAAAATGTGTCAGGTACGTTCATAGTGGACTTTAATATCATTGCATAAAATGTGGACTTTAATATCATTGCTGCACATACTTTACAGTTTATTTTACCGGTTGCCATTGAGGGATGTTTGTCTCTCGACATCCGTAACACAATCTACAAACTTGCAAAGCTGGTGCAATGGATCTCACAAAAGGAGATCGACGTAGACTCCATACCATTCGCCAAACTAAATGCTGCGGAGCTTGTGTGCATGTTTGAGAAACATTTTCCTACTACAATGCTAACCATTCAGGTGCATCTTCTTATTCACATAGTTGATGAGGTGGAAATAGCTGGCACAGTTCATTCCAGATGGATGTTCTTCTTAGAGCGTTTCATGAAAACGCTTAAGGGATATGTGCGTCAAAAGGCACGTCCGGAGGGTAGCATGGCAGAAGGTTGGTTGGTATCAGAGTCCCTAGTGTACATTGGAGAGTGGCTAGACGGATTTGATAAATCCCGGGACACGCTATGGCGAACCATAGATGATGAGCGCATATCTGGGATTGTCATGTGCAATCTCGGTGTTGAGAAGAAGATGACGGAAGATCTGGAGGCTAAAATCAACCGATTTTGCATGCTTCACAATCCAGTGATGCAAAAGTGGATTTCACAATATGAGGATGCAAAGCAAGAGCGACAAAGGGCACGAATCGAGTGGAGACGGGGAAGACGACCACCGATGCACTATCCAGCGGTTCTGGAGAGCCTACCAACCTTCATGAGCTTAAGATGGTTGCACAACCAATTGAAAAGCGCACAACAATGCGGTGACAAAGTGACTGAAGAAGAGTGGGAGTACTCTCGGGGTTGCGCGACCAAGGTAAGTTTGCAATGTACGACTAGCAAGTGACTTTATTTATAAACGTTTGAATGGCCACTCATAATCTTTGTTCGTTGTAGTATAAGTCATACACAGCAGCATGGTGTAAAGGTCGACATTTTAGGGTGGAACGAATCGACAAAAAGCGTTTTACTCAAGATTGTGGAATCATGGCAAAATTTGAACAGTCTAGTCGACGACGTTCCTCTGATGCAGATCCCGTGGTGGCGGAACTCACTTACTTCGGCACGCTGCAAGAGATTTTGAGGATCGATTACAGAGGATTTTTTGTCGACTTGTTCGACGTGCAATGGTTCAAGATAATCATGGAGGGTCGAAACGCTACTGTGCGTAGAGGAGAGTCTGGTTTTCTTGAGGTGGATTCTACTAAGAAATGGACTGACCTAAGAGACACTTTCGTACTACCCGAGCATTGTGAACAAGTAAGTATATAAATAGTTAACATCCCCCTTTTACAAGTTATGTGCTTGAAAGCTCTCATGTAAGTTATGTGGCTCTGGCAGGTAGTATTTCATCCTACAAAGTCTACATCAAACTGGTGGTACGTCATAGAGTTAGCCCCTCGTAGTGCAAGGACGTATGAAGGCTAGCATGTGCCAATCACAACGACATCAATGGAGGAGATCAGAGAAGATGCTCAATCAGAAGCCGTTGCGGTGGTGCCAGACGAGCATCAAGATGCTACTACTCTATATGGGGTGCATGCAGAGGAGCTACAAAATGAAACAGAGGATATGTGTTTAAACGGAGAGCTCTATATAGATATAGGAAGTTATGCTGAGTTATGCGAGGATGAGAGAGAGATCTCTTAAAGCCACAAATATTGTATTTGAACAATTTTGCTCCGTGCTGTAAAAGCTCTAGCTCTCTAAGTAGCTTCCATGGTGTGTAACGCTCTTTTCTACTCGCGCTCACATCTTTTGATTGAAAATTCTGAGTTTTCGACTTGCCTCTTCTACCACTCGATTCATTGCGTCATTGTATTTATATGCGTCATTACGTCATTGTATTTAATGGTCTTTGCGTCATTGTCTACTCTATTCATTCAATATTAAGTTTAAATATTCGTGTGTTTAATGCAGGTATGGATGATGAGGAGTTTCTTTCTTCTTTGTCACCGCAGCAGAGACAGTGGTACGTGGAGCGTCATCGCTCTGGCGCATCATCGCGCGTTCCTACACCATCCACATCTCCCTCTCTTTCGGAGCATTCGGCGCGCTCCGAAGCTTCGGCGTCGACGAGACGAGCGTCACACTCTTCTAGACACCGGCACTCTAGTGGTGGCGGTGGCGGTTGTTGTGGGGATTCCGCCACCGATGCCTCCACACCGCCTCGTGTTCGACGAGGCTCTTTACCCTCCCCTTCTTTGCCCGCCCCCACACCAGCCACAGCATCGCCGTCTACGCCAGGTTTTGCACGGCTGACTGTTCCTAGAAACTACACACCTCTACCTACTCCGCCAGGAGCCACCCCACTCGACACTCCTCGCTTCGGGGCCCAGACGCCGGTGGAGACACCTTACGTCCGTACCCCCATCGACACGCCGCTAGAGACCCCTGCCGGGACACCCAGGTTCACGCGTCACCGGCCAGAGGGCTTGCCTTACTCCGTCGACATCAGCGGCGGCATCATCATGGATGATGACGGCAAGAAGGTGATCTCGCGCATGCGTGGTCTTTGCTCTCAGCTGTTTAGACACTATATACTAAACAAATGGAGTGAAGTACCAAGTGATTTAAAAAACAGAGTCATCAGCATACTTCATGATGAGTTTCCCGTTCCAACACGGGATCAGCGCTTCAATGAAGACCTGCTGAAGATGCGAATACGCGAAAACTCCAAACACAAGCGTTCCGAAGTGCAAAAAGCAATTAAGAATGGGTGGAATAGGCCAGATTGGCTGGCCAAAGAAGATTGGAAGAATGCGAAGAAAGCAGCGCGCGAGAATCCCGACAAGTGGAAGCAACAAAAGGATGCAGCCAGAGCGCGAGTAGAGGCAGGGAGCTCGCACCACTTGGGGAGCGGTGGATGGGCATCATTTGAGGCCGATTTTGTAAGTCTTTTCACATTGCTCTTTATGCATGTTCGATAGTTTAGGGTTTATGAGTTTTTTAGTTCTAACATAATGAAATCTTTGTATGTTTTGACAGTGGTCGATGACAGGACGTGATCCCACACCGTACGAGCGCGAGTACGCAGGCAGGAAGGGCTTAAACGCCCTGATGGACATTCTCAGTTCTCGCGGCGGCATGGTTAGTATTAGGGTTTACTCTTTTTTATTTTTTGTATTGTTTTATAAATGTCGTTATATGTTTATACTTACTGAAAACTGTCTTATTGTCTTTTTTTGCAGAATCCGACAGATACGCCGCTTGGACGCGATGAGACGTCTGATTAGACGACGTCAGTTTAGCCGTAGCTAGATAGCATTAGTTTAGGGTTTCTCATAGCTTATGTATCATGAGACGGATTTTATACGTCTTTTTGAACCATGTATATTATTACATTTGTCACCGCAATTCCTTTTGCCAATCAATTCTTTATGCCTATGATGTTGTACAATTGTCATTATTACATTTGCCAATCAATTCAGTTTGTCTATGATGTGTACAATTGTCAATTTTGCAAACAATGCGTCTTGTGGGTGACTATTTTGGGTCTATTATTTACCTTTGCACTTTTTTTAAAAAGTGAATCAAGTACAATATGGTTGATGGGTGGCAGGGCATTCAATGTCCTGCCACCAAAAAAATATTCTCTCAGGCGTCGCTATAAGCGTCGCTATTTATGGCTCTGTAGCGTCGCTATATGCGTCGCTATACTCTTCTGTGACAGCGTCGCTATAAGCGTCGCTATAGGCGTCGCTATGAGCGTCGCTATATAGCGACGCCTATAGCGACGGCTATAGCGACGCATATAGCGACGCTCTCATAGCGACACTTTTAGCGACGCTTATAGCGACGCCGGGGGTTATAAAAACCCAATGTATTTCCGTCGCTAAGAGCGTCACAAGAGCACATAACCTCTTGTAGTGATGGCACATATCGTATGTGTGTCGACTATAGAGCACTAAATAGGATCACTATCAAGAATAGGTTTCCCGTTCCACGGGTAGAAGACCTATTTCATAAGCTACATGGGTCGACCTACTTCAATAGAATTGACCTAAAAAGTGGCTACCATCAAATAAAAATAGTTGATCAAGACATTGTAAAGACTGCATTTCGCGCTACGTTTGGTCTTTATGAGTGCATTGTCATGCCTTTTGTCTTGACCAATGCATCAACCACATTTAACCACTTGATGGAGAAGCTATTCAGGCCCCACCAAAACTTTACTGGAGTGTTCTTTGATGATATAATCATCTACTCTAATTCACTAGACGAACACAAGAAAACCTCTAGGTAATATTTCAAGTTTTTTGAGAGTATAAACTTTATATTAATTGAAAGAAAAGTGAGTTTTCTCTTACAATTAGAGATTTAGTATTTAGGTCACATTATCTCTCAAGATGGCATGCAAATGGATCCATCAAAGCTAGAGGTAATAAACAAGGAATCTACATTAACTAAGAAGCTTTATAGGTATGTGAGCATACTATAGACACTTCATAGAAACGTTCTCACAAATCACAGGACCATTACATGACCTAACCAAGAAAAACATTAGGTATACATGGTCTACCAAGGAGAACAATGCTTTCAAAAAGCTTATCTCCCACCTGTGCTTGTATAACCGCATCTCTCAAAGCCATTTGAGGTCCAATGTGACACCTGTGGTGATTGCCTTGGAGCTATTTTGCTTCAAGAAAGGCATGCCATAGCCTACAAAAGTCGAAGGCTCAACCCTCTTGAGAAATATCTAGGGATATGAGAAGGAACTCTCAGTAGTTCTACATGCTCTAGACTCGTGGAAGCACTATTTATTAGGGACTCCATTCATTCTACGAACGGATCACCAAAGCCTTAAGTACTTCATGACGCAGACCAAATTCTCTGACAAACAAATGAGGTGGGAAAATCTCCTTTTGCAATTTTATTTTCATATTGCTCATGTTGCTGGCAAGCATAATCAAGTGGTTGATGCACTCTCAAGACGACCGAGAGTAAATGCGATATCCATAACAACTCACAATGATCTATCTTCTATGATAAATGAGTATGCTATCGATCCCGATTTTAGAGATGTGATTTCATCCCTTGCAATAGGGAAGATGGAAGAACCATTTACCCTACAAGATGGTTATCTTCTCTATGGAAATAGACTATGCGTTACTAACTCACTACATGAGAAAGTAATGTATGAACCTCATGCTCCTCCTTATGCAGGGCATAGAGGCATTCAATCTACCCTAAAAAGGATAGAAACCTACTTCTATTGGCCTACCATGAAAGAGAACATACAAGAGTATGTCTCAAAATGCGTGGTTTGCCAAAAGACAATGTTTGATAGGGGGAAGCAACTTGGTTTGCTTCAACCTTTGCCAATCCCTAATTCAACGTGGGAGAGCATATCCATGGATTTCATCTTTGGATTTCCCAAGTCTATCCATGGGAATACAGGAATATGGATGATAGTAGACAGGTTCAACAAACAAGCTCATTTCATACCTGCCAAAAAGACTATCAAAGCCCATCAAATGGCAACCCTCTTCATATCACAAATCTTCAAGTACCATGGATTGCCAATGTCCATAGTGTCGTATAGAGATCTTAGAATGACTAGTAATTTTTGGAAGGGTCTCTTTGAGAATTTAGGTACAAGGCTAAACTTCTCCTCGGCCTATCATCCCCAAACAGATGGCCAAAGTGAAGTAGCTAACCTAACCATTTTTTATCTACTAAAAGCTTATGTCACAGAAGTAGATCAAAAGAACCAATGCTAGAAGTACTTACCCTTAGTGGTGTATGCTTACAATAACATTGTACATACTTCCATGGGAAAAGCACCTTTTGAGGTCATAGAGGGAAGATAAAAAAGTCCCTTGATACTCAAGGTACATGGGAAGATCTTCACTGCAGATGAATATAGCCGAGACCTACAAGAATATTTCCAAAAGATTAAGGATGCTATATCCATCTCTTAGAAGGCAAAAGGCTGATGCTAATAATCAAAGAAGAGCTTAGCCTTTAAACAAAATGATTGGGTCTTGTTTAAGTTTTTCAAGGCTTGATTAAACTTAAGACCTAATATATAAGAGGGAATTGTGATAACCAATCTGCCACACTCAAAAGTTATTATGGCTTCTTTTTCTTTTTCACTGAGAGAGATCCCAAAGATCTACCTGACATGTATTGAACTCCAAACTCACTGTGTATGTGTGTGTGTGTGTGTGTGTGTGTGTGTCCGTGTGCGAGAGCAAGAGCGAGAGGGATTGCGAGATTGAGAGAGAGAGAGAGAGAGAGAGGAGAAGAGAATATTTTTTGTCATAGGAACATTAATCCAATTCAAAATCTACTCGATGAGCTTGATCACAAGATCTAATAAGAAACAGAGAGGGAATTCCCATCTTGTTGGAGTGATTATAGAGGGACTAAAAGTACACCCTCCTTGCTTGTGCGCGCATGAGCGTGCACACACACACACCCCCCTACAGAAATGTGTATGTGCGTGACCCAATGGCCATGCTTTTCTTGGCCACAACAGCACGGAGGTCACATACTAGTCTCTATTTATATAGACAAAAAAAATCTTTCGACTTCCCACTTTCATGAATCTTTTCATTTCCTAAACTCACCCTTCACTTATGCACTTAAGATGTTTTGAAAGGCCTCACTGGTACCCCTGGCTTTCCAAAGTGGGATTCTTGGTGAGTGACCCTTTTTGGCCTGCCCAAAGGGCTAGAGCCATAGTGATGTGTTCCCATTTTGTTAGTGAAAAATCTCATATGTATTAAAAAATATATTTAAATTACACAATTTTTTGATTGGTAGAAAAGTTAGTGGACACTCAATGTGGGAGGAACGCTATCAAAAAAATGATGAAGCTCCACTTGACATCTTTGATCTGGAATCTAGACAAGCTTGAGAGTCAATACTCTTTAATCTAACTAATGACCCAAACAAACAAGTGAAAGGGTCACGACGGCTTTCAAAAACAATAAGAAAGTGATAAAATTGTTAGATTGAATTAAATTGGTATCAGTGTTTGGGAAAGGATTGCCTTAGCTTAGTTGTCAGCCAATTGAAAATCGAGACTAACTAGCTGTAAACCATGGTAAACGGAAGGAAAATCGATGAAATATGTGAGAATGTCGTCCAAAAATTTTACAAATCTCAAAATTTTTTCTACCTTCCCGGTTTTCTTCTTAGTGATGAGGAGGAAACTCGACTAGCAACCGCTTAATAAAAGAAACTTTCTCAAACGTTAACACTAACTGGAATCAAGCTATAGAATGCAAAAAATATAAAGCCATGTGAAGTTGTGAAATGAAAAGTGAAATAAAAAGAACTAATTAATATATGTGAATGTGCGTGTATAGATTTTATTAGAGTTATGCAAGGTCAAGCTTCACTTTAGCATTCAAAAGTAATAGAATGAGAAAAAAAAAATACATGTGTCTGTAAGTGTAAGTGTGAAATTTACTAAAATTATGCAAGGTGAAGCTTCACTTATGAAAAAAAAATTATGTATGTGTGTGAAATAAAGTAAAGACATGTTCACAATGTGAAATGTGAAATGAAAGGTAAGTCTCATCATACATTGAAAACAGTAAAACAATGGAAGTTTTTTAGAAACCCAGGGCAACACTAAGAGTTTGTTTTAGAAAGCCAAAAAAGATTCCTTGAAGCCAAGCGCTCTACTCGAACAACAATATGTTGGGTGCAACATGGCTGTGGTCGGCATATGAAACCACCGGGGAAAACGCACCCCTGACTTGCGTGCCAAAGTTTCTCTCTCACACACACATACCTGTCAGATGAGCAGACGAACTGTGCCGCCCACGTCTCTCCCTCTCTCTCTCTCTCTCTCTCTCACACACACACACACATACTACGAGATTAACCCTAGTCGTGTACGAAGGATGTTGTCTCTTACAATCCCTTCTTTTGCCAGGTATCATCCTCCCGTTGTTTCGCATCTGATTGTTCATTGCTTTTAGGTTTATCTATTGGACAATTTATTTTCATCACACAAAGCCACAGTGCTGCCATCTCTCTCTCTCTCTCTCTCTCTCTCTCTCTCTTTGCACACTGTTCAGATACTTAAGCCAAAGAGCGGCCGGCCTTTGAGCTTGGTGGGCATAGAGAAGAGAATCAGCAGCTATGGTGGGTGAAGGCTTTGTAAGCTCTCACGTTTTTCTAATAATTTGTGTAGGCAGTCCCTGTAGTAATGCAGGTATATCTATTTTGCTAAAGTGAGCACGCGTGCACACACACACAGAGGATCTCACAGGAGGCGATCTCTCTCTTTTGCCAATCATAATGTCAAGCAGGGGAGAGAGAGAGAGAGAGAGAGAGAGAGAGAGTGAGTGAGAGTGTATTAAGAACGAACATGGAATTGCTCTGTTGATCTCTTGCATAAGCTAATTGAAGACTACAACAGCTTTCCATGAAGCTCAGTGTGCCTCTCATCAATTACATGAATGCAAAGACGGTTGCAATCAAGAAACTACCCCAACCACCTAATTACAAAGGTTTCCTTTTAAGGCTTCAACACACTGCTGCACTGTACCAGTCAATGGCAATGAAGGTATGCTTATACACTGCACCAACTCTATGGTTGTGGATGCGGTCAGAGAGAGAGAGAGAGAGAGAGAGAGACCTCTCTTCTATCTCTTCTTTCTTCTACATTGCTCATCAAATTCCACAGATGGAGCAAGGAGGCAAGGCACAATGGTTTCCAATGCCTCAACAGTAGGGAAGAGGAGAAGGTGCCCATATATAGCTCAATAGCTGCTGCAATTGCTATCGTGCATTTTCCAAAAGGTATCTTTCTGTTTGTGTGCGGCCTTCATGGAGGTGAGACTCTCTCTCTCTCTCTCTCTCTCTCTCTCTCTCTCTCTCCCCGATCATGAACCCAGGGTGTCATGAGCTGGGATGTCACCGGGGATGGGGGCCTCCCCTGCATGCCATAGCACCAGCCTCCCACCCCATGAGCCACATGCCTTGAGCCTTGCTAGAGTCCTTCTCACTCTTATTGTTATTCCTTGCACGTCTCGCATGTTATCCGCTATCACGATCTACATGCCTCTGTCTCTTTGTCCAGTCTCCAACCTGGTCTCTTGCTGCGTTCAAAGTCGATGTCTGCAATCAACAGCTAATTTGTGACCAACACCTGGAGGGGAACTTCTCAAAGAAAAAACTTTAGAGAATTATGGCGGTGACGAGTTAGATTTCCATAGCTTCTCGCCTGCAGGCCCTAATCAAAATCGGATTGGGTGGCATATGAGTGGGCGTTTCTAATTATTAGATGCAAAAATTGGGAGCGAGCGGTTCAGTCTACAGTAGACAGGGGGCGTCTTGGGCTATCTGTGGGCGAATTAAAGAGGGGTCGCCATTCTAGAGATAATATAAGTGAGGCCGCCATAGTCAAGGGGAGTGAGAGTATCTTCTCCCGTACATGCCATCTACAGAGGCGGTCTTCATCATCAAGCTTTTGGGGCATCGGAAGAAGGTCTTCTTGACCTGCAAGCTTAGCAAGTGTAGCATGAACGGCAGTGGGCTGGGCGGCCATAATTGGAACAAGGGTAATCTCTTAGGAGAGCGACTTGTGCGGAGGGGGCGAGGTCCGAGAGAATTTGGTTCAGGGATCAGAACGAGAGAGAGAGTCAGGGAGGGTTGTAGTCCTGTGGAGCCTCGGCCCATCTCTCCTGCTCCTTTTCTTGTGGTCTCTAAAAATAACGTAGCCCTGTATGTACAGGAAGCTATAAGGGCCTAGGCTGCATGCAAATTAATATGGCCTTGATTAACATCTTGTGAGTGTTTGTGCCTCTTGATGCATGGATGAGATTGGGCTCAGATGAACAATTTTCGATTTATGGTGATCTGTGGATGCACGGATCATTGGTGCGTTTTTAATTATGTCATGGCACAATAATTGTCATTGCTAGGCCTCGTGATTTTATCACTTTTTTCATCTTGTTTGGCAAGAAATTGCGAGACAAGTCAATAAAAAAGGTCTCATGTGCATGTCTTGCTTTTGGGGCAGCAACAATAAGAGATGGAAAGATCTAGACCAGCTGACTTCACAATTTCACCTCAATGGCCCGGAAACACTGCTAGTCACCAGAGCTGTGGACGGGGCTCGATAGCATTACAATGCCTATTTGCAAGTCCAACTTCGAGTGGAAAGCCTATCATTGGCCTAAGGGAAGCTAGTTTTGTAAACCACAAACCAAGGGTATTTAGCATGCTCTTATGTTCAAGGCGGATTGGTTCGCACCTCTCAACAAACAATGGGGTAAACAATGGCTAGCACCTAGCTGGATTGCGGTGACTAATAACTTATGAAACACACAATGGGCACTGATATTTTTGTGGAAGCTGTTTTGGGGGGCCTTGCCGACATGCACCAGAATCGAAGTCCGTGGTATTGGTTGAGATAGGTGTTTGGGATGCAGAATGGTGAGTGAGGATCTTACCCACCTCTTCAAGGAGTGCCCAATGATTAGTGGCCTAGTAGGCAAGATATGCAAGTAGGTCCAAAGGATGTAGAAAATAGGGTTCTATAAAAACAATCTTTTCCTAGTAGGAAAAGCTATTGATATGTATTCAAACGTTGAGGGTCTGCTTTTTCCAGCGCATGTGGAAGGCCAAGAACCGTCGGATATTCAAGAATGATACGTCGACGGCTAGCTTCAAGGAGATTCTCTACAAATGTAGGGATCTGATAATTGCCATTGGGAAGAAGAATCGAAGAACTCATATTGTGGAGGCAGGCCTGTCTAACCGTCACAACCCCTTGCGAGTAAAGTTGTGTGAGCAATGACTGTATTGCTTTGTGTTGTATCACACGTCTCCGCAAGGCGTTGTAAGGTGTTTTGCTAGCATTGAAGGACTGGATCACGAATTTTGATTGTCACAAGGATAGGATTTAAGTCATAGGTAGTCCTCACAAAAAACTAGGATTTAGTGATTTTTTAACAAGCTAAAATTGTAAAATCCCCGCCAAATTTGAGCATGCCTTTAAGAAAATTAACTAGTAAAGTTTTGAAAATTTTAGTGCAAATGTCAACAAATGCTTCAAATTTTGACCTAGTAATCAAAAGATTCCTAAATGTGTCCTTATTTTTATCGACTAGGAAAAATGTTGTTGGCAAGCCCTGCTTATAGCCAACATTTTTATGTGGTTACTACAATGAATATTAAGGGTCACCACACTACATCCGGGTCTTACTACCAGGATTCCTTTCTGTATTCTTTGGCTAATGGTGCAATATCACTACTCTATGCACCCTACCCCTATGTATATGTCACATGGAAACAACTCTCATTTTTTGGGATGGAGATCCTACTATGGCTAATGCTGCACAATCACTTCTCTATGCACCACACTACATTTGGGTCTTATCTACACCCTGGAGTCCTTTTCCTTTTCTTTGGCTAATGCCACACTATTACTACTCTATGCACCTTACCCTATGTCTATGCCACACGGACACAACTCTCAACTTTTGGGATGGAGATCCTACTCTACCCTATGACAAGTCCAATTTCTCAATTTCTCTCTATATTCTCACACACACATAACTTTTGGGGTGGGGTCTACTCTACTCCATGACAAGTCCAATTTTCCATTTTTTTCTCCCTATATTCTCACTCATGGGCACAAAAAACATACATACAAGCGTGCACAAAAGCAAGTGTTGTGCATTATTATATACAATATAAGAACTATGTGTGCATGCATGTATTGGTATGCAATGGTACAATTGTGATCTCTCTCTCAGACACTTGCTCTTCCTCCAACCTATCATTGAAGTTTGAATAATGTACATTACATAACAAGAATCATGCAATAAGAGTTTCAATGAGAGTATACGTCTATGAGATGAGAGGAAGCAGATTGTATTTCTTTGAGTGTGTGTTATAGTACCAAGTTGGAAATCAAGCACATGTCTACAAAGGAGAGGATCTATCATAACTACCCATATTGGAAAGAGAAAAGGAGCGAGCGAGAGAGAGAGAGAGAGAGAGAGAGAGAGAGGACTGAGAGATACCAAAATAAAAATTGCTCTTCACTCCATTTCTCTCTATCTACAAACCAATGGTTTGGACATCTACTTTTCATTTTGAGGGCCTTAAAGGAACTCACCTTTTCATCATTCCATGGGCTATGCCAACTACCCTCAAATTTGAAGAGTAACACTACTTTTCATTCTGAAGTCCATTTCATCCTACCATGGGATGGACAACAACCCTTAAATTTAAAGGCATAAATATATCTAATGCAGATAAAAAAAACCCAAAACCCTCGCATCTTTAAGAGAACCAATATTGTGGTAGCTCAATTCAATGATATCATGCATGAAATCATTAAGCTTATATGTTTAATAAGGTCAAGAGTGGGTAAGTTGCATTATACGTTATACGGGATACATATAATACCTCATATACGGGTATGTTTTACATGACCTCATATTATACGGGCGTAATATACGATGCCACGTTAGCAAATACGGCCAACCAATTTTTTTCCTAGCTTTTCGATCAAAGTTTCTTATGATCAAAAAACCTATCGATCAAAAATTAATTTGGACAAGGTATTTTTTTATTGAAGAATATATTGATCGAAAAAAAAGTACATATAGCGGCAACATGCCTTGTTGAGACTAGTATTCATCACAAAAGGTATTCCATGTCATTAGTAGACTAAAAAAATGAAACTTTTTATGATTAAAAAATTATTGAAATTTAAAATAGTTTTAAAATCTTTTGATTAAAATCAATTTAATGTTTTTTTAAAATTTGATTGATTATTTCTTTTAAAATCAAATTATATAAGCTTTGTATGTTGTGTAGAGCTCAACTTCTCACTTAGACAAGGTGTTTATTTTTTAGGAGTCACTTGCTACGTGCTCAGTTTACTGACATGTGGAAGTGAATTAGTGATATTATTTAGATATTGTCGTTGTGTGCAGAGTGTACTCTCACATGAGGCTATCTTTCTGTAAAATATAATAGAATAGAGGTCAATTGTATTTAGGTATGTTTGATTTGGACGTGCAGATACTTTCTCACCTCAACGTGAACATAGATAGAATTTCTTTTTGTCCTGTGTAGAGCCATCACACTATGCTCTCATTGGAATCAAAACTTAGGAATCTCATGTTTAAATACATTGATATTACATTATCTTTATTTGGATTGCTACGTCTATCATACCGTGTGATCGTACACGTGCATGAACTGCACATAGATAAGCTTTTAAAGATTTACCGTGGAGTGTGAGAACTTCATGTTCGCACTTCACATAGATATGACAATTGTCTAGATTTGCAATTAATCCTCATGTTCCAATGAGAATCAATTGCAAGATTTGATCAATATTATCGATTATCGTAATGTGTGAAAGCTGTAAGCTTGCACTTTATATAAATCGATATAGTGCAACGTGATGATGAGTTTTTTTTTGTATTTTTTTAAATAAGTGATTCAGATTATTGAATATCGTAATGTGTGAAAGCCAAAAGCTTGCACTTTAGATGGATCAATATAGTGCAGTGTGATTGAAATATTTTGTTTGAAGTGATGAAGTTATTTAGCGCATCAAAATATAATTTGAATTACATGAGTTTATTGAAGAATTATAAGACTATCATTGTTTATTGTTAATTGATAATGAAGCACGGGACTAATTGATAATGTGTGGATAGATTTTGATCACTATATTGATCAATAGAGAATTTCTTGTTTATTGATCTTGTAGTTTAAATTTATTTGTCAGCATGGTGAAAGGACACGAGTGGAGTTACGTCCATGAGCTGCGTGCTGGAAAGAATACATCTTGAATGAAATGCAAAACTTGCGGCCATGAGTTCAGTGGTAATGTGACTAGAATCAAAGAGCATTTTTTGAAAGTCCTTGGTAATGTGTCCGAGTGTACGGCTCCGCTCAGAAATATTCATGCTAGATTACCAAAGTATGCTCGCATAGCAGAGTAAATTGTTGTAGCTAAAAAGAAAAATGCTAATGCCAAACAAGTTGCAATGGATGTTGAAATGTTCATTGTCAATGAGACGACATAGCACATGCCTACGAAATCAAATGATTATACTCCCCAATCAACTCCTTTTCATGGACATGCTTCAACGTCAACATAAAAAATCCTAGCTCAACTAAAGCTAGTAAAGCATCATCCAATGGCCGAACGTTGTATAAAGTGATAGATAAGCAACGGTTGCTTGAGTTTCACTTTAATAAATGCAAGCTTTTGTGGCATGCGGTATACCATTCAATGCTATGCACAACCCCATATTTTAAGATGCTTTAATGAGCACAACCAAAAAAGGGTTTGTGATTTCTAATTATAATAAGATGCACACATAGTATCTAGATAAAGTGAAAGACAGCCCCGGGGGATTCACTATTACTAATGGGGGGCTGTCACCTGCGTGCATCAAAACTAGATAAACCCCCTTATGTATGGTATCTTACATGCTAACCTACCCCCCTACATACGGGCAAGATAGGAACGTTCTTGCAATGAGACATCCCCCCTCATACGGATTTCGTACGGAATGTAATGACCCGCTATTTTATGTATGCTAATAACATAACAATTTTAGATGCACATGCTTTTGCAAAAATACATGCTGAAGTGCAAATGAACAGAGAAGTGTAGATTGTACTGTGTTTTTACACTACAAGAGGTTGTGTGCTCTTGTGACACTGTTAGCGACGGAAATACCTTGGGTTTTTATAACCCTCGGAGTCGCTAAAACCATCGCTAATAGCGTCGCTACGAGAGCGTCGCTATATGCGTCGCTATATCCGTCGCTATAAGCGTCGCTATATAGAGACGCTCATAGCGACGCTTATAGAGACGCTCATAGAGACGGTCATAGCGACGTTTACACAGAAGTCTATAGCAACGCTCATAGCACGAGAGAATTTTTTTTTGGTGACCGGGCATTGAATGCCCTGCCACCCATAAACCATATTGTACTTGATTCACTTTTTAAAAAAAGTGCAAGGGTAGATAATAGACCCAAAATAGTCACCCACAAGACGGATTGTTTGCAAAATTGACAAGTGTAAAATTGACAATTGTACACATCATAGGCAAAATGAATTGATTGACAAATGTAATAATGACAATTGTACAACATCATAGGCATAAAGAATTGATTGGCAAAATGAACTGCGGTGACAAATGTAATAATATACATGGTTCAAAAAGACGTATAAAATCCGTCTCATGATACATAAGCTATGAGAAACCCTAAACTAATGCTCTAAACTGACGTCGTCTAGTCAGACATCTCATCGCGTCCAAGCGGCGTATTTGTCGGATTCTGCAAAAAAAGACAATAAGACAGCTTTCAGTAAGTATAAACATATAACGACATTTATAAAACAATACAAAAAATAGAAAAGAGTAAACCCTAATACTAACCATGCCGCCGCGAGAACTAAGAATGTCCATCAGGGCGTTTAAGCCCTTCCTGCCTGCGTACTCGCGCTCGTACGGTGTGGGATCATGTCCTGTCATCGACCACTGTCAAAACATACAAAGAATTCATTATGTTAGAATTAAAAAACTCATAAACCCTAAACTATCGAGCATAAAGAGCAATGCAAAAACACTTACAAAATCGGCCTCAAATGATGCCCATCCACCGCTCCCCAAGTGGTGCGAGCTCCCTGCCTCTACACGCGCTCTGGCTGCATCCTTTTGTTGCTTCCACTTGTCGGGATTCTCGCGCGCTGCTTTCTTCGCATTCTTCCAATCTTCTTTGGCCAACCAATCTGGTCTGTTCCACCCATGCTTGATTGCTTTTTGCACTTCGTAACGCTTGTGTTTGCACTATTCGCGCATTCGAATCTTCATCAGGTCTTCATTGAAGCGCTGATCTCGTGTTGGAACGGGAAACTCATCATGAAGTATGCTGATGACTCTGTTTTTTAAATCACTTGGTACTGCACTCCATTTGTTTAGTATGTAGAGTCTAAACAGCTGAGAGCAAAGACCACGCATGCGCGAGATCACCTTCTTGCCCTCATCATCCATGATGATGAGACCGCTGAAGTCGACGGAGTAAGGCAAGCCCTCTGGCCGCTGACGCGTGAACCTGGGTGTCTCGGCAGGGGTCTCTAGCGGCGTGTCGATGGGGGTACGGACGTTAGGTGTCTCCACCGGCGTCTGGGCCCCGAAGCGAGGAGTGTCAAGTGGGGTGGCTGGTGGAGTAGGTAGAGGTGTGTAGCTGCTAGGAACAGTCAGCCGTGCAAAACCTGGCGTAGATGGCGATGCTGTGGCTGGTGTGGGGGCGGGCAAAGAAGGGGAGGATAAAGAGCCTCGTCGAACACGAGGCGGTGTGGAGGCATCAGTGGCGGAATGCCCACAACAACCGCCACCACCACCACTAGAGCGCCGGTGTCTAGAAGAGTGTGAAGCTCGTCTCGTCGACGCCGAAGCTTCGGATCGCGCCGAATGCTCCGAAAGAGAGGGAGATGCGGATGGAGTAGGAACGCGCGATGATGTGCCTGAGCGATGACGCTCCACGTACCATTGTCTCTGCTGCGGTGACAAAGAAGAAAGAAACTCCTCATCATCCATACCTGCATTAAACACACGAATATTTAAACTTAATATTGAATGAATAGAGTAGACAATGACGCAAAGACCATTAAATACAATGACGTAATGACGCATATAAATACAATGACGCAATGAATTGAGTGATAGAAGAGGCAAGTTGAAAACTCAGAATTTTCAATCAAAAGATGTGAGCGCGAGTAGAAAAGAGCGTTATACACCATGGAAGGTACTTAGAGAGCCAGAGCTTTTACAACACGGAGCAAAATTGTTCAAATACAATATTTGTGGCTTTAAGAGATCTCTCTCTCATCCTCGCATAACTCAGCATAAATTCCTATATCTATATAGAGCTCTCTGTTTAAACACATATCCTCTGTTTCATTTTGTAGCTCCTCTGCATGTACCCCATATAGAGTAGTAGCATCTTGATGCTCGTCTGGCACCACCGCAGCGGCTTCTGATTGAGCATCTTCTCTGATCTCCTCCATTGATGCCGTTGTGATTGGCACATGGTAGCCTTCATACGTCCTTGCACTACGAGGGGCTACCTCTATGACGTACCACCAGTTTGATGTAGACTTTGTAGGATGAAATATTACCTGCCAGAGCCACATAACTTACATGAGAGCTTTCAAGCACATAACTTGTAAAAGGGGGATGTTAACTATTTACATACTTACTTGTTCACAATGATCGGGTAGTACGAAAGTGTCTCTTAGGTCAGTCCATTTCTTAGTAGAATCCACCTCAAGAAAACCAGACTCTCCTCTACGCATAGTAGCGTTGCGACCCTCCATGATTATCTTGAACCATTGCACGTCGAACAAGTCGACAAAAAATCCTCTGTAATCGATCCTCAAAATCTCTTGCAGCGTGCCGAAGTAAGTGAGTTCCGCCACCACAGGATCTGCATCAGAGGAACGTCGTCGACTAGACTGTTCAAATTTTGCCATGATTCCACAATCTTGAGTAAAACGCTTTTTGTCGATTCATTCCACCCTAAAATGTCGACCTTTACACCATGCTGCTGTGTATGACTTATACTACAACGAACAAAGATTATGAGTGGCCGTTCAAATGTTTAGAAATAAAGTCACTAGCTAGTCGTACATTGCAAACTTACCTTGGTCGCGCAACCCCGAGAGTACTCCCACTCTTCCTCAGTCACTTCGTCACTGCATTGTTGTGCGCTTTTCAATTGGTTGTGCAACCATCTTAAGCTCATGAAGGTTGGTAGGCTCTCCAGAACTGTCGGATAGTGCATCGGTGGTCGTCTTCCCCGTCTCCACTCGATTCGTGCCCTTTGTCGCTCTTGCTTTGCATCCTCATATTGTGAAATCCACTTTTGCATCACTGGATTGTGAAGCATGCAAAATCGGTTGATTTTAGCCTCTAGATCTTCCGTCATCTTCTTCTCAACACCGAGATTGCACATGACAATCCCAGATATGCGCTCATCATCTATGGTTCGTCATAGCGTGTCCCGAGCTTTATCAAATCCGTCTAGCCACTCTCCAATGTACATTAGGGACTCTGATACCAACCAACCTTTTGCCATGCTACCCTCCGAACGTGCCTTTTGACGCACATATCCCTTAAGAGTTTTCATGAAACGTTCTAAGAAGAACATCCATCTGGAATGAACTGTGCCAGCTATTTCCACCTCATCAACTATGTGAACAAGAAGATGCACCTGAATGGTTAGCATGGTAGTAGGAAAATGTTTCTCAAACATGCACACAAGCTCCGCAGCATTTAGTTTGGCGAATGGTATGGAGTCTACGTTGATCTCCTTTTGTGAGATCCATTGCACCAGCTTTGCAAGTTTGTAGATTGTGTTACGGATGTCGAGAGACAAACATCCCTCAATGGCAACCGGTAAAATAAACTGTAAAGTATGTGCAGCAATGATATTAAAGTCCACATTTTATGCAATGATATTAAAGTCCACTATGAACGTACCTGACACATTTTATGCCAATCTTTTGACTTCAAACCGGTAAGCTTTCCTTCTTTAGTAAAACACGTTCGGAGCGAGTGCATTACGCCAGTGGGGGTCCGCAAAGATCGAATGGTCTCTTTTACTTTGCGTTCTTGGGCTCCTGTGAAAATCCATGGTGCTTTAGGGAGTTTTATCGATCCATCAGACGCTGTTTGCGGCCAATATTGCTCCATACGATCCACATTTCTAAGGTCAACTCTGGCTCCCAAAGTATCTTTCTTGCCGGTCAGATGGTCCCATAGTAGATTACCCACATTCTTGAATATGTGCATTGGATCGAGCAAGTGATTGATCATGAGTCGGGGCCAGTATGGTAACTCGTACCATAGAGATAGTCTCTTCATCCCTGGAGGCAATCCCTCATCACACATCTCCTTCTGCTCTAACCATGCTTGTGCAGACATCCTTGGTGGCTCTCTTTCCAAAAAGCCGTCGCGTAACACATGATTCTCTAGATGATACGCTTGATGACCTTCGTAGATTTGCTTCTTCAGTGAGGGCGCCCTACGTGCATTCAGTCTAGGTCCACATGTGACACATGCTCTGTATCCGCTTGTTTGAAGCCCTGCATGTATACACATGATAATAGATCAACTATGGGAAAAAACAAGATTTACAGTGTCTGAGTGAGGAGTGTCAATAGATCACCTGAGCATTCTGTCAGCCCGGGATAGTCATGCATGGTCCACATTAGAATGCCTCTGATCAAAGCATTCCGTCGTCCTGTGTGTCGGCTCATATCCACCACCTCTATGCCAATCCACAATTGTTGTAGCTCTTCCAATAGTGGATGAAGATACACATCCATATTCCCCACTTTATATCGCCCTGGCACAATCAAGCTTAGCCATAGGTGCCCCTTCTTCGTAGTCAACCATGGGGGAATGTTGTAGTTGACGATGACAACGGGCCATACACTGTAAGATGTTGATCTTTGACCAAATGGATTTACGCCATCCATAGCCAGGACTAAGCACAAATTTCGAGCTTCCCTGGCAAAATCCGACCATGTTCCATCTATATGTTTCCAGGCTACGCAATCTGCAGGAATTCGTAGCACACCATCCGAAGATTTATTCTCCTCATGCCATGATGCCAGGGCGGCCATGGACTTACATTCGAAGAAATGCTTGATGCGAGGAAGCAGAGGAAAATGTCGCAAAACCTTTTGTGGAATTTTTGTCCCGGCCCGTGGAGATCTACTTGATATCTTTCGGAATCACATTTCGGACACTTCTCCATGTCTATGTATTCCCCTCTGAAAAGAATGCAGTCATTAGGACAAGCGTGGATAGAATTGTAATCCATCCCCAAGTTTCGCAAAATCTTTCTTGCTTCATCTCGGGAATCTGGCATCACATTGTCAGCTGGTAGTATGTGCTCTTTAAGCAATCTACACAACATAAAAATACGATACAGTCGTGTAAAAATCTATCAGATCATTATACATTTAGAGTTTTATTAAAGTAAACTAATTGTAATAGATCACCTGAAAAGCGCTGTGACGCTAGTGTCACTCCATCCAAACTTTGCCTGCATGTTGAGAAGAACCAGGAGTGCTTTCAATCTAGACATACGTGCTCCATTATACAATGGCGTATCGGCTTCACTTTTCATATCATCATAGATAAGCCTTTCTGAATCCATGATCGTCTCGATCATTTCATCAATCTCGGGCTCAAACATTGCCTCGTTGGGAATGTGCTCTGCATGATCATCCCCCGAGCTGTCAGAGGCTACATCTTGTGGCCTCACATATGTTGCTTGACCAAAGCGCCTACGAACACGTCTATTGGGTTGCAAGATTGCTGCTTGTTGGCCAGCGTCAGAGTCCGACGAGTTATAATTGGCAACAACTCGATCTATAATAGATGGATCAAACTCACCAAACTCGCGAACGTGCTGCAAAGAAACACGTCTTGTCCGTCGCACAGCATGCTTGCATTGATTACAGGGACATAAGACCCTCGTTGAGAGATAGGTGTTTCGGTTGGACGGTCCCACATCCTCGTCACTACTCATAATGAGGATAAAAATCTTATAACCTGGACAACAAATTTAATTTTCTATTGGCATTCTTCGTCTTATCTCTCTCTCTCTCTCTCTCTCTCTCTCTCTCTCTCTCTCTCTCTCTCTCTACCTCACATTCTCTAGTCATGTCCAATCCCCGCACACCTCGGTCTAGAGGTGCACGGAGATCAGAACCACCGGGTTATAATCTCGTCTTTATTGGTCAATACCTATATTTGTGGGTACAAGAAATCTACAAACCCACGTCTACATGATACTGCATGTAGTGGACAAAACCCCTTTGCCTCTTCTCTAGCTGTAGCACTTCACAGCATCTTAACATCTTTTCACAGTAGATCTTTTCACTGTTCGTCTAACTCTAAACCCTAAACCGTAAGTAATTCTTGCGTGGACTCGATCTAACGTAAATAAGAGTAAAACTAAATAAACGTAAATCTAACTAAAAATAAACCTAAATCTAATTTAACGTAAGTCTACATCTAACCTAATCTTTAACGTCTTTTGGGATAGTTTCCTACGACGTTAAAACTCTCTTCTTCTTGTGTGTGTGTGGGTAAACCTAAATAAATCTAAATAAACCTAAGTCTAATCTAATATAACATAAATCTAAATCTAACGTAAATTTTGGTATATTAAAAACAAAGAACTAAACTAACAGGGATTATAAGAACCTTCAAAGTGATTTAACACATAATTTCTCACATAACTCGGCAAGAGTTGGCATTCTCATCACTAAAGGTGTGAGAGTTAACTTCCGATGGTGACGCTGCCTCATCTCCATCCACATCTGACGACAACAATTGGCCCTTTAGACCGTTCTTGCTCTTGTTACTAACTTTGAAGTTGCTGTTGAATGACTAGAGGTTGTCTGGATGGTCATTGTGTCGGGGATGTAGTGACTCTTGCCGCCCTGAAGATCCACCTTCTTCCCTATCTTCTGAAGACATTTCACCAGTACTTTTGTATCGACGGAGCCCACCATGAGTGAAGGCAGCAATACCCTATATTCCATTGAGGGCTTTCTTCACCCTCTTCATGCAGGCATCGCAGTCTATGGAGAACTAAATCTAATCTAATATAACGTAAATCTAAATCTAGCGTAAATAAACGTAAATCTAATTAAAAATAAAACTAAATCTAATCTAATTTAACTTAAATAAACCTAAATCTAATTTAACGTAAGTCTACATCTAACCTAATCTTTAACGTCTTTTAGGATAGTTTCCTACGACGTTATAACTCTCTTCTTCTTGTGTGTGTGTGCGTGTGTGGATGTGTGTGCCAATAAAAAGAGATAAATGGTATAACCTTTCTATCATCCATGCCAAGTATGATAGATTGGTTATGCCATTTCCCTCTTGAATAATAGGTCTTGAGTTCAACTCCTCGTTGGCTAGATCTTTAGGTCTTTTAATTTTAATTAGTTTCCTACGACGTTAAATTAGTTTCTCTCTCTTTCTCTCTCAATGTGTGTGCGTTTTTTTGTTTATGCATGTTTTCTCTCTCTTTTCCTCTCTCAATGTGTGTGTTTTTTGTTTATGCATGTTCTCTCTCTCTTTTCCTCTCTCAATGTGTGCGTTTTTTGTTTATGCATGCTCTCTCTCTTTTCCTCTCTCAATGTGTGTGTGCATTCTTTGTTTATGTATGTGTGTCTGCGTTTTTGTTTATATTTGTACTCTTTCTCTCTCTCTCTCTCTCTCTCTCTCTCTCTCTCTCAAAAACACTATGTGTGTGTGTGTGTGTGAGAGAGAGAGAGAGGGAGAGAGAAAGAGGGGAAGGGCACATGAGAGTGAGGAGAGGGAAGGAGCATACCCTGCTCTCCTTCCTCTCCTCGTGTGTGTGTGTGTGTGTGTGTGTGGAGAAGAAAGAGAGAGAGAGAGAGAGAGGGAGAGCGTTACCTGCTCTTGCTTGAGGGCGCCAAAAAACTCAGATTTGAGATCTGAGTTTTTGGGCGCTCTCTGTTATTTTTTTAGCCCAACCGGCGTCGCTATGAGCGTCGCAAATTTACTTGTAAATTTGCGACTCTCATAGCGACGCCGGGATTTTTTTTTTTAGCGTCACTGTGTGAGCGTCGCTAATATGAATAGCCTCTTGTAGTGTTACTTGCAATAAATGTTAAGAGAACAAACCATGAATTCAAAATGCAAGGGATGTTTTAGAAAAGTGTCCTGCTTAGTGATGTTGGTCATGCCAGGGAGGAGGGGACACAAGGAGATATATGCACACATCACGAACCATGGGAGCTGGTCAAGGGGGGAGGATTGCAAAAATCTTCCACCAAATGATTTCTTTTGACGAGGAGCAAGAAAAGGAGTGAGTAACCTCACATTGAAATAATCTACCTTAAGTCATCGTGTTGATTGCCTTTAAATTGGCTAAATAAACTCTCATTTTGTCTCTATCCCAAGATCTTAAAGCAAACAATTATTTAAGTTGGGGAAAAAAATGTGATGTTATATGCAACAATTACTATTCCTAAATGGTTTCTCTTGGTCCCACTACTTTACAAAATAGTAGAAATGAAGCTAATCAATGAAATATAAACTTTCCTTGCATACATGGATGAACAAGAAACTAAATTTCGTGCTTACAAGCCTTTAGATATATTCCACATTCTTTGAAATAAATGAGCGATGCAACTTAATTTTATCATTGAAATCCACCACTTGAGCAGCTCTGGTTATGCTATGGATCATCACATCGATGTGTTCTTCTCCCTCAACATATGTATTCTCCATAGTGATAATCCTACCAAACATACATTCACTAGCGAAGCAAATCATCAAACCATTTAGCACATGGCACTTGCAAAAACAAAATTGGATTCAAGCTTTTATTGAGCAAGGTTCTCCACTGAATCAAGCGCTTACAAAGTCACAACCAGCACACATAATTCTCAAGAACGACGCAATGAGCAGTAGGAATGAGAAGAACTACATTGCAGGCAACAACAGCACTTCGGTTGTTGCGACCCAAAAGAGAAAGATGATACAAAATCTACCCATTACATAAACTGCGGTAGAAACTGCAACTGAAGATTAGATGGTTGACATGATGGAGCACGACCCCCAGCAATTCAACCTATAGCAACACCTCTCAAGCCACTCCTAGTCCTGCTAGCTTTCCATATAGCTTGGACCTTCTGTCATCTCATAACAAGGTAATGGACAACTCAAACGGGTAAGAGTGCATCTCATCATTCAAAGATGCCCCTCTACTTCCTCAGAAGTTGTAGCACGTCCATTAAGCAGTCAACCTAAGACCTAATTAATCACAAACAATGGACAAAAATGGAGAGGGGGTTTGAATCAAATATAATACTAGCGTGAAAATACTCATAAAACAAAGGATAGACAAAGAGCTTTGAAAGTAAACTTGAGAGATTAGCAACATGGAAAATTTGCCAACGCGTTTCGACTTCTAAGAGTCTCATCAGGGCTGACGATGTTAGCATACCATCTCTCCTGGGGAGTTTATATATAGGAACATAGCAAGCTCTTTGAAAAGGGAGGGAAAAGTGGGTGGGTTGTCTTTATTGTGTTTGACTAGGCTCGAGTCTATGAACTTTAGAGAGTACCCACTATCATGTCCTTTTGGGAGTTATACTCTGCCATAATTGTGGAAAGCTAAATGGAGCTGGCTAATGAGAGAAAGAGAAAACAAATAAGGGCAAGGTTTACTTTACAAGAGCATAGACGTGGCATCTTGAGTGTTACATAAGAGCAAGTTACCCTTGGAAAATTTTAAGGAACTACCAGTATAGAGGCTACATTAAGGATGGCTAATAACATAGGGCATCAAGTGTAGAGCGAGAGGTATTGTCCTGTTGGTGGGTAGGTTTGAATACAACAACTTGGTGGGTGATGATTGGAGGAGTAGACAAAGACACAGGTAAAAAGTGATTTCAACTTTGATTTGGGAGTCAACTTTGGGGAAGGAAAGGGCAAGAGAAAGGAAGGGTCGTCACAAGGATAGTAGAAATGGAGCTACTTGTTGTTTTGTTCAAATAAGAAAGTGAGTTGCCTGAAAAATATGAGCTACAAGTATGTAATAGGAGAAGGGGTGTCACTAACACAAAGTGGGGAGGGATCCTTTATGATAGAGTGTATCAAGGGGAACCTGTCGCATTAGGAGAAAGTTGGACTCACTTTTGGGCCTTTCAGTTCTAGAGAGAGAGTGGCGCTCGACCAATGAGGAAGAGGCTAAGGTTATGTTGAAAATCGACATTTTGGAGTCAAGCTCTTTTTAAAAAAAGGGAGGAAATTTTATTTTGGTTCATCAAATTGCACAATTTCACGCTTTCAAGGCATAAATGCCATAAGTCGTACTAACTATGTACCGAGGAATTTTAGAACTTTCATTGAAGACTCTATCTAGTACTTTGTTCCCACCCAAATATGACTTTGAGTAGCTCTACTTCCCTCTCAAAACTTCTTCCCTTTTTTATATTTGCGCTAACCTTTCTGTGTATTTATTCTACTGCACACCATGTGTACTTCTCGAAGGCCTAGCACTACCATTGACTTTGTTAGCATTTTTAACAGTTATACTACAGACGATGAATCATGGATTCCATCTCGTATAACTATTGGAAGTTGGGTTCTACTCCAAACTAGGAGGAGGAAGAGGAGGCAACACAATGATTTCGTGGAGGCTTTCAAGGGTCAAGTTAAAGAGTTTAAAGTGTGTGCACAAAGCAAGCGGGGGAAAGAGGTCCTCATACAACATGCTTTCCAGCATGCAGACTTAAGGTTGCAAACATCTCCTCCAAGTTTTCCAAGGCATCGACCCAACTGTAAGTTATTTCAGCATCTCTCTTAGTGCATGATTATATTTGAATATTAAGTGGTGGATATCATCTTTGGTATGTTTCAGATATTTATCCATCGTATAGGAAAGATTGGCAACCAGTTGAAAGTATAGTTGGGATTTTTGATGCTTTCCATGCATTTATTGGTGAGAAAATGTACCGAGGAAGACAACACAAGGAACATGCAGATAATGGAATTTTCTTTTATGATATGTCATATGTGGAACCGAGAACATCCATTGGTTGGGGTCGTGTAGCTCCTTTGTCACTTCCATCCTTTGACAACAAGGATTGGTCCCTGCCTACTTCGCAAACTAGTGAAAGCTTCAGGAATAAGTTGTTTCAGGATAAACAAAAGTCCCTCAAGTATTCAATTGCCACAAAAATAGTTTGGCTTGCACTATTTATGCCTCTTGAAATGTTTGCAGATTTTTTCTTCGATGAGCAAATAAGAACTACTGCAACAATGTTCATTTGCAAGTCTGAGAGCTGTTTGGACTTTTTAGATGATAACTGGGATAGGAAAAAATCACAGAACAAAATCTGTATTTTGCAAAAGAAGTCCATAATTTGCAAGTTCATTATATGCTCTCAAAATTTCTTAGTATCGTTTTACTATATTAGATATCATCTTCTTAGTGGGCAGCTTATTCCACTTGACCAAGATACAGAGAACAGTCTCGAGAACAAAAAATTATCAATGGAGCTCTACTTTTGAGACAATCTACTTACTGTGATGGAGACAATGTCAAGCACAACTCTGGCACAGCTCAGGATAGATCTTACATGTGAAGAACTTCCACTTTTGCCGAAATTGTATACATTCAGTCTCAACAATAAAAAGGTGCTTACTAAATAGTTAAATTTTGATTGTCTTTAATACAATATGACTGAATCTAACTTTTTCTTCTTTTCAGATTCCAAGGCACAAGGAGAAAACAACATTGTGCAAGGAGTCACTAACAAATACACTTCACTTAATTGCTTCCACCGGAAGCTAGGTCACATACCTTGTGCACGCAAGGAGCTTTGATGCCATGCAAACCATGATGTACTCTTCAAAATGACTAATGCAGAGATATTTTTTGGCGGTCAAATAATGTTTCAAAAATGTACATTTTTAATGTTTCAAAACTTTACATATTATGTTGCTTCTGTCAAGAGTAATTTGCTCCCTTTCCCTGCTACTGTCCTCTCCCCCGGTTTGTGCCACTCGTCCCCTGTCCTCTCCCCCGGTTTGTGCCACTCGTCCCTTGCCCTCTGCTCCGGTTGCTGCTACCTCTGTCTCTAGGGACGCTGGTCTCGAGCATCTTTTCGTGTCGCTCGAAATCATGGGCCTCTTGCATGGCTTCCCATGCTTCTTGCACCTGTGAAGCTTCCCGTTGTTCTTGATCTTGCCGTTGACGTGCAGCCCATTCCTCTACTTCTATGGCGTCTGCATAATATTGGTGTATCGCTTCTTGCATATTTTGAACTTCTTCTTGAGTCTGATTGTGGCGTTGCGTCATTTCGTTAATGCGAGCCTCTTCGAACTTGTCAGCTCTCGCCGCTTCCTCTCTTCTGCGTCTGTTTATCGAGATTATAATATGCTGGATGGCCATTACATAAAAATGTCACACATCGTTGTTGGTGTAGTTATGTAATCGAAGTTCTTGTAGAAGCGTGATACAGACATCTGTTGCTTCATACATACGTTGCAGCAAACAATAACACAGCAGATTACTTAAGTTCGGTATATCCATAATTTGACTGATGAGCAACTTGGCATTCAAACAGGTTCGCCAGCCACAGCTATAGTCATCAGTCTGCGTGGGCACGGTTACCCGTTCGTGCTTGACTACATTTCCTAGATCATGTTCTAACAAAAGATGCTCTACACAACATACAAGTTTTTTCGCGGTACTACATACATAACCACTTGAGTCAGCAACACATTGCAAAGAGACACTACACTGCTTTCCAAATGTACCCAAATGGACCTTACATTTTTACACGACCGTGAAACGCCCTGCTTTGCCCGAAGTTTGCGTAGTAAACAATCTTAGCTTCCATGTCAAATAACATCAAACTCCAATGATCACTACAAAGACACCATCAAAGATGAGGAGATATTCGCAATGCAAGATGTTTTTTACAAGGCAAGAAAATACTCACGATTGATTATACGAAGTGACTAAAAAGCGCACTAGATCAAAGTTGACTCTGCTAAACCAGTTCATCAGACTCAAAAAGGAAACTGAGTTGTTCTGCAGATAAGGCGATATCAGCGGATCTATTATGTATACTTTCTCTTGAACCTCAGGGGGCACAAGCGAGACAGCGTGGCTAACATGAAAAAATGGCAAAGATTAGACTTGAACACCAAGTGAGTCAATAGCGAGCGAGTGGGGAAGCTATCGAATTCCATACGCCACTGATTCGCTTGGTATTGACCCATATCTTGGCTGAAATGAAGAAGAACTTGATGACTACCGCAAAGACATGGGTCAGTACCGAGCGAGTCAGCGGCGGATTCCAATTCCATAAGCAACTGAACCTCTTGGTATTGACCCATGTCTTTAAGGTAGTGAACCATTATAAAGAAAAACTTGGCAACTGCCATAGAGACATGGGTCAATACCGAGCGAGTAGTACCAAAATCCAATTTCATTAGCCATTGTCTCGCTTGGTATTGACCCATGTCTCCGTAGAGACCCATTTAATGAGCATAAGAATTAAAGAGCATGAGAATTACCACAAAGCAACATTGACGACCTCATTTGTTGCGAGCGAGTCGGTGAAATTGCGCATGCACATGAAGTCTACATTACCGAGGTTGGTAATGCAGGCCTCCTGTGACCTTGCAGGCAGCTGTATGTGCGCATGCAGAGGCGTTGAGCTCAACAAAATTCTCAACTCCTCTTCATTCTCCTCGTTGATTTGCTCTAAAATAATTGACTCATCCGATATGTTGGATGGCCTTTCTGATGCAGAGCCTTGCCCTTCCCTTTCTTGAGCTGGCTCCCTGGTTGCCTCATGCTCCTCCCTAACAGCCTCCCTAACAGCCTCAGGCTCCGGATCATTTTCCTTCAATATTGGTTTATTCACCAAAAGTGTTTAAACACAGTTTATGAATGAGCACAAGACTGATCTGCATGGTTTGAGGTTTGAACCAGGGTGGACATGCCTGTGGCGCAGTTCATTCCAGCATGGTATACCACAGAGCGTTGAAGGGCATCCACAAGATTTCATATTTATTCAAATAATATTGGGGGGGGGGGATTGGGGGGCGCTTTAATCGGGCACACCCCGTTGCCAATTTTGCCACGTCCGCTCAAAGTCTGAAATTTAGGTTGGGCCCTCTCTCTCTCTCTCTAATCTTGACTTTTGGCTATGTGTTGAATTTGTGGCTCAGTATGAGATCGTGGACTCCCTTCACCAGGAAGTACTGGTCATTTCTTTCCCTCCTGCCTCCACAATAGGGAGTTACCCATTTTATGTGGATTGTTACCCACTCAAAACCTCACATTTGAAAAGTTACCCCAAATGTAATTTCTCTTTCACATCCGCACATTTAAATGAAAAAAAGGAAGACATATAATTAAGTATTTCTAATGGCTTTAAAGAAATAAAATCACTACCTACATATATAGTGCAAGGGACACTTTAAAGAGAAGAAAATGCTAAGGAAAAATAAGTGAAAGGGTCACGGTGTCTTTCTAAAACAATAAGAGAGTGTTAAAATCATTAGGTTGAGTTTAATTAGAATCAAAATTTGGGAAGGATTGGCTTAGCTTCGTCTTGAGCCGGTTGAAAATCGAGACTAGCCGGTTGCAAACCATGGTAAAGGAATGAAAAATTGATGAAATATGTGCGAAAAGATTTCCAAAATCATGCAAATGTCAAAATATTTTGCTAGTATTTTTGGTTTACTTCTTTTCGAGGAGAAAACTTGGCTGACGACCGCTTAAGAAAAGAGATTTTTCGAACACTAATGGAATTAAGCTATAGAATGCAAAAAAGGTCAAGCCATGTGAGACTGTGAAATGAAAGATGAAATAAAAAATTCTCATGAATATATAAATATAAATATAAATATAAATATAAATATATATATGTATGTGTATAGTATTTACTAGAAATATGAAAGGTAAAGCTTCATTTAATCTTTTAAAACCGAAATAACATTTAAGCTAAGTCTCCATCGTCAATGAAAACATTGAAAGTATGCTTAACTCAACTCCCTTGTAAGGAGGCTTCTTTTAGAAAGCTAATAAAAGAGAAGAGAAAGACAAATGTACCAATGGAGAGTCACCGCCTCTACTCTGCTGCCTCTTTATATGGACACAAAAATACTTTTGACTTTCTACATTTATGTGTCTTTTCATTTTCTAGTAGGCAGTCAAAACGACTTTTTCACAAATGCATTAATTAGTTTGGGGAGGGGGAAGAAAGGAAAAGGGAAGGGTGGGGGGAAAAAAGGGAAAGGAGAAGGGGGGGGGAGGGCATGTATCCTTCTTTTTATGGCTCAAAGGGAGCTCAAGGACCAACGTAGGAATATAGCATAGTGGTCTACGTTGAGTTTCATACTATGTAGGTGATGAGTTCAAGTGCTACTCATTAATATTGGTTTTAAGTGGTGACGTGCACGGACATGCTAATTGGAGATGCTAAAGGATCTTGGGGAGATTCTATCTAATGAAAAACAAAAGTGGATGATTAGAGCCTAGAGGCTAGGACCATGGATGTTTTGAAAGTTTTTTCATTTTTTTGAGAGATTGGTGAGACCTAATGAGACAAAGTGAAAGAAAAAAGTTCTCAAAAAATGTGCATATGAGGATTTGACTGGTAAAAAAAGACTTTTAATACAAGAGAGACTAGGAGCCTCGATGCTAAAGGACACAGGGTGCTAGAGATAGGATATACAACGTGGGATGGTCCTGTAAACCTTGAGGCCCATGGACCTCAGGACTAAATAACACCTATATTTAATGCGAGGCGGAGTAATGGGATCGACGACGAAGAAGTTCACGTACGAATATCGAAAAGCTCGCAACCGTAGATTTTTGCTCAAAAACTAAACCTGGACACGCACTAAACTTGGAATGCTTAAAAAATAAACCTGGACAGGTGCTAAATCTGGACAACGTGGCCAATGTACCCCGAACTCACAATATTACAACATCAACACGGTTTGGGATACACAATGAGCGCGTGCGTGAGGTGGTTAGCCCGCTTGACCCCCAAACCTGGACCCCGAGGTCGCAGGTTCAAATTTTGCCAATGCGCCTCGTTTTTTGTGCTATCCTAGTTTAGCGCGCCTCATTTTTCGTGCTGGCCAGGTTTAGTGTGCCTCGAGATCCCGCCCCCAACCCCGACCGTCGATTCCATTACTTGGCTCCGCATTAAATATAGGTGTTACTTAGTCTCAAGGGTCCATGGATAGCTCAAGAAAATACGCATCCCAACGCTACCGGTTGGACTTGAACAATAGTGGCCCCCATCACATCATCCCAATGGCTTAACCACTACACTAGCACACATTCATAACCATATGGAAAACCACATTATAATAAATAAACTAGGAAAACCTAATGCATGTTCGAGTCTACTTCACGTGTCCTAGTTCACTTCATGGTAGATCCCAAGGCCCTACGCACCTCGAAGGATGTGTCTTCACTTCTCCATCTTCAATTCCATCATGGGGTCTTCATTTAAGACCCCGTGCCCTTTAGTGTTGAAGGCCTATGGTCTCTCAAGAGTTGGAGAATGATTTGACATGTAAAAATAAACAACTCTCATTTTATTCTTTCAAGGGCTAAAGAGACTCATTGTTGGAATTCCAAAGCATGTGATTATTTGTTATCCTCTTCCTTGACGCTATCTCCTACTACTCGGTCTACTTTGAATTCATTAACCCGAATCTGTGCAGATACTTGCTGCTTTCCCAAAAAGAAAAATGAAGCTTGCACGCCCCCTCCCTCTGTGCCATGCGACGATCTGCTTCTGCTATGCTCATCTCCCCTCCGGTGCACAAATGCATCATCACATGCATTGTCGTAGCCCTCTTCTATGCACATCGACGAATGGCAATGGACCTGCCCAAGAAGAGGCATAGGCTGAGAGAGAGAGAGAGAGAGAGAGAGAGAGAGAGAGAGAGAGAGAGAGAGAGAGAGAGAGAGAGAGAGAGAGAGAGACCTGCGCCTGCCTCCTTTACGGCAGTCTCGCCATCGACAACCCCTTCCCCTCCCTAGCCCTCTTGTGTGGCGACCCCCCCTTGCACCGCTCGACGACCTGCTCCCATCGCTCCCTGCCATCTGCGTCCTCCCTTCGTCTTGCTCGCATCTCCTTTGCCGAGAGAGAGAGAGAGAGAGAGAGAGAGAGAGAGAGAGAGAGAGAGAGAGAGAGAGAGAGAGAGAGAGAGAGAGAGAGAGAGAGAGAGAGAGAGAGAGAGAGAGAGAGAGAGAGAGAGAGAGAGAGAGAGAGAGAGAGAGAGACAAGAAAAAGAAGAAGAAGAGAGTTTCAACGCCGCAGGAAACTAGACCTTAAATATCTAGAGATATTACAGCTGGAAAGAAAAGAGATTTTTTCTGTTTTTGCCTTTACTTTTCCTCTGGATCCCCAAGCAAGCCAAGGGATCTCTCGAGATTCCGTCCAATCCAAACGTTTGGACTACCTATTTGCACCTCAAAGAGTTACAATTGCTCTACTCCCCTTCCAAATATCAAATCACCCCTCACCTGACATGTGAGTGTGAAGAGAGGGGGTAAATTTTTTTTGAATAATAGATTACCCCCTTGATGTGGGGGACACCCTACTTTGATGCCGATAATGAAGAGGAAGTAAAAGATGATGGTTGGAATGATCATTCCACATCATTGGAGATTCCAAACATTTCATCTTGCACCATTAAATATAACCGCGTTTCAATGAACGATCATCACATTCATCAACACGTTTCTTGGAGTGTGTATGCATACTTTCTCTTTCTCTCTCTCTCTCTCTCTCTTACACATTCTCTGTACCATCACTCTGTATGCACGATATAGCACACACACATGCATTCTCGCTTTGAGGAGGCTGCTTCTCTCCTCAATTCTACAATTTGAAGGGGAGAGTATCAGGTTGGTTTCCTTCCATGTGTTGTTTTGTATATAAGCAATGCCATATACTTAGGAGAGGGGGAAGATCAAGTACAGCTTGCACACTAAGGAAAATTAGAAGGGGTGATTTAGAAATCTTCATAGAGTTTTTGTGATTTTTTTAGAGCGCGAGTAAGGGCAAGAATTAGTAGGAATTAAGGATAATTTTTTTCCTGCTAGGAGTAGTAGTAGGGGATGCATAATTTTGCAAAACAAGGAACTATAAAGAATCTTTGAAGACTCCGTTTAATATCTATTTCGCTTGCCAACCCAAGACTCGTAGAAGAGCCGTTGCACATCTATAGCTCTGGTAAGTACTAACATGTTTCAATGTATCTCTACTAATGTTGAAAATTCACATTTACATTTTGAAAAAGGAGATTTACACATTGAAAAAGGGTATTCACATTATTGACAAAGGCAAGCATCCCGGTGTCGTGCAATAGCATGTACATAAAGGAAACGAGGGATGAGCAACATGATACATTTATTTAGATGCATGGAAACATTCTCCATAATGCACATATGCTATGAGGCCTAGGGAAATTCCTTGGCTGGATTCACCGTCGAACCTCCCTTATATAGCCCCTGGCTATCGAATCCCCTGTTCCACACTTATAATCGGCCACTTACTAGCCCGGGTGCGTGACCCCCCTAGTATGCCCTTGGCATGACATTACTCCCTCGTTGGAGAAGTGTTTACGGTCTCGAAGTGGAAAACTTCCTCTTAAGAACACTGATGTTTTCCCATGGCTCCTTCTTCAAGTCGATCTTTCCACTTGATCGATAAAGCTTGATGATGTACATAATGATGTGTACATAAATCCTGAAAATCAAGAATTTGCTCAGGTTCATGCGATGGGGTAGGAGGTTCAACAGAATCAACCATAATCTATTGGTGAATGAAATTATCATCCCCATGTAAACATTTACATAAACGGCTTACATGAAATACCGGATGGACATGAGAATGTGTCGGTAACAAGAGTTTGTAGGCACGATCACCAACTCTCTTGTGTATCTTGAAAGGCCCACAATATCTTGGAGATAATTTAGGTGTTGGCTTAGTCTTCAGACTTTCCAAATGCTCTGGCACACGCAAAAACACTTCTTTCCCATCTTCAAAGGTAACTTGCCGACATTTCTCATAAGCTACTTCTTATACCGATCCTGAGCAGAGGATATGTGTTTAAACAGAGGATATGTGTTTAAACGGAGAGCTCTATATAGATATAGGAAGTTATGCTGAGTTATGCGAGGATGAGAGAGAGATCTCTTAAAGCCACAAATATTGTATTTGAACAATTTTGCTCCGTGTTGTAAAAGCTCTGGCTCTCTAAGTACCTTCCATGGTGTATAACGCTCTTTTCTACTCGCGCTCACATCTTTTGATTGAAAATTTTGAGTTTTCGACTTGCCTCTTCTATCACTCGATTCATTGCGTAATTGTATTTATATGCGTCATTACGTCATTGTATTTAATGGTCTTTGCGTCATTGTCTACTCTATTCATTCAATATTAAGTTTAAATATTCGTGTGTTTAATGCAGGTATGGATGATGAGGAGTTTCTTTCTTCTTTGTCACCGCAGCAGAGACAGTGGTACGTGGAGCGTCATCGCTCTGGCGCATCATCGCGCGTTCCTACTCCATCCGCATCTCCCTCTCTTTCGGAGCATTCGGCGCGCTCCAAAGCTTCGGCGTCGATGAGAAGAGCTTCACACTCGTCTAGACACCGGCGCTCTAGTGGTGGCGGTGGCGGTTGTTGTGGGGATTCCGCCACCGATGCCTCCACACCGCCTCGTGTTCGACGAGGCTCTTTACCCTCCCCTTCTTTGCCCGCCCCCACACCAGCCACAACATCGCCATCTACGCCAGGTTTTTCACGGCTGACTGTTCCTAGAAGCTACACACCTCTACCTACTCCGCCAGGAACCACCCCACTCGACACTCCTCGCTTCGGGGCCCAGACGCCAGTGGAGACACCTAACGTCCGTACCCCCATCGACAACGCCGCTAGAGACCCCTACCGGACACCCCACGTTCACGCAGTCACCGCCAGAGGCTTGCCTTACTCCATCGACATCAGCGGTTGGCATCATCATGGATGATGACGGCAAGAAGGTGATCTCGCGCATGCGTGGTCTTTGCTCTCAGTTGTTTAGACACTACATACTAAACAAATGGAGTGAAGTACCAAGTGATTTAAAAAACAGAGTCATCAGCATACTTCATGATGAGTTTCCCGTTCCAACACGGGATCAGCGCTTCAATGAAGACCTGATGAAGATTCGAATGCGCGAAGACTGCAAACACAAGCGTTCTGAAGTGCAAAAAGGAATCAAGAATGGGTGGAACAGGCCACATTGGCTGGCCAAAGAAGATTGGAAGAATGCGAAGAAAGCAGCGCGCGAGAATCCCGACAAGTGGAAGCAACAAAAGGATGCAGCCAGAGTGCGAGTAGAGGCAGGGAGCTCGCACCACTTGGGGAGCGTGTGATGGGGCATCATTTGAGGCCGATTTTGTAAGTGTTTTCACATTGCTCTTTATGCATGTTCGATAGTTTAGGGTTTATGAGTTTTTTAGTTCTAACATAATGAAATCTTTGTATGTTTTGACAGTGGTCGATGACAGGACGTGATCCCACACCGTATGAGCGCGAGTACGCAGGCAGGAAGGGCTTAAATGCCCTGATGGACATTCTCAGTTCTCGCGGCGGCATGGTTAGTATTAGGGTTTACTCTTTTTTATTTTTTGTATTGTTTTATAAATGTCGTTATATGTTTATACTTACTGAAAGCTGTCTTATTGTCTTTTTTTGCAGAATCCGACAGATACGCCGCTTGGACGCGGTGAGACGTTTGACTAGACGACGTCAGTTTAGCCATAGCTAGATAGCATTAGTGTAGGGTTTCTCATAGCTTATGTATCATGAGACGGATTTTATACGTCTTTTTGAACCATGTATATTATTACATTTGTCACCGCAGTTTCTTTTGCCAATCAATTCTTTATGCCTATGATGTTGTACAATTGTCATTATTACATTTGCCAATCAATTCATTTTGCCTATGATGTGTACAATTGTCAATTTTGCAAACAATGCGTTTTGTGGGTGACTATTTTGGGTCTATTATCTACCCTTGCACTTTTTTTAAAAAGTGAATCAAGTACAATATGGTTGATGGGTGGCAGGGCATTCAATGCCCTGCCACCAAAAAAAAATTCTCTCGGGCGTCACTATAAGCGTCGCTATTTATGGCTCTGTAGCGTCGCTACGAGCGTCGCTATAGTCTTCTGTGTAAACGTCGCTATATGCGTTGCTATATGCGTCGCTATATAGCGACGCGTATAGCGACGCATATAGCGACGACTATAGCGACGCTCGTAGCGACGGTTTTAGCGACGCCGGGGGTTATAAAAACCCAGTGTATTTTCGTCGCTATATGCGTCACAAGAGCACACAACCTCTTGTAGTGTTTGTGGCGACACATACATTATACTCTTCCCAAAAATGTCACCTTAGTCAGATATTTATATTACCACCCTTTTCTTTTTTGCTTTGTAAATAGAATAAGCATACAATAACCAACTATATACCCCCAAACTTTCTTACCTCTTGTGAATTAGTAGTAGAAAAATAATATATCCATCTTCCACCCCTTATAGATAAATTCCCATGGAAATCAACTCTCCACTTGTTTTTACCAGAGATTATGGTCCCTCTCTACAAGTCTTCTATGCCCCCTACATAGGTGGCCGGCCAACATCTCTTAAGAATATACATATAGTTTCTCTCGTTTCAAAAAGACTCCAATTGTATATTCTTTTCACAAGAAAATAATATTGGGCCTCCTCTATTTGTTTAAGAATCGTAGACTTTTGAAAAAGCATGATTCCCCTTGGATGCATACAAGCAAAGGGCCCATACAAGAAGACTTTGAAGCAAAAGGGTTCCCTAGCCTAGTGTGGACCTTCCAAACCAAATTCCTTGGTGCATGGGCGTGAAGAATAGTCCAAATTCATATCAAACATGCTGAGAAAGGTCAATTTGCCTTTTGAAGCATGTCATTCCGAGCTAAAGGTAAAAGTTATGGTCAAAATAGTGTAAATCTGTCAGATTCGCAGCAAAAGGGAACTGTAAATCAAGTAAATGAAGAGAGTGAGATCTTATTTTTCCCCTACTCATCTTCTAGAAGAGCAATGAGTGTTCAAGGTCACTTGCATGTGATGGGACCAACCTAAAGATGCTTTCTAAATGCCAAGACAGACAAGTTGAGATACCCCGCAGGAGCCACCCGTAGGGCCTCATGGTGGGAGCTCAAGGACCAACGTAGGAATATAGCCTAGTGGTTTACGTTGAGTTTCATACTATGTAGGTGATGAGTTCAAGTGCTACTCATTAATATTGGTTTTAAGTGGTGACGTGCACGGACATGCTAATTGGAGATGCTAAAGGATCTTGGGGAGATTCTATCTAATGAAAAACAAAAGTGGATGATTAGAGCCTAGAGGCTAGGACCATGGATGTTTTGAAAGTTTTTTCATTTTTTTGAGAGATTGGTGAGACCTAATGAGACAAAGTGAAAGAAAAAAGTTCTCAAAAAATGTGCATATGAGGATTTGACTGGTAAAAAAAGACTTTTAATACAAGAGAGACTAGGAGCCTCGATGCTAAAGGACACAGGGTGCTAGAGATAGGATATACAACGTGGGATGGTCCTGTAAACCTTGAGGCCCATGGACCTCAGGACTAAATAACACCTATATTTAATGCGAGGCGGAGTAATGGGATCGACGACGAAGAAGTTCACGTACGAATATCGAAAAGCTCGCAACCGTAGATTTTTGCTCAAAAACTAAACCTGGACACGCACTAAACTTGGAATGCTTAAAAAATAAACCTGGACAGGTGCTAAATCTGGACAACGTGGCCAATGTACCCCGAACTCACAATATTACAACATCAACACGGTTTGGGATACACAATGAGCGCGTGCGTGAGGTGGTTAGCCCGCTTGACCCCCAAACCTGGACCCCGAGGTCGCAGGTTCAAATTTTGCCAATGCGCCTCGTTTTTTGTGCTATCCTAGTTTAGCGCGCCTCATTTTTTGTGCTGGCCAGGTTAAGTGTGCCTCGAGATCCCGCCCCCAACCCCGACCGTCGATTCCATTACTTGGCTCCGCATTAAATATAGGTGTTACTTAGTCTCAAGGGTCCATGGATAGCTCAAGAAAATACGCATCCCAACGCTACCGGTTGGACTTGGACAATAGTGGCCCCCATCACATCATCCCAATGGCTTAACCACTACACTAGCACACATTCATAACCATATGGAAAACCACATTATAATAAATAAACTAGGAAAACCTAATGCATGTTCGAGTCTACTTCACGTGTCCTAGTTCACTTCATGGTAGATCCCAAGGCCCTACGCACCTCGAAGGATGTGTCTTCACTTCTCCATCTTCAATCCCATCATGGGGTCTTCATTTAAGACCCCGTGCCCTTTAGTGTTGAAGGCCTATGGTCTCTCAAGAGTTGGAGAATGATTTGACATGTAAAAATAAACAACTCTCATTTTATTCTTTCAAGGGCTAAAGAGACTCATTGTTGGAATTCCAAAGCATGTGATTATTTGTTACCCTCTTCCTTGACGCTATCTCCTACTACTCGGTCTACTTTGAATTCATTAACCCGAATCTGTGCAGATACTTGCTGCTTTCCCAAAAAGAAAAATGAAGCTTGCACGCCCCCTCCCTCTGTGCCATGCGACGATCTGCTTCTGCTATGCTCATCTCCCCTCCGGTGCACAGATGCATCATCACATGCATTGTCGTAGCCCTCTTCTATGCACATCGACAAATGGCAATGGACCTGCCCAAGAAGAGGCATATAGGAGAGAGAGCTAGAGAGAGAGAGAGAGAGAGAGAGAGAGAGAGAGAGAGAGAGAGAGAGAGAGAGAGAGAGAGAGAGAGAGAGAGAGAGAGAGAGAGACCTGCGCCTGCCTCCTTTACGGCAGTCTCGCCATCGACAACCCCTTCCCCTCCCTAGCCCTCTTGTGTGGCGACCCCCCCTTGCACCGCTCGACGACCTGCTCCCATCGCTCCCTGCCATCTGCGTCCTCCCTTCGTCTTGCTCGCATCTCCTTTGCCGAGAGAGAGAGAGAGAGAGAGAGAGAGAGAGAGAGAGAGAGAGAGAGAGAGAGAGAGAGAGAGAAGAAAGAAGAAGAAGAAGAGAGTTTCAACGCCGCAGGAAACTAGACCTTAAATATCTAGAGATATTACAGCTGGAAAGAAAAGAGATTTTTTCTTTTTTTGCCTTTACTTTTCCTCTGGATCCCCAAGCAAGCCAAGGGATCTCTCGAGATTCCGTCCAATCCAAACGTTTGGACTACCTATTTGCACCTCAAAGAGGTACAATTGCTCTACTCCCCTTCCAAATATCAAATCACCCCTCACCTGACATGTGAGTGTGAAGAGAGGGGGTAAATTTTTTTTGAATAATAGATTACCCCCTTGATGTGGGGGACACCCTACTTTGATGCCGATAATGAAGAGGAAGTAAAAGATGATGGTTGGAATGATCATTCCACATCATTGGAGATTCCAAACATTTCATCTTGCACCATTAAATATAACCGCGTTTCAATGAACGATCATCACATTCATCAACACGTTTCTTGGAGTGTGTATGCATACTTTCTCTTTCTCTCTCTCTCTCTCTCTCTCTCTCTCTTACACATTCTCTGTACCATCACTCTGTATGCACGATATAGCACACACACATGCATACTCGCTTTGAGGAGGCTGCTTCTCTCCTCAATTCTACAATTTGAAGGGGAGAGTATCAGGTTGGTTTCCTTCCATGTGTTGTTTTGTATATAAGCAATGCCATATACTTAGGAGAGGGGGAAGATCAAGTACAACTTGCACACTAAGGAAAATTAGAAGGGGTGATTTAGAAATCTTCATAGAGTTTTTGTGATTTTTTTAGAGCGCGAGTAAGGGCAAGAATTAGTAGGAATTAAGGATAATTTTTTTCCTGCTAGGAGTAGTAGTAGGGGATGCATAATTTTGCAAAACAAGGAACTATAAAGAATCTTTGAAGACTCCGTTTAATATCTATTTCGCTTGCCAACCCAAGACTCGTAGAAGAGCCGTTGCACATCTATAGCTCTGGTAAGTACTAACATGTTTCAATGTATCTCTACTAATGTTGAAAATTCACATTTACATTTTGAAAAAGGAGATTTACACATTGAAAAAGGGTATTCACATTATTGACAAAGGCAAGCATCCCGGTGTCGTGCAATAGCATGTACATAAAGGAAACGAGGGATGAGCAACATGATACATTTATTTAGATGCATGGAAACATTCTCCATAATGCACATATGCTATGAGGCCTAGGGAAATTCCTTGGCTGGATTCACCGTCGAACCTCCCTTATATAGCCCCTGGCTATCGAATCCCCTGTTCCACACTTATAATCGGCCACTTACTAGCCCGGGTGCGTGACCCCCCTAGTATGCCCTTGGCATGACATTACTCCCTCGTTGGAGAAGTGTTTTCGGTCTCGAAGTGGAAAACTTCCTCTTAAGAACACTGATGTTTTCCCATGGCTCCTTCTTCAAGTCGATCTTTCCACTTGATCGATAAAGCTTGATGATGTACATAATGATGTGTACATAAATCATGAAAATCAAGAATTTGCTCAGGTTCATGCAATGGGGTAGGAGGTTCAACAGAATCAACCATAATCTATTGGTCAATGAAATTATCATCCCCATGTAAACATTTACATAAACGGCTTACATGAAATACCGGATGGACATGAGAATGTGTCGGTAACAAGAGTTTGTAGGCACGATCACCAACTCTCTTGTGTATCTTGAAAGGCCCACAATATCTTGGAGATAATTTAGGTGTTGGCTTAGTCTTCAGACTTTCCAAATGCTCTGGCACACGCAAAAACACTTCTTTCCCATCTTCAAAGGTAACTTGCCGACATTTCTCATAAGCTACTTCTTATACCGATCCTGAGCTTGCCGGACATTTTGACGAGCGAGTTTCAACATCTCCATATGGTCTTAGAGAAAATCCTTAACCTGTTGGAGTTTTCCTGTTGCCAACCCCACTGTAATAGGTGACCTAGGTTGAAAACCATACATAAGCATGAAAGGACTAAATCCAGTATTACCATGCTTAGCAGTGTTGTAAGCAAAATCAAGAAGAGGTAGATACTCTTCCCAGTTTGTTTGTTTCTTGCTAGCATATACGCGTAGCAGATCCTCTAGCACTTAGTTAACTCGTTCAATTTTACCATCCATTTTTTGATGATCTGATGTACTGAGCTTGAGTTGTGTACCCAATCGTTTAAACACAACCCTCCAAAAATGACTGTTAAACTTGGGATCACGATCACTCACAATGCTACTTGGCAAACCATACAACTTGTACAGATTGTCCACAAATAACTTAGCTAATTCTGGAGTCTTTATGTCGACTTGGTTGGAATAAACTTGCATACTTTAGTCAACCGGCTACGACCACCCATACTGTCATGACCTCCTATAGTGGTTGATAAACCCACAATAAAATCCATAGAGATACTTTCCCATTTCCCATTGGGAATCTCCAAAGGATGTAAGAGTCCTCCTGCCTTCAGGTGCTCTGCTTTGTTAGCTTGACATTTTTGGCAATGCAAGATATAGTCTTGAACAAAGCCATGTAAACCTAGCCAGTAAATTTGTCGTCGTACAAGAAGTCTTTTTTATACTCGGGTGCCCTGCACTTGGACTATCATGACATTCATAAAGAGTTTGGCACCGAATGTCTGTGTCTGTCGATACACAAACTCTCCCCTTGTGGAGTAGGTACCTATTATCGATGAAAAATTTCTTCCATTTTTGTAGCTCATCACTAAATGGAGGAGAATTGTGTGTGAAGGTTAACGACAGACTACCATCATTGGAGTGAGAAAAATCCCTTATTTTCACATGGATCCACACTTTGGAGTATGCATCCGTGCTAATATTTGTCCTTCAGAGAATCCAAAATTCACTGCGAAGTTTCGTGAACAAAAGTGAATTGATCTCAGGCATACGACTAAGAGCATCAGCCACCACATTGTATCGTCCTTTAGGATACCAGAGCTTTGCGTCATACTCTTGAAGGATCTCAACCCACCTGGTCTTTTGACTCTTGAAGTCTGTTTGTTGTGTAAACCATTTTATGCTTTCATGATCAAATAAAATCTCAAAATGAGCTCCATACAAATAATGTTGCCATGTCTTTAAGGCAGACACTATTGCATAGCATTCACGTTAATAAGCAAAATAATTATGTTGCACTAAATCAAGCTTCTTGCTTTTAAATTCAATTGGCCTTCCCTCCTATAGAAGGACTGCTCCAATAGCACGGTTACTAGCATCCATTTCCAAAATGAATGGCTTCAAAGGATCCACAATAGCTAGAATAGGCATTGTAGCTAATGCATTCTTGAGTGTATCATAGCTATGCTGCTGAGCAGCACCCCACTAGAAAGTTTTTCCTTTGCCTTTCAGTTGGTTCGTCATTGGAACAACAATACTAGCATAGTTTTTAACAAACCTTCGATAAAAACCTGCAAATCTCAGAAAAATGTGTAACTCTTCCAGATTTTTAGAAGAAGGCCACCTCCGAATGACATCCACTTTGGATTGATCCATGTGCAGCCCAATAACTGAGATAACATGCTGGAGATAGTGAAAATTTCCTCCTTGAGAAAATCAGACTTGGATTCTTTGGCATATAACTTATTTGTTCGTAACAATTCAAACACCTGCCTCAAATGTTAATGCTCTTTGTCAGAAGCACTATATACTAGAATGTCATTGAGAAAAACAATAACAAATTTTTCCAAGTACGGTCTCAAGACACTATCCATGATTGTCATGAATGTTGGGGGCGTATTTGTTAAAATCCAAAAGGCATAACCAAAAACTCGTAGTGTCCAAAGCTTGTTCGGAATGCACTTTTGGGTATATCAGCAAGCTACATACGTACTTGGTGATAGCCCGACCGCAATCTATCTTTAAAAAGATACGAGGGCATGAGTGAGCTTGTCGAACAAATTATCCATGCGTGATAATAGTTCTTAACAGTGACCTCATTTAATCCACGAGAGTCTACGTACATGCACATACTACCATCCTTTTTCTTCACTAATAGGATAGAAGAAGCCCATGGTGAAGAACTCGGTTGGATAAACCCTCTACTAAGATAGTCAGCAAGCTGACTATCCACCTCAACAGCTTTAGAATAACTCATTCTGTAAGGTGGTTTATTGATTGGTTTACTGCCTGCAACCACGTCAATGCCATGTTGCACAGATCGTGTTGGTGGTAATCTTGATGGAAAATCATTAGGAAGAACATCGTGAAATTCCATTAATAATTTTTTAAAATCACTAGCAACCTTTGCTTGTGTTGGAGCTATATATGGCTCACTCTACTCAACTTGGTCCCACCTATATATTTGTATCTTGTCCTCAATATGAATCAGTCTTTGGGAGCGTATATGGTGTGTCTCTTGTCTCGTCTCTCTCTCTTTGTCTCTACATCCCAACATGGTATCAGAGTAGTAACGATCACGCGCCGATTCAATTCATGGTGACAAAACAATATGTGTATGCGATTTGCATGTAAGATTCAAAAATTGCTATAAATTTTATTTTTGAGCATTGATTCTTGTTAACTGTGGTTGTTTTGTGTTAAGAAGAATATGATTAGTGTTTTGTGTGGCGCTTATTGCTAATCAATCTAATCGTTGATTACGTTTTCTTGTTGATGACACCCTGAACTTCATCTCAATTTTTCTTGTTGTTCTGCTCAAAATTTGGAGAAACGGGAAAAGCGCAATGGAGCATAGCACAATGGAACTTTTCATCCAAACCTTGTTCGTCTCCTCAAGCTCTTCGATTTGAGTTCTAGGTTTGTGTCAATCGGAGTTCGCAGCAGAAAGTTATGCTGTTTTTACTGCAATTGAGCTTGACGCAGCTTTCTTCGTCCTACTTCTTCGTGAAGTGTCCACGATCGTTTTTCTTATTTTGGCGTTAACTTTTTCGAGAAGATTTAGCTTTTTGATATTCGTATTGTGGTCGTCAATCTTGCGTCTCACGCCACTCTATTTTGAGGACTCTTTTATTATTAACGTCTCCTTTACCCTGCCTTTTTTGGGTGACGTCTCTCACATCTTTGGACATTCCTTGAGCATCCTTCTTACGTTTATCGTTGATAGAACGCAGTCCTCGTATCTCTCTCATTCTCAATTGCAGCCTTCACCATATATGGTGTGCAAATTCTGCGATCTTATCTTATACGTCTTCTCGCAACAAGATATGGCTATGAATATTCTCGTCAAAGGCTTTCCTTCTGGCCAGCGTTGTGTTCCTCCTTTCCAAGGTCAAGGTTTTCCAGGCTGGTGAGTGGCATAAAATGGTAACCATCTTTTTGCAACATTTGTCAGCCTACTCAACGTCCTCTTCCTCATATGTGTATATATTTTTCTATGCTATTAAGTTATCTAGAGTAAATTCCCCCTATTCGTTTAACCTTTCACTACAAGAGGCTCTTCATATTAGCGACGCTCACACAGCGACGCTCAAAAAACAAATTCCCGGCGTCGCTAGAAGCGTCGCTATGAGCGTCGCAAATTTCTTTGTAAATTTGCGACGCTCATAGCGACGCCGGCTCAAAGAAATTTGCGACGCTCATAGCGACGCTTATAGCGACGCTCATAGCGACACCGGCTGGGATAAAAAATAACCGAGCGCACCCAAAAACTCAGATCTCAGATCTGAGTTTTTCGGCGTCCTCAAGCAAGGAGCAGGTAACGCTCTCCCTCACTCTCTCTCTCTCTCTCTCTCTCTCTCTCTCTCTCTCTCTCTCTCTCTTTCTTCTCCACACACACACACACACACACACGAGGAGAGGAAGGAGAGCCAGGTATGCTCCTTCCCTCTCCTCATTCTCATGTTCCCTTCGTCTCTTTCTCTCTCCCTCTCTCTCTCTCTCACACACACACATACACACACACACATAGTGTTTTTGAGAGAGAGAGAGAGAGAGAGAGTACAAACAAAAACAAAGACGCACACACACATACATAAACAAAGAATGCACACACACATTGAGAGAGAAAAAGAGAGAGAGCATGCATAAACAAAAAACGCACGCATTGATAGAGGAAAAGAGAGAGAGAACATGCATAAACAAAAAACGCACGCATTGAGAGAGGAAAAGAGAGAGAAAACATGCATACGATCCAAAAAAACGCACACACATTGAGAGAGAAAGAGAGAGAAACTAATTTAACGTCGTAGGAAACTAATTAAAATTAAAAGACCTAAAGATCTAGCCGACGAGGAGTTGAACTCAAGACCTATTATTCAAGAGGGAAATGGCATAATCAATCTATCATACTTGGCATGGGTGATAGAAAGGTTATACCATTTATCTCATTTTATTGGCACACACATCCACACACGCGCACACACACAAGAAGAAGAGAGTTATAACGTCATAGAAAACTATCTTAAAAGAAGTTAAAGATTAGGTTATATGTAGACTTACATTAAATTAGATTTAGGTTTATTTTTAACTAGATTTACGTTTATTTAAGCTAGATTTAGATTTACGTTATATTAGATTAGATTTAGGTTTCCATAGACTGTGATGCCTGCATGAAGCGGGTGAAGAAAGCCCTCAATGGAATATAGGGTATTGCTGCCATTACTCATGGTGGGCTCCGTCGATCCAAAAGTACTGGTGAAATGTCTTCAGAAGATAGGGAAGAAGGTGGATCTTCAGGGCGGCAAGAGTCACTACATCCCCGACACAATGACCATCTAGACAACCTCTAGTCATTAGACTTACGTTAAATTAGATTTAGCTTTATTTTTAGTTAGATTTACGTTTATTTACATTTACGCTTATTTACGTTAGATCGAGTCCACGCAAGAATTACTTACGGTTTAGGGTTTACAGTTAGACGAACAGTGAAAAGATCTACTGTGAAAAGATGTTAAGATGAAGTGAAGTGCTACAGCTAGAGAAGAGGCAAAGGGGTTTTGTCCACTACATGCAATATCATGTAGACGTGGGTGTGTAGATTTCTTGTACCCACAAATATAGGTATTGACCAATAAAGACGAGATTATAACCCGGTGGTTCTGATCTCCGTGCACCTCTAGACCGAGGTGTGCGGGGATTGGACATGACTAGAGAATGTGAGGTAGAGAGAGAGAGAGAGAGAGAGAGAGAGAGAGAGAGAGAGAGAGAGAGAGAGAGAGAGAGAGAGAGAGAGAGAGAGAGAGATAAGACGAAGAATGCCAATAGAAAATTAAATTTTTTGTGCAGGTTATAAGTTTTTTATCCTCATTATGAGTAGCGACGAGGATGTGGGACCGTCCAACCAAAACACCTATCTCTCAACGAGGGTCTTATGTCCTTGTAATCAATGCAAGCATGCTGTGCGACGGACAAGACGTGTTTCTTTGCAGCACGTTCATGAATTTGGCGAGTTCAATCCATCTATTATAGATCGAGTTGTTGCCAATTATAACTCGTCGGACTCTAACGCTGGCCAACAAGCATCAGTCTTGCAACCCAATAGACGTGTTCGTAGGCGCTTTGGTCAAGCAGCATATGTGAGGCCACAAGATGTAGCCTCTGACAGCTCGGGGGATGATCATGCAGAGCACATTCCCAACGAGGCAATGTTTGAGCCCGAGATTGATGAAATGATCGAGACGATCATGGATTCAGAAAGGCTTATCTATGATGATATGAAAAGTGAAGCCGATACGCCATTGTATAATGGAGCACGTATGTCTAGATTGAAAGCACTCCTGGTTCTTCTCAACATGCAGGCAAAGTTTGGATGGAGTGACACTAGCGTCACAGCGCTTTTCAGGTGATCTATTACAATTAGTTTACTTTAATAGAACTCTAAATGTATAATGATCTGATAGATTTTTACACGACTGTATCATATTTTTATGTTGTGTAGATTGTTGAAAGAGCACATACTACCAGCTGACAATGTGATGCCAGATTCCCGAGATGAAGCAAGAAAGATTTTGCGAAACTTGGGGATAGATTACAATTCTATCCACGCTTGTCCTAATGACTGCATTCTTTTCAGAGGGGAATACATAGACATGGAGAAGTGTCCGAAATGTGATTCCGAAAGATATCGAGTAGATCTCCACGGGACAAAAATTCCACAAAAGGTTTTGCGACATTTCCCTCTGCTTCCTCGCATCAAGAATTTCTTCGAATGTATGTCCATGGCCGCCCTAGCATCATGGCATGAGGAGAATAAATCTTCGGATGGTGTGCTACGAATTCCTGCAGATTGCGTAGCGTGGAAACATATAGATGGAACATGGTCGGATTTTGCCAGGGAAGCTCGAAATTTGCGCTTAGGCTTGGCTATGGATGGCATAAATCCATTTGGTCAAAGATCAACATCTTACAGTGTATGGCCCGTTGTCATCGTCAACTACAACATTCCCCCGTGGTTGACTACGAAGAAGGGGCACCTATGGCTAAGCTTGATTGTGCCAGGGCGATATAAAGTGGGGAATATGGATGTGTATCTTCGTCCACTATTGGAAGAGCTACAACAATTGTGGATTGGCATAGAGGTGGTGGATATGAGCCGACACACAGGACGATGGAATGCTTTGATCAGAGGCATTCTAATGTGGACCATGCATGACTATCCCGGGCTGACAGAATGCTCAGGTGATCTATTGACACTCCTCACTCAGACACTGTAAATCTTGTTTTTTTCCATAGTTGATCTATTATCATGTGTATACATGCAAGGCTTCAAACAAGCGGATACAGAGCATGTGTCACATGTGGACCTAGACTGAATGCACGTAGGGCACCTTCACTGAAGAAGCAAATCTACGAAGGTCATCAAGCGTATCTTCCAGAGAATCATGTGTTACGCGATGGCTGTTTGGGAAGAGAGCCACCAAGGATGTCTACACAAGCATGGTTAGAGCAGAAGGAGATGTGCGATGACGGATTGCCTCCAGGGATGAAGAGACTATCTCTATGGTACGAGTTACCATACTGGCCCCAACTCATGATCAATCACTTGCTCGATCCAATGCACATATTCAAGAATGTGGGTAATCTACTATGGGACCATTTGACCGGCAAGAAAGATAGTTTGGGAGCCAGAGTTGACCTTAGAAATGTGGATCGTATGGAGCAATATTGGCCGCAAACAGCGTCTGATGGATCGATAAAATTCGATCTTTGCGGACCCCCACTGGCGTAATGCACTCGCTCTGAACGTGTTTTACTAAAGAAGGAAAGCTTACCGGTTTGAAGTCACACGATTGGCATAAAATGTGTCAGGTACGTTCATAGTGGACTTTAATATCATTGCATAAAATGTGGACTTTAATATCATTGTTGCACATACTTTACAGTTTATTTTACCGGTTGCCATTGAGGGATGTTTGTCTCTCGACATCCGTAACACAATCTACAAACTTGCAAAGCTAGTGCAATGGATCTCACAAAAGGAGATCAATGTAGACTCCATACCATTCGCCAAACTAAATGCTGCGGAGCTTGTGTGCATGTTTGAGAAACATTTTCCTACTACAATGCTAACCATTAAGGTGCATCTTCTTGTTCACTTAGTTGATGAGGTGGAAATAGCTGGCACAGTTCATTCCAGATGGATGTTCTTCTTAGAGCGTTTCATGAAAACTCTTAAGGGATATGTGCGTCAAAAGGCACGTCCGGAGGGTAGCATGGCAGAAGGTTGGTTGGTATCAGAGTCCCTAGTGTACATTGGAGAGTGGCTAGACGGATTTGATAAATCCCTGGACACGCTATGGCGAACCATAGATGATGAGCGCATATCTGGGATTGTCATGTGCAATCTCGGTGTTGAGAAGAAGATGACGGAAGATCTAGAGGCTAAAATCAACCGATTTTGCATGCATCACAATCCAGTGATGCAAAAGTGGATTTCACAATATGAGGATGCAAAGCAAGAGCGACAAAGGGCACGAATCGAGTGGAGACGGGGAAGACGACCACCGATGCACTATCCAGCGGTTCTGGAGAGCCTACCAACCTTCATGAGCTTAAGATGGTTGCACAACCAATTGAAAAGCGCACAACAATGCGGTGACGAAGTGACTGAAGAAGAGTGGGAGTACTCCCGGGGTTGCGCGACCAAGGTAAGTTTGCAATGTACGACTAGCAAGTGACTTTATTTATAAACGTTTGAACGGCCACTCATAATCTTTGTTCGTTGTAGTATAAGTCATACACAGCAGCATGGTGTAAAGGTCGACATTTTAGGGTGGAACAAATCGACAAAAAGCGTTTTACTCAAGATTGTGGAATCATGGCAAAATTTGAATAGTCTAGTCGATGACGTTCCTCTGATGCAGATCCTGTGGTGGTGGAACTCACTTACTTTGGCACGCTGCAAGAGATTTTGAGGATCGATTACAGAGGATTTTTTGGCAACTTGTTCGACGTGCAATGGTTCAAGATAATCATGGAGGGTCGCAACGCTACTGTGCGTAGAGGAGAGTCTGGTTTTCTTGAGGTGGATTCTACTAAGAAATGGACTGACCTAAGAGACACTTTCGTACTACCCGAGCATTGTGAACAAGTATGTATGTAAATAGTTAACATCCCCCTTTTACAAGTTATGTGCTTGAAAGCTCTCATGTAAGTTATGTGGCTCTGGCAGGTAATATTTCATCCTACAAAGTCTACATCAAACTGGTGGTACGTCATAGAGGTAGCCCCTCGTAGTGCAAGGACGTATGAAGGCTACCATGTGCCAATCACAACGACATCAATGAAGGAGATCAGAGAAGATGCTCAATCAGAAGCCGCTACGGTGGTGCCAGACGAGCATCAAGATGCTACTACTCTATATGGGGTGCATGTAGAGGAGCTACAAAATGAAACAAAGGATATGTGTTTAAACGGAGAGCTCTATATAGATATAGGAAGTTATGCTGAGTTATGCGAGGATGAGAGAGAGATCTCTTAAAGCCACAAATATTGTATTTGAACAATTTTGCTCCGTGTTGTAAAAGCTCTGGCTCTCTAAGTACCTTCCATGGTGTATAACGCTCTTTTCTACTCGCGCTCACATCTTTTGATTGAAAATTTTGAGTTTTCGACTTGCCTCTTCTATCACTCGATCCATTGCGTCATTGTATTTATATGCGTCATTACGTCATTGTATTTAATGGTCTTTGCGTCATTGTCTACTCTATTCATTCAATATTAAGTTTAAATATTCGTGTGTTTAATGCAGGTATGGATGATGAGGAGTTTCTTTCTTCTTTGTCACCGCAGCAGAGACAGTGGTACGTGGAGCGTCATCGCTCTGGCGCATCATCGCGCGTTCCTACTCCATCCGCATCTCCCTCTCTTTCGGAGCATTCGGCGCGCTCCAAAGCTTCGGCGTCGATGAGACGAGCTTCACACTCGTCTAGACACCGGCGCTCTAGTGGTGGCGGTGGCGGTTGTTGTGGGGATTCCGCCACCGATGCCTCCACACCGCCTCGTGTTCGACGAGGCTCTTTACCCTCCCCTTCTTTGCCCGCCCCCACACCAGCCACAACATCGCCATCTACGCCAGGTTTTTCACGGCTGACTGTTCCTAGAAGCTACACACCTCTACCTACTCCGCCAGGAGCCACCCCACTCGACACTCCTCGCTTCGGGGCCCAGACGCCAGTGGAGACACCTAACGTCCGTGCCCCCATCGACACGCCGCTAGAGACCCCTACCGGGACACCCACGTTCACGAGTCACCGGCCAGAGGGCTTGCCTTACTCCGTCGACATCAGCGGTGGCATCATCATGGATGATGACGGCAAGAAGGTGATCTCGCGCATGCGTGGTCTTTGCTCTCAGTTGTTTAGAGACTACATACTAAACAAATGGAGTGAAGTACCAAGTGATTTAAAAAACAGAGTCATCAGCATACTTCATGATGAGTTTCCCGTTCCAACACGGGATCAGCGCTTCAATGAAGACCTGATGAAGATTCGAATACGCGAATACTGCAAACACAAGCGTTCTGAAGTGCAAAAAGCAATCAAGAATGGGTGGAACAGGCCACATTGGCTGGCCAAAGAAGATTGGAAGAATGCGAAGAAAGCAGCGCGCGAGAATCCCGACAAGTGGAAGCAACAAAAGGATGCAGCCAGAGTGCGAGTAGAGGCAGGGAGCTCGCACCACTTGGGGAGCGGTGGATGGGCATCATTTGAGGCCGATTTTGTAAGTGTTTTCACATTGCTCTTTATGCATGTTCGATAGTTTAGGGTTTATGAGTTTTTTAGTTCTAACATAATGAAATCTTTGTATGTTTTGACAGTGGTCGATGACAGGACGTGATCCCACACCGTACGAGCGCGAGTACGCAGGCAGGAAGGGCTTAAATGCCCTGATGGACATTCGCAGTTCTCGCGGCGGCATGGTTAGTATTAGGGTTTACTCTTTTTTATTTTTTGTATTGTTTTATAAATGTCGTTATATGTTTATACTTACTGAAAGCTGTCTTATTGTCTTTTTTTGCAGAATCCGACAGATACGCCGCTTGGACGCGATGAGACGTCTGACTAGACGATGTCAGTTTAGCCATAGCTAGATAGCATTAGTTTAGGGTTTCTCATAGCTTATGTATCATGAGACGGATTTTATACGTCTTTTTGAACCATGTATATTATTACATTTGTCACCGCAGTTTCTTTTGCCAATCAATTCTTTATGCCTATGATGTTGTACAATTGTCATTATTACATTTGCCAATCAATTCATTTTTCCTATGATGTGTACAATTGTCAATTTTGCAAACAATGCGTTTTGTGGGTGACTATTTTGGGTCTATTATCTACCCTTGCACTTTTTTTAAAAAGTGAATCAAGTACAATATGGTTGATGGGTGGCAGGGCATTCAATGCCCTGCCACCAAAAAAAAATTCTCTCGGGCGTCACTATAAGCGTCGCTATTTATGGCTCTGTAGCGTCGCTACGAGCGTCGCTATAGTCTTCTATGTAAACGTCGCTATATGCGTTGCTATATGCGTCGCTATATAGCGATGAATATAGCGACGACTATAGCGACGCTCGTAGCGACGGTTTTAGCGACGCCGGGGGTTATAAAAACCCAGTGTATTTTCGTCGCTATATGCGTCACAAGAGCACACAACCTCTTGTAGTGTTTGTGGCGACACATACATTATACTCTTCCCAAAAATGTCACCTTAGTCATATATTTATATTACCACCCTTTTCTTTTTTGCTTTGTAAATAGAATAAGCATACAATAACCAACTATATACCCCCAAACTTTCTTACCTCTTGTGAATTAGTAGTAGAAAAATAATATATCCATCTTCCACCCCTTATAGATAAATTCCCATGGAAATCAACTCTCCACTTGTTTTTACCAGAGATTATGGTCCCTCTCTACAAGTCTTCTATGCCCCCTACATAGGTGGCCGGCCAACATCTCGTAAGAATATACATATAGTTTCTCTCGTTTCAAAAAGACTCCAATTGTATATTCTTTTCACAAAAAAATAATATTGGGCCCTCCTCTATTTGTTTAAGCATCATAGACTTTTGAAAAAAGCATGATTCCCCTTGGATGCATACAAGCAAAGGGCCCATACAAGAAGACTTTGAAGCAAAAGGTTCCCTAGCCTAGTGTGGACCTTCCAAACCGAATTCCTTGGTGCATGGGCGTGAAGAATAGTCCAAATTCATATCAAACATGCTGAGAAGGTCAATTTTGCCTTTTGAAGCATGTCATTCCGAGCTAAAGGTAAAAAGTTATGGTCAAAATAGTGTAAATCTGTCAGATTCGCAGCAAAAGGGAACTGTAAATCAAGTAAATGAAGAGAGTGAGATCTTATTTTTCCCCTACTCATCTTCTAGAAGAGCAATGAGTGTTCAAGGTCACTTGCATGTGATGGGACCAACCTAAAGATGCTTTCTAAATGCCAAGACAGACAAGTTGAGATACCCCGCAGGAGCCACCCGTAGGGCCTCATGGTGGGGCCCACCTACATTATGCACCCCTATGGAGCCTTCACGATCTAAAATGATATTTTTGGTGAAAAAATAGTCCCTTTTATGTCCAATATTCAATGAGTGGGCAAAGGACACTTAATTAGGGCTAATCACTCACCCTAATTAAGTGTAGCATAATCCCACTCCTACACAACTATAAATAGCCCCCCTTGGAGAGACTCAAGGACACACACACACCTATATTTTCAACTTCATGTTGTTTCTTGATCAATAGTAGAGAAAACCCCAACTCTCTCTCTTTCACATCCTCCCTCCTAACCCTCCTCTTTGAAGGAAGTGCAACTCTATTCTCCACTCTCTCCATTCTACAATCTCTTACTCCATCAACCCAATAAATCATTTGTAGCACCTCAATAATTGTAAATACATCATGATCTCTCTGATGGTTATGTTAATGATCATGAAATCATCTTCAAAAACGTTCAAGTGTTGCAATTCGTGATGGTTAGCCAGCGTCTGTCCTCCCCTTAAAAGGTGTGCGAGAAATCAAGTAAGTGTTCTATTCTCAATTTACCATTGGTTTGTTTCTCCACACTTATTCAATTGGTCTAAAGAAATTTCTCACTCCAACTCTCTTTTGCTTCATTACATATGCATGTGGCTACCTCTCATGGTGATTTTATTTGTGTCACAGCATTGCATAGATGGAGATGAGCTCTCTATGCAAAGTGTGTTAGTTTGATGTAAGTGATTCTCTTGTGTGTTTGAGAGGCAAGTCTTGCGCGCATGATTTTTTTGATGAGTGCTTGAGAGAGGAAGAGTTTGGATGTATTATGGGTATTCTTATGGGGAGAAGGTGAATGCTATTCCACAAATTGCATATTTCATTTTGATGCACGGCATTGGGTTGCATAATCGTTGATGGTGTTCAAGTGTCCAAAGTGTATATAGAGTAAGGGGGGTTTTCAAAGTGTGTTGCTTGGGTGGGTGAGTGCAAGTGTTATTTTTTTGATTGGTTTCCTTCTCCACTCACAAAAGAAGGTGGTGCCCCAAGTAGTGTGCATACCTCTTTACGAACATTTTGTGAGCGTAGGCCCATTGGTTTGGGTTTAGAGGCCCCATTTCAAAAAGCTCGCCCTCATAAAGTGGTGCCCCCATTGAGGAACATATTTCCAAGTTACCTTCAAATTATTTAGTGATGAACAATGGAGTTCCCATCTATCCATTTCATTTTGCACAACACATTAGAGTAAATGTTCACATAGATAGAAAAGTCTTTTTCCAGCAACGCATTGTTTTTATGTTTGGTGCAGAAATACTGGCATCACCCAATCCAATTATACTTCCAATCATCAATTATGAAACTTCTTTTGATGTTCACGTTTTCATTTTGTTTTAAAGGCAGGAACAAGGAGTGGTGAAGGGGTGCTCAAGGGCCATATGAAGGAACGAGGTCTTCAAACCAACAACGAGGAGTAGCAAATGAATCACGATCAAAATAATGAACCTTTTAGGCCTATTGCTCCGCAATCCATTCATATAATCATTGCAACTAAGTTTAGGTTTCAGTCTATCATAAGGAGGATATTTGGATCCACTCGCCTCAATGAAATCAATGCTTCAATTGATCCATTTATTCTACCTATGATAAAGTACGAATTAACAATGGATGTGTACATCTTCATTTTAATGTAATTAGATTTATAGTGTCAATAATCTTGTGCGGCCTGTAAGAGAAAAGTTTCTTTAAAAAAAGAGATTTAAAAAAGTCTAAACAAAATGTCAAGTTCTTTTCCCACGTTCTATGCAAGAAGTGGAGAAGATGCGCAAGAGTTTCTTGACAACTTGGAGATGGCACATCTCATATCCGGGAGAGATGAAGAGGAAGTAAAGCTACGAGCCTTCCCGTTGGTTCTAAAAGCAGAAGCTCAAGCATGGTATGAGACCTTGCAACCCCAAATCAAGTCCAATTGGGAAAGACTGTGAGCAAGCTTCCTCTCCAAGTTCGGGCAAGGTGATACTTCTGAAGGACTATGGAAATGTCTTATTGGGCATAAGCACGTATCACTTGAAGACTATCCCTCTTATGAAGCAACCTTTGTCAATATATGGGGTAGGTGGGAGGCTACATTAGAAAATCATGGTGGTGCACCTAAATTTCTAAAAAAAGAGAGATTCATGGTTGGCTTGTATCCACTTTTAAAGGCTAAAGTAGAGCTAAAATTCCCATCCACCTTCGAAGAAGCACGTGAGGTAGCCATCATCAATTTTAGAAAACTACACTTCCAAGCACATAGAGCAAGGGGTTTGAATGAAGTGAGTGAGAGGGAGTCTTCACAAACCATGGAAGCACCAATTAGGGCCCCTCTTGCACAATCTTCACAAATAGGAGATAACTCTCAACAAGAAGTTTTACAAAGGCTAACTCAACAGCTTGAGAACCTCACTCTGAATCTAGTACAAGGCCTACCTCAACAACGACAACCAAGAGAAGGGAATCGCAATCAACGAAGACAAGCTCAAGAGTTGCGATGTTGGAATTGCAATGAAATGGGCCATGGCATGTACAATTGTCCACATCCAAGGCGACTTCCGGGAGACATATATCCCCCTAGACCGCCTCCTCTCACTGTGCAACAAGAACAAGCTCAAGGCCCACAAATCCTTCGACGACCACCACCACCAGCAAATATACCTCCCGTCCCACATGAGGAGGAAGAAAGAGGAGTCAACATCATCAAGCTAGAAAAGGTAATAGATGAGCATACTCTAAACTTTGATGTTATGCCTGCAGAAAAACGCACAAGAGCACATGATAAGGATGAAGACATGAGAAGTGAAGGAACAAATTCAGCCAGAAGGGACAAGAAGAAGAAGTCAAAGATGGAAGAAGCTGAAAGTAGCAGGAAGAAAAGATCAAGGCGAAGGGAAATTGGTATCAACGACTTCCCATTGGGAAAGGAGCTAGAGCCCTACAACATCTTGGAGGATTTACAAACCCAAAAGCCAAACATTACATGGCCTCAACTTCTACACCTATCAGCCAAAGTAAGAAGGCAATGGCCAAAGTTGGTAAGTACAAGAATTCCAAAAAAGAAAGCAAATCTTTCCATTAAGGTTGTGGCCTCAAAGCTACAAAAAGATGTGGAACCCATTGTGGATTCTTACATAAGGGGTAAAAAGGTGTCTAATGTATATGTTGATGGTGGAGCTCAAATGTGTGTGATCACGGAAAAATCAATGAACAAGTTAGGGCTTGAAATTACAAAGTCCTCTAATTGTCAAGCTAGGCTAGCCAACAACTCAAGTGTGAAGTGTTTGGGGATCATTGAAAATGTAAAAGTCTCTGTATGTAACATAGATGCACGAGTGGATATGTATGTCATGCCAGCTAAGGGGGAGGGCTATCCCATCATCCTAGGGAGGCCTTGGCTCATTTCTGTGAATGCAGATCAAAAATGGGGAAGTGGTCATTTGATTCTTAAGAAGGGTCATCTGGTGGTGTACGATTGGCGAGAAGGAAAGCAACTAGATATCAACTATGAAACCACGGCAGATGAAGAGAGCGAGGAGGAGAGTCCCTACTCAAGTGATGAGGAAGCATCAACCAGTGCATCAACCAGTGAAGAGGAGTCTTCTTTGGAGGTAATGGGAATTGTATTCAACGCCAACACTCAAGATGTTCCAGTAGAAGAAAAGCCAACAGACAATAACACACGAGGGGATGAAAGATGCCACCACCTTGAAGAAGGATTTGAGAAGATGCTTGCAAAAGATCTTCCTTGCGAGGAGAAGAGGTCCTACATCAATATGTTAAGGAGGTATCCCAATTTGTTTATCACTGACTACTCACAAATAAGAGGTGTAGATGTACTAGAGCATCGAATTGAATTGAAACCAGGGACCAAACCCGTGGCTCAAAAGTTAAGGCGACTAGGATCTATGCAACAAAAGGCTCTCCTACACGAAGTGAATCGACTCTTGAAGGCTGGCTTCATCTATCCAGTATCCAACTCCGAATGGGTATCACCTATTGTAGTCACTCCCAAGAAGAATGGTAAGTGGAGGGTCTGCGTGGATTACAAACCCCTCAACGCAGCGACAAAGAGGGACCACTTCCCTCTCCCTTTCCAAGATGAAATTTTGAATGAAGTAGCAGGTCACGAATGCTACACTGTGTGTGATGGGTATTCAGGATATTTTCAAATTAGAATAGCAGAAGAGGACCAACCAAAAACCACCTTCATCACACTTTGGGGATGTTTTGCATTCAGAGTAATGCCTTTTGGGCTCACCAATGCTCCTAGCACCTTCATGAGATTCACAATATTTGTATTTCAGCCATTCTTTGGAAAATCTATAAGAGTCTTTATGGATGATTTCTGTATTTATAGTTGTAGATCAGTTCATTGCCAAAAGGTTGAAGAGGGGCTTAAGAGGCTCCATCAATTTGGGGGACAACTCAACCCAGAGAAGTGTCATATCGGTGAATCTCAGGTGGTTTTGCTAGGCCATGTGGTTTCTTCACAAGGAATTCAAGTGGATCCCTCTAAAGTAGAGGCCCTTTTCTCATTATCTCCACCAACAACAACAAAGGAGCTAATGACCTTCAACCACAAAGTGAGGTACATGTCTCGCTTCATCCATCTCCTAGCAGAAGCCATCGCCCCTTTGCATAGGTTGGCAATCCAATCTACATTTGAATGGGGGAGGGAACATGCAAAATGTTTTGAGGAAGTGAAGGGCATTCTTAGCTCTCTCCCAATCCTAATGCCACCAGATCCAAAGGAGACTTACTATGTCACTCCAAGTGTAGGTTTCGAAGCAATTGGTGTTGTTTTGATGCAAAAAGATCCTAAAACATCATACATGAGGCCGATCTATTTTGCAAGCAAGGTGATGACTCCAGCCGAGAAGGGATACACTGAAATGGAGAAAGTGGTCTTTGCAATCTTGTTTGCGGTAAGGAAGTTTCGATCGTATCTTCTCCCTGTGCCATTTGTTTTTCTCACCTTAGAGCACAATCTACCATATGTAGTACAACACATGAGCCTCTCATCTAGAATAGCAAAGTGGGTGCTTGAACTCCAAGAATTTGAATACACTTTCCTTGTAGAAGATAGCACAAGAGCAGGACTTGCAGACATTCTCACCTACAAAGTGAGAGAAAGGGAAGGATCACGACTACAAAGAGAGGAAGGCTCAAAACAGTTCAAAGTGAAGGAGATTGATAATGCCCATACTTTATGCTTTGACGGAGCCTATCAACGCCAACAAGACAAAGAAGCAGGGGGGATCCTCATTTTAAACCCACAAAAGGAGGTAATGGTTAGAAAAGGTATCACTCTACCCAATGTTCACTCTAACAATGAGGCTGAGTATGCTGCTCTAACCCTTGGGTTAGAAGAATGCAAAGAATTAGGCATACAAAGACTTATTATAAAAGGTGATTCTTTGCTAGTGGTCAGGCAAATCCAAGGGACTTGGAGGTGCAAGAATCGTACATTGTTTGAGTGGCTTAGTAGTGTAAGAGCTTTGATGAAGGGTTTTAAAGCAACACAGGTACAACACATTGTGAGAACTCATAACAAGGAAGCAGACTTACTCGCAAATGAAAAGCTTCAAATGGCGGTAGGAGGTGTGAAACTATATGAACCCAAATATCAAGGTCAAGAGGAGCTAGAAGACATTATCTTCTTTCTACAAGCAGGTGAGTGTCCCAAACACTTAGACAAGGTGCAAAGACATAGACTAGTTAAGAAGGCCACACCTTACCAGTTGATCGAGGATGATTTATATCACAAAGGGAAAGATTTGGTCTTGAGGAGAGTACCAGGTGTGCAAGAGATAGAGAAAATTCTTCTTTCATGTCATGATAATGTCTGTGGTGGTCACTTTTCTCAAGATATTACAAGTAGGAAGATTTTACAAGCAGGGTTTATTTGGCCGAGCTTACATCGTGATGTCCAATATTGGTGTAAAGCATGTAAGCCATGCCAAATTGCTGGGGATAGACGACTAACATATGAGCCTCGAGTCCCAATAATATCTTATGGCCCTTTTGAAAAGTGGGGTGTGGATGCAATAGGTCCCTTACCTCGTACTTCTACAGGGAAGGTTTTCATCATCATGGGTGTTGACTACATGACACGATGGGCGGAAGCAACAAGCACAACCCGAATCACAGCTGAAGAGGTATCAAAGTTTATTTTTGATCATATTTGTAGTAGGTTTGGAACACCCCTAGAAATCTTATCAGATCGAGGCCCGGGTTTTAGGGCTGACCTTCTGAATGATCTCTTGAGGAGGTTAAAAGTGAAACACCTGCATTCCACACCCTACTATCCTCAATGCAATGGATTGGTGGAAAAAGTGAATGGAATGATATGTAAGATCATTTCTAAACAGGTTGTGGACCGGCCTAATGATTGGGATCGCCATTTGACGGCTGCTCTTTGGGCGTATAGGACATCTTTCAAGGTATCTACCCAATTCACCCCTTTTCATCTAGTTTATGGACAGGAAGCACTTTTCCCCATTGAGGTAGAGCTCTCAAGCTTGCGCGTTCTTGCAAGAGTGGCAAAAAAACCAAAGGAGGTTCTACATGAAAGGATCTTAGATCTCCAACGACTTGAGCTAGATAGAGAAGAGTCCATTGATCACTACATCACCAAAGCAACAAGCCAAAGGGATAAAATCAACAAGAAGCTCAAGGGGAAAGGATTGAAGGAAGGTATGTTGGTTCTTCTCTATGATAACCGACTTGATACTCGACTTGACAAAAAGTTTTTGCAAAGATGGGAGGGACCTTTCATGATAAAAACAAAGTTTGGGAATGGTAGTTACAGATTAGCAGATTTATCAGGAAAACTCCACAAGACCAGAGTCAATGGATGGAGATTAAAGCCCTACTTTCAACGTATCAATCCGTTGATAGGCAGTCATCTGCCTACATCGTCTAAGCTCCAAATTGGCATGGCTCCCTTCAGCTTGGCAAATGCTCCACCTATTTTTACAGCTTTGATGTGCAAAGAAGAACCAGACTTGGAATCTGAACATACCCAAGGCAACCCTCCCATCTCCGATTTATGGGATTGAGGTAATGAAAAGCAGGTCTAATGGAGTAAAAGAGTGCATGACACTCCTTCTATTGAAAAAAAAAAAAAGTGGAAAAGGAAAAATGACAAAAAAAAAAGAGAAAAAAAGAAGAAAAGAAGCAACACCGTCCTCCTAAAGATATGAATATCTCTAGGCTTGGGGGAGGGATAATATGAGTGGCATAAAATGGTAACCATCTTTTTGCAACATTTGTCAGCCTACTCAACGTCCTCTTCCTCATATGTGTATATATTTTTCTATGCTATTAAGTTATCTAGAGTAAATTCCCCCTCTTCGTTTAACCTTTGTGGCGACACATACATTATACTCTTCCCAAAAATGTCACCTTAGTCATATATTTATATTACCACCCTTTTCTTTTTTGCTTTGTAAATAGAATAAGCATACAATAACGAACTATATACCCCCAAACTTTCTTACCTCTTGTGAATTAGTAGTAGAAAAATAATATATCCATCTTCCACCCCTTATAGATAAATTCCCATGGAAATCAACTCTCCACTTGTCTTTACCAAAGATTATGGTCCCTCTCTACAAGTCTTCTATGCCCCCTACATAGGTGGCCCAACATCTCTTAAGAATATACATATAGTTTCTCTCCTTTCAAAAAGACTCCAATTGTATATTCTTTTCACAAGAAAATAATATTGGGCCCTCCTCTATTTGTTTAAGCATCATAGCCTTTTGAAAAAAGCATGATTCCCCTTGGATGCATACAAGCAAAGGGCCCATACAAGAAGACTTTGAAGCAAAAGGTTCCCTAGCCTAGTGTGGACCTTCCAGACCGAATTCCTTGGTGCATGGGCGTGAAGAATAGTCCAAATTCATATCAAACATGTTGAGAAGTTCAATTTTTCCTTTTGAAGCATGTCATTCCGAGCTACAGGTAAAAAGTTATGGTCAAAATAGTGTAAATCTGTCAGATTCGCAGCAAAAGGGAACTGCGTCGCTGTGTGAGCGTCGCTAATATGAATAACCTCTTGTAGTGCATCGTGAATCGTCTCTAAGGACAATGTGATGTGATTGTTTTGATATGTTTCTTGAGTTGATGTTGATTACAAGATGAAGATCACATCAAGGAGCATATACAAGGGATCAAAGATGCTAAAGCTAATTTACCAAATCATTAGCAATATCTCAGTTGTGTATGATTATTCAAATTTCCAAAGATCCTTGCAAGGGCACATGAATGATGTAGCTCCTGCAAGTCAGACTTTAAATTTGTGTCCATTAGAATTTTTTATGGGACTTCATGGACATTCTTGTATATTAAGGAGTGATGTAGCTCCGCAAAAACATATTTTGTAAATTTGAAAATTTATTAATACAACAATGTATCTATATAGTGTTGTGGGTTTTTCCCTTGTACCCCCAATTCAACCACAATTAGGGAACTCTATTTGAGTAAGGGTGTTGGAGCTATCTATAGAGCGTACCCTCGTGCTATATATAGGTTGGGGTCCCCACTATATATACACACTCACTATGTAGAGTCCATTCTGAATTTGTTGCTTCAATTAGTTGGATACTTCAACTTCCAATCTAGAGTGCATACCTTGGAAAAATCAAGAAGTGGAGTCTCATCAAACTCTTATGAGCACGTCTCAAGCTACAAGAGAGTGAGAGAGGGTGTGCTCAGAATAAAAAATATCTTGAGACTTGATTATAAACTTATTCTTGATTGTTCCATATCCCTTATACAAAGGAAATTTGTTATCCCATCTATGGAAAAAATCTTAATCCATACCTCTCGATCTCTCTTCACAACATTTTTCTTATTACCATTCTACATATGACCATTAGTGAAGATATTGTCTTTCTTTAGTCCACATCTCTCATATATTTCAAGACATGACAAAAATCTTTATCCATACATGTTCATCTCTTTTCAAGAAGAAATTACACTCATATGAAGGTATTTGCAACAAATGCATAATCCCTTTCTTTCGATCACGAAATCCCACATGCCATAGAAAGTAGCCATGATCATGTCACATAAAATCTTATCTCGGTAAACATTGGATAACTCAAGTTTGTATGGTTGATGCCATTTTCAAGAGTGAGGGTTTCTATCATGTTGTTCCCTCCTATTCTAAACTCAATGTCCATCATTATTGTTACTACCAACATATCCTTGGAGCATCATGCTCTCTATGAGTCGTTTTTCCATTGCATCAATGTGGCTATCATCTTGTTTATAATTATCCTCTATTTTCATGGTCTCTTTATCTTTCATGGATTCTCTTGTGCTGATCATGTCTATCCCAATCTCCATCATCGTGTTGATCATGTCTATACTGGTCTCCATTGACATGTCTTCTACAACTTCTACCCTTGTGTCCACAATCACACTCACTACTATTATCATGTCTATCATCACTATTGATTCTATGATGTTCCTCTTATTTCAACTTGATCTTATGCTCAAGTTCCTTTACAAATCTTTCCATGCAACACCACATTGCACTTATCAATCATGCAATTATTCTTGGAAACTTCTTCTCAAGGAATTCTCTCTATCATCTATGGTTATGACCCTCTTACTGAGATAGAAGAAGACCAAGAAGATGATCATGCACTCTAATCTCTATCATGCAGTGCTAACCAATCCTTGCCTTGACTCATGCATGAAGCCACAACATGGTACCACAAAGTGAACATCTCTGGGTGGCACTTTTCCTTTTGTCTTTGAACAAGCAATGACAACTTGATGGAAACCATTGTCAAGCCATTGCTTTGAAAGAAATATACATATGGTAAGAATCCTTCTACACACCCACAATTGATTAATTGGTGCTTATGCTAAAGGCAATGCAGCCTAAAATACTGATATAGGATATTAGTTGATGCATCATACAACCCCCATGTCACTCTATTGGAGAAAAATTCCATATGTTGTGTTGAGGGTTTACGAAGAATCAACAGTAGTTGGGGTTCATGGTAGTGCAATTCTAGAGCAAGGCTCTACATTGGTTAGGCCCTTTTATACAAAGCTTTGATGTTTACTATCACAACCACTTTACTTATGAATCCATATACACTATAACAAAAATATGTAGTTAGTGCATCAAAAGTATGTACCACTCTACGATCCTCAACACAATTGTTGTCCACAAACAACGTAATTGAGGTAGAGAGACTAAAAATTTGAGAGAGATATCAGAGGGCTGACATGAACTAGTATCATCTACTCGCATCTACATACAAAATCGTATTAGAAAAGTACTCTAAAGATTTTAACCCATGGTCACCCTTCTTGATGTTAAAAAAAACCCATCCGATTGTCCTTCTTACTGCTTTTCATTACAATAGTATTGTGTCCAACGTGTGAGATCCTAAGGTCATTTATATTAAAGGCATTGCGCATTTTATCCTTTGAAAAATGATCATAGATTATTTACGTTATTGTCTTTCAAGAGGATACTACAATGAGAATAATAATCTCATTTAACAAAAATTCTAGGTTAATTCCATGTAAGTGTTGGCCTTTTTCATCTAATGCACACAAAATTGTTGTGCATCGTCCTCATCATCATGCATCGTGTCGCTTACTCACTATCCTTGTCATTGTGCCTAGTGTTGGAAAGTTGGCATTCAGCATATGGCCTCTAGCTTTCGGAGTTGCGAGGAATTGCAAGAGACTTTGACACCTTGAAACTTAGTAGTTAACTTTGAGTGTAGACATGGGAGATTCACTCTCTCACTTACACATATATATAAAACCCCTCACTCAAAACAAGACAAAAATTAAAATGCCATAGCTCAATTCATATCCCATCATGGGTAGGATAAAACAGGTTAATGATGCATTAATGGAGGCTAACCTTTGTGGCCCAACATGCAAATTGTCCTTTGAAATTTCAATTTAATGCTCACAAACATATATATATTCTTCCTAGAAATTAGGATGAGCTGTGCATTTAAATATTCCTCCTTCATAGCAAAAACAAGCACGGGCTCAACTCCTAGAGAAAGAGGAATTTCCCGCAATTGTTCGAGCTCAAAGAGAAACACTAATAATTATTGAAAGTGGTTTTTATGGCTAATACTTTGATTCTAAAGTATGATACAAGAAAAAGAGAGGAGAATTTATTCCACTTGGGTTGTTTTTCTAGACGTTCGCCTCAACGCAAGTCAACACAATGAGAGACTTCTAAGTACTAGACAAAAAGAAAGATAAACATTGGAAAAGAAAAGAAGAAAATCACACCATGCAACTCTAGCATAAATTGAATGAGATACACTTTTTATTGTCCATGCTCCACAACCTTGATGCCAATTTGATGAAGGAGTAAGATATTTCTTTGATGAACAACAATAAGGTTTTATCGATAAGAGATGGTTATATAGAGCATATGAGAGTTTACAATGTGGGGCAAGAGTTGTCATGATGATAGTAGTATGAGCTTGGCTTGATGGAGTGGAAGATATTTGCTTGATATAATGGAGGAGCTTGGCTCAAGAGAGCTTGGATTGATAGAGCTTGATTTGACGGAGTGTGAGTGTGCTTGGGAGACTAGAGCTTGTCTTGATACTATGCCCAAGTGAGGGAATAGGGGGCATATTTATAGGTGAAGTTGCATATTTAAGGAGAAGATATTTGGTAGCATTCAAACACAATCTACATGTGTCAGAAGTGTTAAACATGTGATGAATATGAGTGACATTGTGTATTTGCTTCTCCAATTTCTTATGTCAAAATCTCTCCTTGTTGGTGATGACAATTTTCCTAGAAGTCTTCTTCTTTCCAATCTTTCTAAAGTATTCTTCTTGCCACTTGTGCTAGAATTCTTGTTCTTGAAACTCTTTCTTTCTCTTAGATGCTTCTAGCTTTATAAGTTTTCGGTTTTCTTAGGTTATCATTTGCTTCCAATAGTTATGTAGTCTTTAACTAAATTTAATAAGAGGATTGATATGAATTTAAAAATGATGCATGGTAGGAAAAAAAACAAACTAGTGAATTGGATTATGTTGTGATGGGCTCATACTAAATATGCATGAGGATTAAATATTATAAAGAAAATAAGGTGAAGGAAGAAAATGACTCTCGAATAATTTATTAGATGAGCTATATAATTTTACCTTATATTCTATGTGTATATATGTACATTATGGAGAATGTTTCCATGCATCTAAATACATGTATCACGATGCTCATCAGTGGTTTCCATCATGTAAAAACTAATGCACTATATCGGGGGACATGTGTGCAAAACATGAGCCACGGGCCTCTGGTTGTGAGAGGTGTGAGAGAGAATAAGAATAACACATACTAAAAGATATGGTAACCATAGTAATCATCAATTAATTGAATAAAACTTTGAGTACAATCTAATCAATAACCAAGGCGGGCTGTTAACAGCACCGTCACTCGAATTAACTGAAAACAAGGAGTTTAAGCTTCCTTTGCAAGCGGGCGGTTAACGTCTCCCAAACTCATTGATATGATTAACAAAGCTTAAATTAATGACGGTGTGAGTGGGATGGAAACACACACAATGCCTCTATAATCACCCGACAGACACTCTTGGGATGATACACACAGTCACACTATGGGGCACCACTTGGCTTACACAACCCACCTGGCCAAGATAGGAAACACACCGATGGAGTGGCAGGTGAGAGACTGTCCATTTGCCCACTCAACGTGGAGACACACATACACAAACACACACCCCCAAAAAATTCAGCTCAAAAGAGGAAGATTTTTTATGTTTAGATACAAATGATCTTGGGCCGGCACCAAGCCAACACCAATGGGGCAAATAACTCACACAATATCGATGAAATATGCCACATACAATTACAAATGGTACTTGACCAAAACCCCTCATTTCTCTTTGATCTTTAAATTCTCTATTTGCATTTTGAAGAGGATTCTCACATAAGCTATCACAGTTCCTCTCCTGGTTCACACACATAGTGAGGATTGGATAGATTTCTTACCATCCCTACTCTTTATCCTCGTGTGTAGGCTGATCCATCATCCATCATCTTTTTCTCCATACACTCCTATGAAGAACTTTACCCAATGTAAACACAACTTTTCTATTAGCTGAAATTATTTCTTTCAATACCTTCTTCACATTTGTAGCAACCTCTATATCTAATTTTGCAACTTATATGAAGGAATCTTTGCTTTTCTCTTTGTCTGCTTCCTTTAAAATGATATATCCCCCTTGGGTATTTCAGGTGGTGAAACCTATTGTGGTGAAGCTTCTCTTGGAGAAATATTATCTCTGCTTTCCCCACTTTTGGTAGCCCTTTTTGAGGTCCCTTCATAACCATTCTCTCATTTGTACTTTTCTTCTAAGATAGGTTTATGCGGTTAGTATTTTGTAATGTATACATGAACTTACAAAGCAAACACTAGATCATTCCACCTTGTGTTTTCATAAATATAATCTCCAGCTTTATGTAGTATATATTTGTAGTTACCTTTCCTTTTATAGAAGATGCTACAACACATGGCCACAACTCATCTGATACATGCACATTATGTCTTAGATCTTTATTTGACACATGCTTGATATTCATTCCATATGTTGCTATACCTCAACCCTACTGCAATAGCTTGGTTTGTGGAAATTTCTTACACTGACTTTCACATTTCAACTTTCCCAAAGTTGGTTCCAAAAAGCATTCATGTTTCTATGAGATGAACCCTGCCATCCTTGAAAAATAGAAGGTCTTTGATCAAAGCATCCTTAAAGCTGTCACAATCTCTCCTGGCATGATCAATGCTATCGCACCATATACAAATCTTTACAAAACCTTTCTTATTGGAGCTCTTTGTCCCAATGGTTTCCCTGATTGCGAATCTTCCAGCCTTGCCAATTTCAACATCTCTCGCATGCCCTTTACCAATTCACCTAGCATGAACCCTTCCATTTTTGGAGTTGAAGTAGATTGGCTTTTATGGCCTTTCTGATGCGATAGAGAGAGAAGTACCATTAGACACCACCATTTCGTCTCCCCCCAATGTCACCTCATGGCAAGTAGTGAGATTGCATCTTCCACTTCTTTACATTTTATTCTTAATACTTGCTCTGTACTCTTATCTTCCAATAGTAGTTCAAGATTCTCATTGAACCTCTGGTCCTACAACTTGCTAGAACAACTCTATCTTTTCCCTATTCAAGGGATGTCTTTTTGTTGTGGATAATTGGGAATAGCAATGCTCAAACTTCTTTAATAATTCAATTATGGAAGTTCATTCCTTTAGCTTTGCAACCCACTCAAGGAATGCACTTTTTGTAGCCCTTTCATCATCGTCTATGAAGTATTCATCCTTTAGATCTACCTTAAAACCTTCCCAATCTTTGCCATGCTAAACCCTTAAGTTTTCCCATAATCTTGAATCTCTGGCACCGCAACAAGCACAAATATCCTCATCATCTCGATTCCTAGCACCTTGTTTCTCATAGTGACGAAGACAATTTGTGGTTGAGACTTCTCTTCTTTCTGTAGCTTGTTAGTGTTGCATGAACATAGCAAAATCTTGAAACTCTTGCATTGTCCTAGCATCAAATTGCATACCTGGATATCCTTGTTGATCTGCCATGGTTGAAGACTTGAAATGCTTTTGCAAACCCTCACCCTTTCTTATTTCATGTCGGTCTCACCAAAATAATGTCGAAAAATTAGCATTCTTGCTAGGAGAGCGCAGAGCCTCTAGCTGCGGGAGTTTGTGAGGAATTGCAAGAGACTTTGGCACATTCAAACTTAGTAGTTAGTGGTAATGAATTTTCGTATAGCCATGGTAGCTTCACTCTCTTGCATGCACATATACACCAAACCCCTTATGCAAAACAAGGAAAAGTTGAAAATGTTAAAGCTCAATTCATATTTGATCATGGATAGAATAAAAGGGGTTAATTATTTATTACTGATGGCTAATCCTTGTGTACGAAACATGCTATGATTATCCTTTTAAACTATAGTTTAATGCTCATGGGGATGAAAGAGGAAGAGGAATTTCTTGTAGTCGTTGGGGCTCAAAGAGAAATACTATAATTATCAGCGGAAGTGGATTTAATGGCTAATACTTTGATTCTAAGGGGTTGTACAAGTGAAAGAAATGAGAATTTATTCCACTTGGATTGTTTTTCTAGTTGCTTCAAGGCAATTGAGCATGAACATACTCTTGTAAGTACTAAGCACAAAGGAAGACAAACATTGGAAAAGAAAAGAATAAACTCATAATACACAACTTATGCGACATATGAGGAGTGTGGCACATATTTTATTATCCAAGTTCCACAAGATTGATGCCAATTTGATGAAGGTGTAAGAAGACATTCCCTTTAAGAGGCTTATTTAACCACCAACAATAAGGATTCATTGATAAGAGATGGTTATATAGAGCACATGAGAGTTTACAATGCTAACTATGAGGGCGAGAGTAGTACATGGTGATATTAGTATGAGCTTGTCTTGATAAGGTGGAAGAGCTTGGCTCAAAGGAATGCATGAGCTTGGCTCGAGAGAGCTTGGCTTGATAGATATTGATTTGATAGAGTGTGAGTGTGCTTGGGAGACTAGAGCTTGTCTTGATATTATGCCAAATTCACGAAAGAGGGACCCTACTTATAGGTGAAGTTTCCTCCTTAAGGAGAAGATATTTGGTAGCATTCAAACAAGTGTCGAGCTATTTGTGTCACAAGTGTTTACCATGTGAAAAATATGAGTAGCGCTCATCTATTTGCTTCTCTAGTTCTTTATCTCAAAATATCTCCTTGTTGGTGATGACACTTGTCCGGCTAGAAGCCTTCTTCTTGCCCCTTGCTCTTTCTCTTAGATGCTTCTAACTCAATAAATCTTAGGTTTGCTTAAGTTGTCATTTCCTTCCAAAAGTAAACTCACCATGGTGGACATAAGCATGCCATGTAGCCTTTGACTAAAGTTTATAATAGGATTGCTATGAATTTAAAAATGATACATGGTAGGAAAAATACAAACTAGTGCATTGCCTTATGTTGTGATGGGCTCATGCCAAATGTGCATGAAGATAAATATCATAAAAAAAGGTGAAGTAAGAAAATGAATGACGGAATAGATGAACTATATATGTTACCTTAAATATTATGTGTGGATATCACGCCAGCATCAAGTCACAGACCCGAGCTAGTATGGCTGACTGCCAGTGTGGAACAAGGGATTCGGACCAGGGGTTATATGAGAGGTTGTGAATCCACAGGCAATTCCTTGGCCTCATAGTGGTATCAGAGCTAAAATTAGCCAAGGCAAGGATGTGGTATTTTGATTGTTTGCATGTACATGCAAGGGCACCATAGAGTTCACCTCTTGCCAAGCGAGGATGAAGACGAGTCTGTGTGCAGAGCCTCTTGAGGCGAGGGAGGTGACGAGACGACGGCTCCAAACCACTTGTGGTGACGCTTGATGGGAGCCTGAGCAAGGCTGCAAGGAGCCCATCACTATAGCAGGCGAGGCCAAGCACACAATCGAAACCTTCTGCCTTTCTCTCTCTTGGTAGCCTTGCTATGAATGCCATCGCCAATCGCACACCCGGTTTCATATTGCACTGCCCTAAGGCCTTCGGCGTTGGGAAAATTACTTAAGATAGGGTGCATTCCTACCCCGGAATACACCCCCATACAAGCAACACACAACCCCGGCATACACAGTTTGGTAAGGTCTTGCATCTTGCCACATCCTTTGACAACCCACCAGTCGCTGAAGTTGCAAAATTTTGCATGCTAATATTTTCACATTGAACATTAATCTTGTTTCAAGGAAAGCTCAACAAAGCGCGTTTGTATTGCAAATTGACCATGGTGATTTCACGACAAGCTTGGTCTCCCGAATTTGTGATTTTCAACGACCATACTATTGTGGGTATCATTAGCCCGCGGCCAACTACCAACATCAGTGGTGCATACTACCACTACGAGGTTGTTTTTGGAATCAAGGTGTTCTTCTTTCTTTTCCCTGCATTGAACAGTCGCCATGGATTTCAATATCAACATGACCTTTGATTTCGAGCACAATACGCATGATCCTCCCAATGATGGCTCGTGGCCGGATACTCTCACGGAGGGTGCTTGCAATGCTACGCGAGGAGATGACGCTTATTAATTGCTCGATATCCAAGAATTGTGAGCACTTCAAGCACACATCTCAGTAATGGAAAATAATTTTGCTTCCCTAAATGAAAATGTCAGTAAATTATCCACTTTAGTGATACAATCTATCCAATAGTAGGCCGAGGGTCCTGTTGACACACATATTCATGAACTCGTTGTTGATGAGAAAGGCCCTCTTGGTCATGTACAAGGTTCATCGATGGATTCTCTACATTCTCTCACTACGAAGGAGGTGGACAAGTTTTTGAAAAACACCAAGCCACCAACTTTTGAGGGAGAGGACCGAGACCGCAATAAGGATGCAATGAATATCTTTTTGAGCAAGTGGGATGGAATTCACGCCTTACGGCGCACTTCAGATGCAGCCAGAGCACTGCAAACAAGTGTGACCCTCAAAGGCAAGGCCTATAAATGGTGGATGTCTCTCAAGGAGAAGAATATCATACCATAGAGTTGGGCAGCCTTTGAGGTAATGTTTCAAAAAGAGTTTCTGCCCACAAATGAGGCAGATAGAAATTGGACGGCTTGAGACACATGTTCCATGTGCCAACATCCAACATTACTTGAATATATCTTTCATTATTGGGATATTATCCTCAAGTTGGAAGGGTTAGACACCTTTCAACAAGTATGTGGGTTTATCCGTGGTTTGACACCATAGCTTACGAAGCACGTCAGGACTCAAGACCCTAAAACACTTGAGGAGTCCATGGTGAAAGCACACATTTGTGATGATCCAGATGAAAAGAAATCACCTAACAATCACATGCCTACTAATACACATGGTAATACATGCCCACATCATGGGCACAATAAAAGGAAATTTCTAGTAGCCAATTTTGAAGAAGCTAAAAAACCCAAGGGGTCTGGCGGTTCTCTCTCTCCTAAGGAATTTAAGTAGACTAAAAAAGAGAAGTTATGCTTTCAATGCTTGGGAAGCGTCCATGGAAAAAAGGATTGTCCCAAGGGAAAATCTATTGCTCACGGCAAGGAGAAAGCAGTGCACACGCTGCAGCTGCTCTGTCTTGAGTCTTCCTCACGTTTCTCCACAATGGAGGTAACACACACTGAGGTGGTGCGATGAATGTTGTATCACAGCTTCCACGTGGTAATAGACCTTCAGTGCACATAAGTTAGTGCGTATGCACGGATCTCTTCAAGGGCACAATGTGCGTACCTTGGTATATGACGGTGCTATTCATAATTTCATTAACTATGGATTATATAAAAAACTCAAATGGACCCAAACTCCAAGTTCCCACCACTACAAGGTAGCAATGATGAATGTAATTATGATTCTGAAGTATGGGATACTCAAGTTAGAGCTATACCATTGGAAATACAAGTCTATTCCACATCCTTGGATTTCTAGGTTATGAATATGGGGCGAGTAGGATGTGGTACTTGGTAAAGAATGGTTACATAGCCTAGGACCATCACTAAAGTGTAGCTACAAGTACATCAGTATGGTGTTTGAATCCCATGGCCCACATGTGTTCTTGTTAGGAGAGAAGGATGTGAATTCCTCACCACTGATATGTACAATAGAGCTTATGAAGCTCGTTTCTGATAATGAAATAGAGGAAGTTTTCCTGTGTTACTCATTGTGTCATTTTCTTTCCAATGTTAAATCTGTTGAAGATTCCTCAACGCCGCATGCTTCTCTCTCGTCTCTTCCAACAATGGCTACTTCTCAACAAGCTGTTGAGATGTAGAGACAAAGAGAGAGAGACGAGACAAGAGACACACCATATACGCTCCCAAAGACTGATTCATATTGAGGACAAGATACAAATATATAGGTGAGACCAAGTTGAGTAGAGTGAGCCATATATAGCTCCAAAACCCCCACTCAAACAAAGGTCTCTAGCTTTGGATGAAAAAACCCTTGGGGAGTTCAAGGGAAAAACCCAAGCCCCTATACAATGTGAAAATATGAACCAACGATGATGATGTGAAAGTGAATTGTGCATCTATGTACAAATATTCAAGTGACTAAGAGATCACAATGTGCAAATGTGGAGTGTGCATAGTGCATGGTACCTAAAATATTACAATGTCATACGTACAAAGCTATTACAATAGCAAAGAAGTTAATCTAGAAAGAGTGAGGTCGAAGCAACTCCAAGCTCCCAGCGCAAGAGGATGAAACGTGACTCGTTGACGCCTTTGGTCAAAATGTCTGCAATCATCTGGTCACTTGGACAGTGTTCAACCATAACGGTTCCTTTGCGTACTTCATACCTGACATATTTATAATGGTCAGCAAGGTGCTTTGACAAATTATTACTAGAACAACTCTATCTTTTCCCTATTCAAGGGATGTCTTTTTGTTGTGGATAATTGGGAATAGAAATGCTCAAACTTCTTTAATAATTCAATTATGGAAGTTCATTACTTTAGCTTTGCAACCCACGCAAGGAATGCCCTTTTTGTAGCCCTTTCATCATCGTCTATGAAGTATTCATCCTTTAAATCTACCTTAAAACCTTCCCAATCTTTGCCATGCTAAACCCTTAAGTTTTCCCATAATCTTGAATCTCTGGCACCGCAGCAAGCACAAATATCCTCATCATCTCGATTCCTAGCACCTTGTTTCTCATAGTGACGAAGACATTTTGTGGTTGAGACTTCTCTTCTTTCTATAGCTTATTAGTGCTGCATGAACATAGCAAAATCTTGAAACTCTTGCATTGTCCTAGTATCAAATTGCATACCTGGATATCCTTGTTGATCTGCCATGGTTGAAGACTTGAAATGCCTTTGCAAACCCTCACCCTTTCTTATTTCATGTCGGTCTCACCAAAATAATGTTGAAAAATTAGCATTCTTGCTAGGAGAGCACAGAGCCTCTAGCTGCGGGAGTTTGTGAGGAATTGCAAGAGACTTTGGCACGTTCAAACTTAGTAGTTAGTGGTAATGAATTTTCGTATAGCCACGGTAGCTTCACTCTCTTGCATGCACATATACACAAAACCCCTTATGCAAAACAAGGAAAAGTTGAAAATGTTAAAGCTCAATTCATATTTGATCATGGATAGAATAAAAGGGGTTAATTATTTATTATTGATGGCTAATATTTGTGTACCAAACATGCTATGATTATGCTTTTAAACTATAGTTTAATGCTCATGGTGATGAAAGAGGAAGAGGAATTTCTTGTAGTCATTGGGGCTCAAAGAGAAATACTATAATTATCAGCGGAAGTGGATTTAATGGCTAATACTTTGATTCTAAGGGGTTGTACAAGTGAAAGAAATGATAATTTATTCCACTTGGATTGTTTTTCTAGTTGCTTCAAGGCAATTGAGCATGAACATACTCTTGTAAGTACTAAGCACAAAGGAAGACAAACATTGGAAAAGAAAAGAATAAACTCATAATACACAACTTATGCGACATATGAGGAGTGTGGCACATATTTTATTATCCAAGTTCCACAAGATTGATGCCAATGTGATGAAGGTGTAAGAAGAGATTCCGTTTAAGAGGCTTATTTAACCACCAACAATAAGGATTCATTGATAAGAGATGGTTATATAGAGCACATGAGAGTTTACAATGCTAACTATGAGGGCGAGAGTAGTACATGATGATATTAGTATGACCTTGTCTTGATAAGGTGGAAGAGCTTGGCTCAAAGGAATGCATGAGCTTGGCTCGAGAGAGCTTGGCTTGATAGATATTGATTTGATAGAGTGTGAGTGTGCTTGGGAGACTAGAGCTTGTCTTGATATTATGCCAAATTCACGAAAGAGGGACCCTACTTATAGGTGAAGTTTCCTCCTTAAGGAGAAGATATTTGGTAGCATTCAAACAAGTGTCGAGCTATTTGTGTCACAAGTGTTTACCATGTGAAAAATATGAGTAGCGCTCATCTATTTGCTTCTCTAATTCTTTATCTCAAAATATCTCCTTGTTGGTGATGACACTTGTCCTGCTAGAAGCCTTCTTCTTGCCCCTTGCTCTTTCTCTTAGATGCTTCTAACTCTATAAATCTTAGGTTTGCTTAAGTTGTCATTTGCTTCCAAAAGTAAACTCACCGTGGTGGACATAAGCATGCCATGTAGCCTTTGACTAAAGTTTATAATAGGATTGCTATGAATTTAAAAATGATACATGGTAGGAAAAATACAAACTAGTGCATTGCCTTATGTCGTGATGGGCTCATGCCAAATGTGCATGAAAATTAAATATCATAAAAAAAAGGTGAAGCAAAAAAATTAATCACGGAATATGTATTAGATGAACTATATAATGTTACCTTAAATATTATGTGTGGATATGTCACGCCAAGGGCATACCCAAGGGGGTCACAGACCCGAGCTAGTAGGTGGCCGACTGCCAGTGTGGAACAAGGGATTCGGCAGCTAGGGGCTATATAAGGGAGGCTGGGCGGTGAATCCAGCCAAGGCAATTCCTTGGCCTCATAGTGGTATCAGAGCTAAAATTAGCCAAGGCAAGGATGTGGTATTTTGATTTTTTGCATGTACATGCAAGGGCACCGTGGAGTTCACCTCTTGCCAAGCAGGGATGAAGACGAAGGAGGTCTGTGTGCAGAGCCTCTTGAGGCGAGGGGAGGTGACGAGACGATCGGCTCCAAACCACTTGTGGTGACGCTTGACGGGAGCGTGAGCAAGGCTGCAAGGAGCCCATCACTATAGCAGGCGAGGCCAAGCACACAATCGAAACCTTCTGCCTTTCTCTCTCTTGGTAGCCTTGCTATGAATGCCATCGCCAATCGCACACCCGGTTTCATATTGCACTGCCCTAAGGCCTTTGGCCTTGGGAAAATTACCTAAGATAGGGTGCATTCCTACCTCGGAATACACCCCATACAAGCAACACACAACCCCGGCATACACAGTTTGGTAAGGTCTTGCATCTTGCCACATCCTTTGACAAGCCCCCAGTCGCTGAAGTTGCAAAATTTTGCACGCTAATATTTCCACATTGAACATCAATCTTGTTTCAAGGAAAGCTCAACAAAGCGCGTTTGTATTGCAAATTGACCATGGTGATTTCACGACAACCTTGGTCTCCCGAATTTGTGATTTTCAACGACCATACTATTGTGGGTATCATTAGCCCGCGGCCAACTACCAACATCAGTGGTGCATACTACCACTACGAGGTTGTTTTTGGAATCAAGGTGTTCTTCTTTCTTTTCCCTGCATTGCACAGCCGCCATGGATTTCGATATCAACATGACCTTTGATTTCGAGCACAATAGGCATGATCCTCCCAATGATGGCTCGTGGCCGGATACTCTCACGGAGGGTGCTTGCAATGCTACGCGAGGAGATGACGCTTATTAATTTCTCGATATCCAAGAATTGTGAGCACTTCAAGCACACATCTCAGTAATGGAAAATAATTTTGCTTCCCTAAATGAAAATGTCAGTAAATTATCCACTTTAGTGATACAATCTATCCAATAGTAGGCCGAGGGTCCTGTTGACACACATATTCATGAGCTCGTTGTTGATGAGAAAGGCCCTCTTGGTCATGTACAAGGTTCATCGAAGCTTCTTAAGGCGACGACCAGTTTGAAGTTCCGCAGCCTTGTGGAATTGTTTGAAAACAGATAAGGCTTCAGATTTTTTTCTAAGTAGAAATACAGTCGTATTCTTTGAGAAATCATCAATGAAAGTAATGAAGTAGCGATATTGTGATCTCGAAGAAGGTAGAGGTCCACATATATCAGTATGAACAAGATCCAATATGTTATGAGAATGAGTTGTATTTGAAAGAGGAAAGGGTTTGCGATTGTGTTTCCCAAGAGCACAAAATTCACAAATTCCCATATGGGGATGGGCTTTAAGATCCATGCCATGAACAAGATCACGACGTTGAAGATCAAGGAGTTTTGAGAAATCAGCATGAACAAAACAGTGATATCATACTTTGCAATCATGATCACCTGGAGTAGTGACAACATTTGCTATAGCATCGTTGAGAGAGAGTTCAAAAAAATTACCATTTCGAGGAGCAGTGGCTATAGTCTGTCCATCTTTCTCAATTCGGCATTTTGTATGATCAAACCCAACAAACAGACCAAGATCAACAAGTCTAGCAACTGAAAGAAGATTACGTTGAAGATCTGGTACATGTAATACTCCTCGTAAAATTCGAGTGGAAGAAGATAAGGTACCAAGATATAAGTCTCCAATACCCTTTACTTGACAAGTAGTATCATCAGCAAGATAAACAACACGTTGAACTGGCAATGGATGGTAGTTATGGAGCCACTTAGACTGATATGTCATATTTCCTGTAGCACCAGAATCGACAATAAAAAGTGATCCATCGCGTACATGAAGTATTCTGTCTGGAGAAACTGAACATAGGACGCAGCTTGTTTCTGGTACAATGTTGTTTCGATGTTCAGTAGCATATGCTCTATTCCGATCTGTGTCGAATCGACGCTTATAGCACATATGAGTGGGATGATCAGATCGTCCACAATATTCACAAGAAGAAGAAAAAGAGTCTCTAGATAAACGTGGTTGTTTTGTGGTAATATTGTGTTCTTCATCATATTGACGTGCCAAACAATCATCTTCAGTATGGCCATTTCTGTTGCAGTAAGAACATTGCTTATTAGGAAATTTGAGACGAGAGAAAATATTACCGCGACGGCCACCTCTGCGGTTTCCTCGTTGAAATGGACGCCTTCGAGCATAAAAAGCCCGTTCCATCTGTTGTGACTCAGTCTCCTCTTGTGAAATCATAGCTGTATCATGACCAGCATTACGACGTTCTTGACATTGAGAGTATTCAATTAAAGACATGCAGGCTTGGTCGAAATCAAGACCATCTTTATTAGAGAGAATAGTAACAATGTTATCATAAGAAGAGTCCTTCACCGTATCAAGGAGAAGTGTAATCAGTTTCTTTTGTGGAACAGGATCACCGGCAGCAGCAAGTTGATTAATAATAGATTTGAAAGATTCAATATGTCCCGTCATGGCAGTACCAACTTCATATTGTAACTTGTTAAGCAACCCTCTCAAATAAAGTATTTCTGTGACAGATTTCTTCTGAAAGTTTGCAATAAGGTACTTCCATACGTCGTGGGAAGTAGGAAGTTCATACATATCAAGCAAAAGGGAATCATTAAGACTAGAAAGAATATACCGACGAGCTGCTTTATCACGTCGTTGCCAATCCGTATAGGCAACATTCCAATCTTCAAATATAGTTCCCTCAGTGATAAGCACGTTATCATTATCCGTATCAACAGGCTGAGGCGGACAAACACGATTTCCAAGAACAACATCGGAGAGTTCATCGCCTTCAATAATTAACAACATCTTTGCTTTCCAGTGAGGGCGAGCTTTTTGAAATGGGGCCTCTAAACCCAAACCAATGGGCCTACCCTCACAAAATGTTCGTAAAGAGGTATGCACACTACTTGGGGCACCACCTTCTTTTGGGAGTGGAGAAGGAAACCAATCAAAAAAATAACACTTGCACTCACCTACCCAAGCAACACACTTTGAAAACCCCCTTACTCTATATACACTTTGGACACTTGAACACCATCAACGATTATGCAACCCAATGCCGTGCATCAAAATGAAATATGCAATTTGTGGAATAGCATTCACCTTCTCCCCATAAGAATACCCATAATACATCCAAACTCTTCCTCTCTCAAGCACTCATCAAAAAAATCATGCGCGCAAGACTTGCCTCTCAAACACACAAGAGAATCACTTACATCAAACTAACACACTTTGCATAGAGAGCTCATCTCCATCTATGCAATGCTGTGACACAAATAAAATCACCATGAGAGGTAGCCACATGCATATGTAATGAAGCAAAAGAGAGTTGGAGTGAGAAATTTCTTTAGACCAATTGAATAAGTGTGGAGAAACAAACCAATGGTAAATTAAGAATAGAACACTTACTTGATTTCTCGCACACCTTTTAAGGGGAGGACAGACGATGGCTAACCATCACGAATTGCAACACTTGAACGTTTTGAAGATGATTTCATGATCATTAACATAACCATGAGAGAGATCATGATGTATTTACAAATATTGAGGTGCTACAAATGATTTATTGGGTTGATGGAGTAAGAGATTGTAGAATGGAGAGAGTGGAGAATAGAGTTGCACTTCCTCCAAAGAGGAGGGTTAGGAGGGAGGATGTGAAAGAGGGAGAGTTGGGGTTTTCTCTACTATTGATCAATTAAGAAACAACATGAAGTTGAAAATATAGGTGTGTGTGTGTCCTTGAGTCTCTCCAAGGGGGGCTATTTATAGTTGTGTAGGAGTGGGATTATGCTACACTTAATTAGGGTGAGTGATTAGCCCTAATTAAGTGTCCTTTGCCCACTCATTGAATATTGGACATAAAAGGGACTATTTTTTCACCAAAAATATCATTTTAGACCGTGAAGGCTCCATAGGGGTGCATAATGTAGGTGGGCCCCACCATGAGGCCCTACGGGTGGCTCCTGCGGGGTATCTCAACTTGTCTGTCTTGGCATTTAGAAAGCATCTTTAGGTTGGTCCCATCACATGCCCCGGCGTCGCTATGAGCGTCGCAAACTTACAAAGAAATTTGCGACGCTCATAGCGACGCCGGCTGGGCTAAAAAAATAACCGAGCGTGCCCAAAAACTCAGATCTCAGATCTGAGTTTTTCGGCGCCCTCAAGCAAGGAGCAGGTAACGCTTTCCCTCACTCTCTCTCTCTCTCTCTCTCTCTCTCTCTCTCTCTCTCTCTCTCTCTCTCTCTCTCTCTCTCTCTTTCTTCTCCACACACACACACACACACACGAGGAGAGGAAGGAGAGCCAGGTATGCTCATTCCCTCTCCTCATTCTCATGTTCCCTTCCCCTCTTTCTCTCTCCCTCTCTCTCTCACACACACACACACATACACACACACACACATAGTGTTTTTGAGAGAGAGAGAGAGAGAGAGAGAGAGAGAGTACAAACAAAAACAAAAACGCACACACACATACATAAACAAAGAATGCACACACACATTGAGAGAGAAAAAGAGAGAGAGAGCATGCATAAACAAAAAACGCACGCATTGAGAGAGGAAAAGAGAGAGAGAACATGCATAAACAAAAAACGCACACATTGAGAGAGGAAAAGAGAGAGAAAACATGCATACGATCCAAAAAACTGCACACACATTGAGAGAGAAAGAGAGAGAAACTAATTTAACGTCGTAGGAAACTAATTAAAATTAAAAGACCTAAAGATCTAGCCGACGAGGAGTTGAACTCAAGACCTATTATTCAAGAGGGAAATGGCATAATCAATCTATCATACTTGGCATGGGTGATAGAAAGGTTATACCATTTATCTCTTTTTATTGGCACACACATCCACACACGCGCACACACACAAGAAGAAGAGAATTATAACGTCGTAGGAAACTATCTTAAAAGACGTTAAAGATTAGGTTATATGTAGACTTACATTAAATTAGATTTAGGTTTATTTTTAACTAGATTTACGTTTATTTACGCTAGATTTAGATTTACGTTATATTAGATTAGATTTAGGTCTCCATAGACTGCGATGCCTGCATGAAGCGGGTGAAGAAAGCCCTCGATGGAATATAGGGTATTGCTGCCTTCAGTCATGGTGGGCTCCGTCGATCCAAAAGTACTGGTGAAATGTCTTCAGAAGATAGGGAAGAAGGTGGATCTTCAGGGCGGCAAGAGTCACTACATCCCCTACACAATGACCATCTAGACAACCTCTAGTCATTCAACAGCAACTTCAAAGTTAGTAAGAAGAGCAAGAACGGTCTAAAGGGACAATTGCTGTTGTCAGATGTGGATGGAGATGAGGCAGCGTCACCGTCGGAAGTTAACTCTCACATCTTTAGTGATGAGAATGCCAACTCTTGCCGAGTTATGTGAAAAATTATGTGTTAAATCACTTTTAAGGTTCTTATAATCCCTGTTAGTTTAGTTCTTTGTTTTTAATATAACATAATTTACGTTAGATTTAGATTTATGTTATATTAGATTAGACTTAGGTTTATTTAGGTTTACCCACACACACACACACACACACAAGAAGAAGAGAGTTTTAACGTCGTAGGAAACTATCCCAAAAGACGTTAAAGATTAGGTTAGATGTAGACTTACGTTAAATTAGATTTAGGTTTATTTTTAGTTAGATTTATGTTTATTTAGATTTACGCTTATTTACGTTAGATCGAGTCCACGCAAGAATTACTTACGGTTTAGGGTTTAGAGTTAGACGAACAGTGAAAAGATCTACTGTGAAAAGATGTTAAGATGCTGCGAAGTGCTACAGCTAGAGAAGAGGCAAAGGGGTTTTGTCCACTACAATTTCTTGTACCCACAAATATAGGTATTGACCAATAAAGACGAGATTATAACCCGGTGGTTCTGATCTCCGTGCACCTCTAGACCGAGGTGTGCGGGGATTGGACATGACTAGAGAATGAGAGAGAGAGAGAGAGAGAGAGAGAGAGAGAGAGAGAGAGAGAGAGAGAGAGAGAGAGAGAGAGAGAGAGAGAGAGAGAGAAGACGAAGAATGCCCAAACGTAATGTCCAATCACATGTATATACGTATAACAAAATGCAAAACATGTGCACACATAAACACACGGCTGGGGCCTGGCACATGAATATAGCCATTGATGTAAATGAGTAAATATGGCTATTGACGTAGACCAACATAAATATAGCCATTGATGTAGACCAATATGATGAAGAGATGACAAAATTTTAGCCTAGCCATCACATGAGGCTTTGACGAGATGAGAGAATTTACTTTAATAATCATGGTATCACGTACCATGGCATCATGGAATTGTCCATGACATAAAAATTAACTTTGTCGTCACAAAAGATATGACTGTCAAAGAATGGAACATGAGAGTAATGTATACATCATGGCACATGACGCCATGGCACCACAATAATATCCTTCATAGTTTCTAGACAAAAGAATTGGGAGACAAAATAAAAAACTTGTAAATTTCTTAATGATGATGGAATATAAATCTCGCGCTAGTTTCATCTTGTGACAACTCAATTGAAAAGTGAAGTCATCATAAGCTATTAGAAAACAAAATAAAAACCGCTTTTAAATATCTTAACGATGACGGAATATCAATCTCGTGTTGGTCATGCTTTCATCTTGCAACAACTCAATTGAACAGTGAAGTCATCAGACTATCAAAAAACGAAATAAACACCGCTCGTAAATTTCTTAATGATGACAAAATGTCAATCTTGTGTTAGTGATGCTTTCATCCTGCAACAACTCCATTGAATAGTGAACAAAATATGAAGTTTAAAAGCTTAACGTTATGTATAGTATTCGATATCATGACGTATGTAGAGTGATGACTACCGGAACCCATATTTTTAGTAGTACAAAAAATCACCCCTTATAAGTATCCTATCCCAAAAGAGGGTAGCATAGGAACATTTGTATGTATTGAGTGGAAATTGAAGGCTTGTATGGTTCAATACAACTTGTGTTCGTGAGGTTGCTTTTTCTAATGCTATTTGCAAGGTGAGGTCGAGGTAACTATCTAAGTGATGATGAAGGCCAAAAAAAACAGAGATACATGAGATGGCATTAACTATCGTCCATTAGGAAATATACTAGGGATGCTTCCGTAAACCACTTGCTGAACATTCTACAATTAGAATTAGTAAATACAATACTAAGGTGCAGGCCGGCTCAGATTAAGAAACAAGATCACGCTCCGAAGGCCAAAAACATATGCGCCTTAATTCGGGTTTGAAATCTTGTCCTTGACCATCGCTACTTGAACTCGTCCCTGCCTGCACAACTTCAACTAAGCCTGCCTACCCTATATTGTCTTCACATGCCACAAGATCCACCAATCGTTGCACTAGATCATCTGGCTGCCCTTGCAATAACTACTATTGGAATGTGGGAAGGGGATTCACACCCAGAACACACAGAATATGCCTCTCTACAGCTCAAGGAAAACACAACACCCCTAACCATGAGTTTTCACCTTCACAATCGACACAAAATCACTAGCATATGCCTGCTTTGATATACCGAAACACACATAGGCTTCTCAAGAAACTCCACCAGCACACACCACCCACTTGAAACCTTTATTTCTCCACACACAAACACACACAATCTCTCTCTCTCTCTCTCTCTCTCTCTCTCTCTCTCTCTCTCTCTCTCTCTCTCTCTCTCTCTCTCTCTCTCTCTCTCTCTCTCTCTCTCTCTCTCTCTCTCCCCCCTTTTGTGAACACCAAGACCTCGATTTTGGGTTGCACTCAACCACACCAACACCGGCAAAGGCATTAATGGTGAGATTCTTCCTTGCCCAAAAGTTTACAAAAACACCATAGTTGGTACAGAGCAAGATCTCTCTGCTCTTCTTCTTCACCTTGTTCCACAAGACCTCGATTTCTGGTTGCACTCAACCACACCAACATTGGTAGAGGGGGTAATGGTGAGTTTCTTAATTACTTGTCCAAAAGTTTACAAAAAGACCATAGCTAGTACGGAGCAAGCTCTCTCTACTCTTCTTCTTCACCTTGTTCCACAAGACCAAAATGGCAAAAAACCCTGGCAAAGGCATGTGAATCCCCCTTTTAGGGGTTTTACAAAGCTTAAGCAAGAGAAAATTGGTGTTATCTCTACTTGTGCGGCTCCATCAGGGCCCATAATAGTAGTTTTCTGCATTGCCTACAATTGGCACACTCCATTTAGCATGTGTTGTATGGGACCAACACCTCAGCGGCTTTCCATTTCCAACTACCTATGGACCACCACTTAGCAATTCTCGGACCACCTCCTTTTCTTCACATGCATGAGTCCCCTCTTGAGGCCCATGGTTGTCATGGCGTCATGACAACCCATGGGACCCCACCTTTGTCCTCAATAAAAAAGGGTGGCCTAGAGCACTGCGGGAACAACCCCCAAAAATGCAAGGTCATCATTGTCTTACACTACCTCCAAATGGCTCCGTCACCAACAAGCAACACCACACCATTGAAAATACCTAGTAGGGACTCCCTTCGTGCCCACGTCAACAAAACGATGGCATCACCATAGCCAAAGAGCCCAAGGCTCTCTTTCTTTGCTGGATGCTCACTAAGGGGTGCTTGTTTTGGGTTTTATACCCGGATGTCCTGCATCATGCTCCTCTATGCGGAATATGTAGTTTTCATGTGACGTCCACCCTGTCACTCTCCCTAGAATGGCTCCAAAACCCCACAAATCTCAAAAAAAAAAAAAACTTTTTTCCCCTGACTTGGATCTCTAGTCATTTGATGCTTAAAGCCCCAATCACAGAGAAATCCCTTCCCAGTTAAAGTTCATATTTCCAGCCTTGACCTCCATTGTCTCGGCCCCTTTTTGACTTTGATGTGCCCACCAACCTAGACGACCAAAAAATAGTGAAAACCTCCTGGCTCTGCATTGCCGCCAATTGCTCTTGAATTTATCTCTCAATATCTTGTCCCTCCGATCTTTGATTGAGGAACCGTCACTTGTTGCTAGCTCCATAACCCACCAACTACCTTTGTAAATCCCTTTGAGCTTCAAGAAACCTGTGATGGAACGCTTTCCAAAGTAGCCAAATCGACTCAGAACCGAACTCCGATAAAACTTTAAAGTCTTGTAACTTGGTATCTAGGACCCAAATTGATGATAAAAAAGTCCAAGAGGCTCCACATGACAAGCACTTAACATCCATCACTTCAAAGTGGCTGTGACCACCTATTCTCATTTGCCCTGTTCGTCTTGGATCTGCAAACAACTCTTGTTTTAATATGCCATAACTTTCAGATTGTGGTTGTGTTTGATGAGTGGTCTAGACCAGCTCCTTCAACACTTCAAGCTCTTCAATTCTATGCCAAAAAACCAGCCATCTGATCCTCCTTCGTCTGTCATGCTCTCAGGCCCTTTCTAGAGCCCTCTTGGTCTAGAAAACCACATCAGACATACACTTTTACTGCTACCTATCTGCTCAGGACATTCATACCTGCTTTATCACTTCCCCTTGCACTCATCAGTATCTCTCAGTGCTAACAAACTTTTCTTGTACCGGCATTGCCCACCCCCCTGTTGAACATATATGTTCAACCAAAAACCTCTATATTCAACTTGAAACTTGCAACACTTTACCAACACACAATCAAGCTAGAAAAAGAACGACCATAAATACAATATATATAAAAATGCATGTCCACCATACTCCACCCTAGCTAGGTGGTTTTCCCAACCCCCCTTGCTATAATCTCGTTCACATCCAATACCAAACTTTTGTCGAGGTACAGCTTAAGACACACCCCATTCACCCTATTTTGAAGTAACTTACCATTTGTCCGTGTCAATTGATAGGTCCCATTTGGAAAAGCTTTTTGCACCTTGTATGGCCCCGCCCACTTCTTCTTGAACTTCTTTTGGAAGGTAAAGTCCAAATAGCTCTCGTTCTTCATCACCAGGTCTCCCTCCTCTATCCTCTTTATCTGGTAAACTCCCATTGGACTTGGAAATCCATTTCTCCCGCTACTTCACATAGTAGTTCACTGCCACTTCTCTCTCCATCCATAAAGATTCAAGATTGACTATCCAATCTTGCTCTTGTTGTGTGGCATTGACTCTCCACATCCCCTTCAAAGAACCTAACTATGTGTGCATTGGCCCTAGTTTGAAGAGCTTATCTGCTAAATGCTCTCTGCAGGATGCTAGCCTGAAGCTAGAACAAATGCTGATCGTCAGGCACAGAGTCTCAATCCTCAAAAACACTCTAGAAGCAAGAAGGCTTGAAGACCTGCAGCGGTTGCTCGCCGAGAACGGCTCTGTAGAGGCTATCTATAATTGGCTATAGGAGATGAAGGATGAAGTGCTTGAGATAGCCAGTAAATATGAGGAAGCCATTAACTTTGCCAACAGGCTTCAGGAAGAGATAGTCTGGCTGTGAAGGAAAAGGACTACATGGTTATTGCAAACCCTAAACCCCCGGAACCTAGTAGGCCACTCTCTTGTAAAGTCTGAAACTTGGCCTTTGTGCCTTTCCCTAGTGTTTTCTAGCTCAAACCCAGAGTTTTTCTTAGCAGTAAAGGTAGTGTTTTCTTCATCAATAAACAAGCGATTAAACGAGTAGAAAATCCAGTGTTTGTAGACGGAAAGGACAACGTGTTTGCAATAGCAGATCAGCCCCATCATCTTCGGCAGTTGTAGAATCGCCAAGCATTCCCAAGCATTCAATTTTCGGCCCTAGTCTTGTCATCATCGGCATCACCGTTGGCGTGGACATAGCATCACGTAGATTTGCATCGGCATCTTGTACCAGATTATGCAATCAATAGTAGACCACTCTCGCCACCGAGAGTGGGGCCCTTGGAGGAGGGTCTTACAACTTTCCGGTGTCGTATTCTCTTCTTTCTCTATCTCATAGTCTTATGCACCTTCATCCATAGTGTTCATCCACTTTATTTGTGATCATTTTCACTCTCTCACTAAAGGAATGCAAGGCTCTCCCTTTCATAAGTAAAAGGAACCTTGAGCAGAGTTCGGAGCACTCATCTTGAGCAAAGTTCAACATTCACTTCCGCTGCACCTTGCACTATGTTGATTGGTGTTGGTGAATAGTCGACATGGAAGATGTTTTATTTGGCAGAAGCTGGTGAAGACGATTGCATTTCAATCATCAAGTATTTTGTGAGAATTTCTTTTTAGTATTGGTTATGTCATAGGTTGAGACCTACTTTTCTGCTTATAGATGATAGTTTATGTAGGTGCTTAACCATGCATTAGTATACTTTGACGACAGAAGTGATATGGAGACATCTAGATGGGTAGACTTCATTGGTTTGTTATCTTGTTGAGCTAAATCTTGGGACTTTCATGCTAATGTCAATTTTGTTTTAGGATGGTAATACTACACCACTCATTACCATATCAAAAAATAAGCCAAAGGTCATGTGCTTGAATGAGCTTGTGGTAATTGTCCCAAACACAAAGTGTGAAGAACAAAACTCTATCTATTAATGGTGTTTGAATGGTATCTATATGTTTACTTATAGTGTGGAAACAAAGAGACCTTCAAACAAAAAGGTTTGATATTGGTGATTTGATGTCATTAAAGGGCATCCCCCTTCAAAGGGCTTAGGAAATTCTTCTTTTTGCACCCTTAAAAGGATCTCACAAACAAGAAATCATCTCACAATGATGTCATGATTTCAAGGGTATGCTCATTGTCAGCACTTTGTACAGACTTCAAACCTCCATTTTTGTAATGTTTTTGAGATGGAATAGATTTTGAAGGGAGAAGGAAGAGAAAGTGGAAAAGCTAAAAGAGTTACCAAAGTTCCATCTTTAGAAAGTTGGATATGTTTATCTTTGATGTCAAGTGGTTCAAAGTTATTACCAGTGGCTCGAATGCAACTATGCGTAAAGACAAGAGTGGATTGATTCAAGTGAACTCTAGGTGGGGGTGGGGTGTGGACAGATGCGCGGGATATATTCGTACTTTCGCAGAATTCTGGAGAAGTTGTGTTCATACACGATACACTATGGACAGAAAATGATGAGAATGATCTGTGTAAAGCCTACGGGCTCTATGCCATTCAAGTTGCTCCATGTAGCAAGCAAGTGTGTGAAGGATTGGACATTGAGGTCAAAGAGGTGATTCATGACAAAGCGCAGGACTGACGGAAACTTTAAGTTTAGATTTTGAGGTGGATATCAACAGTGAGCAATTGTATGAACCTAGAGATGAGGTGTCAAATACTGAAGCTGATGCGGAGAGTGACGGAGAAGTAGAGTTTGATGACGAAGATGCAGAAGTACAGATTGAGATAGACATCTTTGGTGCATCAAATCTCATAGAGGATGAGAGATTAACTAATGATTTTTGCTAGGAACTCTTTTGTAAAAGTCTTTTTATTAGTCTACAATACACTTTAGATTCATTCATTTGTATAGCCGCTTCGTTGATTTGTTATTTGTATTGATTCAACATTTCTTCTATAAACTAACATCTTTTATGGGTGTTGTTTGTGTATGATTTAGCTATGGCCGATGACGATGAGCCATACTCTCTTAGTTTTAGTTTTCCCGTTACTCTGGCCGGCATGTCACCCGAGCAAATGGGCTCGTTTTTGTCTTAGTTCACACTAGAGCAAATCAAGATGGCACATCACCTTTGCGGAGTAGGTCCCTCTAGACCTACTACGGCCAACCCTACGTCCGAACTAGTGTGGTCCCTACACCAAGAGGCCTCACACCTCAATCTAGTGTGCCCCCTATGCCTAGGACTCCTCTGTCTCCTACACCGACGGGTGGTTCATCCTCCAGACAAGGTAGGCATCATTTTGGAGGTGGTGGTTGTTGTGGTAGCGGTTGTGTCGATGCGTCCACACCACCAAGAGAGCGTCCACCACTCTCTTCAATAGATAGTTCACCAATTGGCACACCACGTATACCTTAGGATCACACGAGCATGATCCTAGCAAGGTGTACAAGAGCAGGGATGAGGCTATTGTGGTAGATAGGGTCGGAAAGGCCATATAACAGGGGATTTGACAGCTCTGTACGGTTCAATTTGGTCACTCTGTGATGGAGGTTTGGGATAACCTCAATGTTGAAAGAAAGAATTACATCATCGAGACCATTCACAGAGAGTATAGGCCGGCACACAGGTACGATCCAGTCTCGAACCCATGGATTTTGAGCATGGCGAAGTCCACAATGTCACACCATCGGTTAGAGTCGAGAGACATGCACAATGACGACAGTCCCAAGGCGGCATGGTTGGATGCAGAGAAGTGGGCGGGGATTGCACGAGAGACACAAGACAATCCGCAGAGACTTCAAAAGCAGAGAGATGCATCCAGAACATGTTTGGAGTCTGTTGGAGCGTCATATCTTGGGACTGGAGGCTACAATACGCTTCGACATGAGTTTCTAAGTATTATACATATGCTATAAATTATTGAAAATATGTATGTTATTTGAAGATTTATCTAATGATTAAACCATAATTTTGTAGGAAGTTACCGTGAAGCGTCCTCCGACACGCCGAGAGGAGAAGTATGGGTACAAGCATGGACTTATGGCCCTTTTGACCCAGCTCTGCAAGAGGAGGGAGAGAACATCGACTGGGAGGCATTACCACAAGGGTCTTCTCACTCAGTGATTGTTTGCATATGTACACTTTTGTAGTGCTTATGTTTATGGTATGGCACATATGTTATGGTTAAGATTTGGCAATCAAGTTAAGGTTATGGTTTTGCTATGATGGTATGGCAATCATGTGATGGTTATGGTTATGGTTATGGTTGTGCAATGATGGTATAACTGTTATGGTTATGGTATGACAAGCAAGTTATGGTAATGGTTATGGTATAGCAAACATGTTATGTTTATGGTTTTGGAGTTTTCGACTCGTGTTTTAATTATGGTTATAAAATCTTTATGCCATTATGCCCCAATCAAGCTTTTGATTTTGTGGTTATGTTTTTTCTTACAGTTTTGCGAATTGCCATACACTTGTTCTTTAGCGTTAGCTTGTAGGTGGAGTGTGGTTGCTTGTGCACTCTTCCTTTGGGCAGAGAGGGTTGTTTGCTTTTGCTACAGTACATGCAACATCAGTTCCCAGTCCTCTTTGCCAAAAAAAAAATTGTAGGTTTGATCGTCGGTACAATGAACAGTATAAGCCTCGATATAGACCTCAGTAGACGCATCGGAATATGCTATAGTATTAATGATGTTTATTTCATTGCGTATTCTGATGCTCATTTCATAATTTATTCTGACGCATAATATAACGATACTTATACCGGCGTCTCCTCCGATGCCTATTTCAATGCTTTTTACTTTTAAAAGTAACTTTATTTCATCGATATTTGTGCCGGTTTTTGCATGCCATGTTGTAGTGAATGAAAATCCTCTTGTTAATAAAAGTATTAGCACAAAAGGTCTAGGCTAGATAACGGATTGTAAATAGCAACGCTAATGTGTGGTTTGCCTTTGTTGTACACTATGAAAGCAACTAGATCTTGCAAGGTTCTTTAAAAACTTACAAGGTACAATGATGGTTGTGAAGAAGAGGTGTTATATTCAACAATCATGATAGAGCTCAAAGCTTTGTTTGTTGGCATATTGAGTATTTGGTAACTTTTAAATACATTTATTTCTTAAACAATTAAGGTGATGATTGACTTGTTATAAAGCATTGAACAAATGAAGGAAATAGCAATGAGTGCAATGAATGTGGATGGTGTTGATGATATGTATGGAAACATTTATAGACCTAAAGTCAATATAACATAAGGCTTAATTTGGACACTGCACAAGAAAAATGAAGCAAGAAGATCTTCTAAGATGTTATATTGTAGGTTTGTTGGCAATGAAACGCCTAAATGAAGGTTTTTTGTGGCTTCTTTTTGAAGTTATTTATTTACTACAGATAGTTGTGATGATTACAGTTTTTTAGGTCAAGTCATCTAGGTCTCTTCTTTTTTTGGGTCATTGGTATTATGTTTTTATTAATGACTTTCTCTCTCTCCAATATATTACGTCTTGGAAGGAATAACGTCGGTCATAGTTCATAAATTAAACCACTTATATTTTACCCAATTGAAAAATTAAAGTGTATATTCTGGATTTGGGAGCGAGGCTACGCCACATCATTATACACACAAGAGTTTTGAGTTGATCTTAGTTGTTTTTTCAAGTGATCAAGCTTTCAAGGCTGGAGTTTTTCCTTTTCAAGTGTGTCTTATTAAAGGTTTTACCATTCACTTGATTTTGCTCCAAACCCTCTCAATCAAAGCCTCGACACCTTCCTAGCTGTACTGCATACCCTTCATAACGTTGATGATATGTATGGATGATTGTGGCCCACAATTAAAGAGCTCAAGAAAATACATAGGGCACACTCTTGAGAATGTAGAAGCAAAATGAAACTAAAAGACCTATGGACAGTGGAGATGTTATGTAGGCTTGGTTCTTAGCAACAAAATGTTTAAAATGAAGGCCTTTTTATCACTCTAAGTTTTGAACTCAACTTTGGTAAACAAGGAATCTAAATTTTGCTTCATTAATCACCCAATATATGTTTTTTATGATGTTTTCAATTAAGGTCCCTCTTTCAAACATCATGTTAGGTGATATGTTGTTGTTTGAATGAAGTGTCGCCTAATATATACATTACTCAAATCTAAATTTTTAGATTTTCCATCATAGAATAATACCTTAAAAGGATGTATAGTGATCTCTAGCCCTGGCGTCAAAGAAGTTCATAGTGCGACTAGGAAATCGTCAGGTCTTTGACTGTGCACTGCGCACTTCTTGACACATTTTTGGTGAACCCGACGTGAAGTAGGCTAGGGTGAGCATTCGTAGCCAAATCAAGCAAGACGTAGATGATTTGAAGCTAAAAACACACTAAAAAAGAACAAAAATCTAGCCATGAAAGCTCCACTTTGAAAAATAACCAAGATTAACTCAAAACTCTTGTGTGTGTAAAGATTAGGTGTAGCCTCGCTCCCAATTGCACAGATGCAATGCTCATTCGACCTGTTAAAAACCCTAAATATACGCTTCGATTCTTCGCTGTGAACATTTCATGGAAGCTTCACTACTTCATTGGAGAAGCCCAAGCAGTTATTTGAGGAGGGCAGACCCTCATTGGAGGCCTCACAGCCTCAACCATGTAGTGGAAGCAGCACGGGACTACACAAGCACCCTGTAAAGAAATGGCTGTATCTCCTTGCTCATATGCCCAGATGAGCTCATTCTTGGCTCTATTACTTCCCACACAACTTAGGCAACAATGGAATCAGCGTTGATGTGCTATTTTGAGAAATTTTTAGGCTATTTTAGACCATTTTATGGTCATTTTTAGCCCAAAAATGCTCCTTTTTGTCCGTAAAAAACCCAAACGAGCTGGGAAAAATCCTTAAATTTGTGGGAAAATACTATTGGGCTCAAATTCATGTTGAACCTCATTTTTCCACTTGGTAAGAACTTTGGACACGTCTTTTATGCCCGCACATGAAACCTGCTATTTTTTGCCAACAACATCGCCCGCATTGACCTTTCTAGGCAAAACGAGCATGCCACTTCGAAACACTTGACATTTGTACATTCTGAAAGAAAATAAGGCATGCTTTAATGTGTTAAAACATGCAACGGTCCCACGTCCTCGGCCTCGCCTTCCCGAAAAAGTATGTATACGCCTGCAACTATGGCAACCGTTTTCCCATATATCACACTGTGTACATCATCATAGCATTTGGTGCTACATAAAAAAAGCATTGAGTGTGAGGTAGATATTTTAATTTCACATTATGAACCTGCCACGACACCACATCCACCCCCTCTAAACCTGCAGATCCTCCGACATGTGCCACACATATCTTTTGCAAGTTCACTCTTCATTTAAGTCAACATACATATCAATTTCATCATCACTTGCAACAAAATCAAACGCATCATCCTCTCATTCTTCATCCACATCCATAGTATTTTTATCAGAGCATTCATTCTGACTTTCCCATGAATCAAAGGGGTCTATATCACCTCTCTTTTGATTAACTTGATTCTTTTCTCTATGATGGGAATCTCCATTTTTGTCCCATCTAATTCATGCAAGGTATAAGTTGTATTCCCAAAGCTTTCTTATTGTTGAATGTTGGTTTTCAAGACTACTATCATACACCAACACCCAATCACCTTCTTCAATAGCTTTCGGTCTAAGCCTATGCCTCTTATCAAATCTGTCCTTATTCATTAACCTTGCATCTTTCAATCGTGCTACTACATTCTCAATATCTTGAGGCCTTCTTTCTAACTATTGTATGTGCAAAGCACGACGGTCTTCCCTACTCATTCCATCTTCCCAAGGTAACACATTCCATGTGGGAATTACATCCTCAATTGGCATTATAGGTTTCTGACCATTCATCAACTCAAAAGGCATATAACCAGTAACTAAGCTATGAGTTGTTCGATCAGCCCAAAAAGCATAAGGAAATAACCTCGGCCACTCTCCCATTTTACCTTTGCAGGCCTTAGCCAAAGCTTTAATGATAGGAGGATGCACACGCTCTAATTTACCATTTCCCTCAGGATTATATGCAGTAGTGAGAGCAAGTTTAATGCCCAACCTAGAGAAAAACTCCCTTGCTTTGTCAGCATCATTTCCAACAAAGGTCACTAAAAAATAATAAGTGAAAAATGTCAAAAATAGAAAAAAAAGATCTATGCACAGTAAAAATGCTCCTGATGGGTTTTGATGGAAATCTGATGATCATGATGTGTACAACCAGAGGATATGCACCTAATCTAAGTGTGTGGACATGCACGGTGTGCGAACAGACTCATAAAAGTGCCAGATCACTTCCTATTCTAGACTGACTTGACTGAGCTGAACCCTGGTCATGCTGTAGCTTGTCCACGGATACATAGGGTTGGATGTGTCACATGACATCCCCTCCTTTTCAAAGTGAGGTACTCATACCGAACTGTATGGCATCGAGGGAGATCGCCAACAACATCGAAAATCCTCGAAAGGACTCTTCACCGGTCCACTCTGATCCATGGGTCGTGCGATACTTGAACTTCATAAAGGTCTGCAATGCTTGCTTCTTTGGGCCGCACTAAAAGCGACACAAAGTTTTCTATGGCTAAGTCATACGTCTACCATCTTCAAGAATCTCCGAAGCTGAAAATTCTTAAAACCACTTCCAACACAAAAAAATGAACATAACCATTCCACGTAAAGTGACTAGAGAAATTTTCCAAAGATGGGTTCCTCCTGAGGGGGGTCTTTCTGAGTGTGTTCTTTGGAACTAGGCTTGCGAGCCAAGATCGGTGCTTCATGATTGATCGTCTCTGCAATGAGGTTAGCTTCCTTAGAGAAAGTATCAACTAACACATTATCCTTATACTAAACAATCACTTCATCTTCATGAAAATCATCATGCTTGTGAGAAATCACATCTTGATCATGCCAATTATCATGATTTTCCTTATAATCCGAATCATCATGCTCATCCTTACCATGCAATTCATCATGCTTATCATCATGCAAATCCTGTGTGTCATGCTTTGGAGAAGAAGAGACAGAGAGAGTCCTTTCTTCCCGAATCTCTTGCATCTGTGCTTGCACTTGAGAAAAGAGTTGCAACATCTCTTTCATGTGTTGGTCGTTCATTGCTTTTCTTGCTTTGTTCTCGCAATCAAATTTTGTTTCTCTTTCGTCGTCCGAGTTCTGCGCTCTTTTCTGCGGGCGCACCCCTTGGCGGCCTTTCGCTCACACCAAGGTTGCTTTTTCCCACCTCACGTCGATTGGCCCGCCGCTTAGTGCACGGTCCGCTCTTAATGAGTGAAAAGAGGCACAAGGGGAGGCTGGACAAGCTCTTCTTTCTTGGGATTTCTGTCACTCTTCAAAAACATGATTAAGAATCGACATGCCCAAGCGAACTTGGGTTCGTGTGACCGCAACAAGCAAAAAAAAGTGGTTCTTGTGGTTCTTTCCTTGAGTTATACAGAACACTAACAAATCTCTGATACCAATGTAAGGTGCTGCGGAAGTGAATGTTGAACTTTGCTCAAGATGAGTGCTCCGAATTGTGCTCAAGGATTCCTTTTACTTACGGAATGGAGGGCCTTCCGTTCCTTTAGTGAGAGAGTGCAATGGACACAACCAAAGTGGTAAACACTGTGAATGAAGGTGCATGAGAGTGAGAGATAGAGAAAGAAGAATACGACACCAGAATGTTGTCAAACCCTCTTGCGAAGGTTCCGCTCTCTATGGCGAGAGCGGTCTACTATTGAATGCTTGGACTTGTCGACGATGTCAACGACAGTGAGGACAACGACGAGATGGACTGAAATCTGAAATTGCTAAGGACTAAAATCTGCAAATCTTTATCTACTGAATTCTAACTCTATGTCGACGACGATGTTGATGGAAACGATGTACCGATGACACGTTGAAAATGCAGATGCTAAAATCTACATTTTTCGGACTAAATCTGCAAACTACATAGGATTTGACCGTGCGGCGAGGATCTACTCTGGGAAGGTAGATCTGTGAGGTTCGGCACTTCTTCTACAGGTATTGACTGCTAAAAACAAAAAATGCTGGTCTATGGACTGGTTCTGTCGCGATGGAACTACAAAACACCAGATGTCATGCTGCTCCAAAAACGTTAGGGCTGAATTCTGCTTCTGGAGGAAATCTGCTAACGCTAGGACTAATCTGTTGTCTTGAAGTGGTTCTAGTGTGTGTGCTAATGTCGAAGCTTCTCTGCAATGCAAAAATGCCAAGCCTGATCTGATGCAAAAATGCTAGGCCTTCTGCAATGCTGAAAACGCTAGAGTTGTCGCAGGGGTTGGTCTGGCTGAGAAGTTGCATGTTGAGCAAGGTGCTCCTGCTGCCTCTTCTGCCAAAAAGTGCTAGCACTAGGTTTTCTTATATACAAACTTAGTAAATTTTCCCTACCTAGTTTCCAACAAAAGTCACTTAAAAATAATAAGTGAAAAATGTCAAAAATAGGAAAGTTAGGTCTATGCACTGTAAAAATGCTCCTGATGGGTTCTGATGGAAATCTGATGATCATGCTATGTGCAACCAGAGGATATGCACCTAATCTAAGTGTGTGGACATGCACGGTCTGCGAACAAACTCACAAAAGTGCCAGATCACTTCCTATTCTAGACTGACTTGACTGAATTGAACCCTGGTCATGTTGTAGCTTGTCCACGGACACGTAGGGTTGGATGTGTCACGTGACACTCACACAACATGTTTGCACCCTCTGCACCAATGTTTTGACTCAGCCAAGCCAGTGTTTTTAGCCCTGCTATATCACAACAAATTTAGTCTACGATTAGCGCTTGAAAACATCCATAGATCAGCATGAACCAGCGTTTTCGTAGCAGCATGAACCAACATTTTTGCAGCAGCAATTTCAGCATGAGCCAGAGTTTTTCTTAGCAGTAAAGGTAGTGTTTTCTTCATCAGTAAACAAGCGATTAAACGAGTAGAAAATCCAGTGTTTGTAGACGGAAAGGACAACGTGTTTGCAATAGCAGATCAGCCCCATCATCTTCGGCAGTTGTAGAATCGCCAAGCATTCCCAAGCATTCAATTTTCAGCCCTAGTCTCGTCATCATCGGCATCACCGTTGGCGTGGACATAGCATCACGTAGATTTGCATCGGCATCTTGTACCAGATTATGCAATCAATAGTAGACCACTCTCGCCACCGAGAGTGGGGCCCTTGGAGGAGGGTCTTACAACTTTCCGGTGTCGTATTCTCTTCTTTCTCTATCTCATAGTCTTAAGCACCTTCATCCATAGTGTTCATCCACTTTATTTGTGATCATTTTCACTCTCTCACTAAAGGAATGCAAGGCTCTCCCTTTCATAAGTAAAAGGAAGCTTGAGCAGAGTTTGGAGCACTCATCTTGAGCAAAGTTCAACATTCACTTCCGCTGCACCTTGCACTATGTTGATTGGTGTTGGTGAATAGTCGACATGGAAGATGTTTTATTTGGCAGAAGCTGGTGAAGACAATTGCATTTCAATCATCAAGTATTTTGTGAGAATTTCTTTTTAGTATTGGTTATGTCATAGGTTGAGACCTACTTTTCTGCTTATAGATGATAGTTTATGTAGGTGCTTAACCATGCATTAGTATACTTTGACGACAGAAGTGATATGGAGACATCTAGATGGGTAGACTTCATTGGTTTGTTATCTTGTTGAGCTAAATCTTGGGACTTTCATGCTAATGTCAATTTTGTTTTAGGATGGTAATACTACACCACTCATTACCATATCAAAAAATAAGCCAAAGGTCATGTGCTTGAATGAGCTTGTGGTAATTGTCCCAAACACAAAGTGTGAAGAACAAAACTCTATCTATTAATGGTGTTTGAATGGTATCTATATGTTTACTTATAGTGTGGAAACAAAGAGGCCTTCAAACAAAAAGGTTTGATATTGGTGATTTGATGTCATTAAAGGGCATCCCCCTTCAAAGGGCTCAGGAAATTCTTCTTTTTGCACCCTTAAAAGGATCTCACAAACAAGAAATCATCTCACAATGATGTCATGATTTCAAGGGTATGCTCATTGTCAGCACTTTGTACAGACTTCAAACCTCCATTTTTGTAATGTTTTTGAGATGGAATAGATTTTGAAGGGAGAAGGAAGAGAAAGTGGAAAAGCTAAAAGAGTTACCAAAGTTCCTGCTAGATGCAAAGAGAATAACTCTACCATGGTAGAAGCCCTTTTCTTGGTATACTAATCCAATCAAGCATTCTTTAATGTTGTGAATTGTTTCTGTTTTATTGTAGGTTTGCAAGTCAAAAAAGAGGAATTTGATTTCTTCTCATAACATTATGTATTGCTACTAACATCTTTAGTCTTACAAATGAGCGTGTTGCGTTGTAAATTTAATAGATTTTTTATCAAGGTCCTTACACAAGTGTAATATACTTTTTGCAGAATGGGGCACTTAAGATGACAACAAATGAAGCAATAGCTCTTAAACTGATGGGCGAGCACAACATAGATTTCATGTATAGGCAACTAGTTGACTTTTGAAAAGAGTTGCAATGGACTACTCCAAAGGAATCGTTTGATTTCAAGAAAAAATGCCAAGACTCACAAGCATTGGATGTTTTAGTATGCTGGGCTATGGGCAAAACAAGATTAAGCTCAAAGACACTAATGATAAGGATATGGGTCAGGATGAAGTTGAACTTGTTTAAAGTCAAGTTCACTATGGAACTTTGGTGATAAACATTGTCGCTAATTTTGACATCTTATTTGGGCAGTTTGACCTGTATTGCGTAGGCACATATCTGACTTATAAAGCTACAAGATTTTGTGGGACAAGTTAATTATTGCTCTTGTTATAGTCTTGAATGCTTGTATGATAGTTGATTGATCACTATTAACAGTTTTCATACTAAACAACTAGCCATAAAAGATGTTTGAATTGAGGTTATCCCATAATTTGGATAGTTTTATGCGTACAAGATAGAGATTCCTTTCCATATGTGATAAATTTATAGCTATGAAAACATATTAGAGGTGTGAATAATATCACCACAAAAAAATTATAAATGAGAATAAGGATTCTTTTGTAATTAAGAAGTGAAAAAAATTTACCCTGTTCAATTTTTTGCACTGACGGTGACCATTAATGTCTCTCTTTTGCATAAAACATAAGGGCAAGGCTCTAGCTAGAAAAATTTTCCATTGGTTTTCTACCTATCCAACATACTGATTAGCTCGTTAAAAAGTTAAACTTAAGAATGAAACATTTTCATTGTCAAAAGTGGAATTAATTTACACTCAAGATTGATATGTCTCTCACTTAGGAGAGGAAATATTTATCATTATAAGAAGTGAGTAAAACATATTTGCACTAGCAATATAGATGTAGAATGAAAATATTCCTATGGTGCTAATTTTTACCTACTTTGTGGCCGTACAATAGAATCTTTAAGAGCTTCGATTCAAAAAATTTCACACCATGAACTTGCAAGGTCTTGAGTGAAAATTATTTTCATATTGTGAATTTGGTTTTTTGTTCCATAGGACCAACAATTATTACGCGTCAATATTTTTTTCTCTTTTGAATTGAAGAAAGACAATAATAATTATGAGCTTCATTATTTTTCACGTCACTACTTTATTTTGCAAGAGATTTATTCTCACTTTGAGAATGAGAAAATTTGACGCATGGATAAGAAAAATAACCATTGAAAAAAAATAAAGCAATGAGAAAAATAATTCACAATTCTTGTGTTTTTTTCACATTATGGTGAAAAAAAGGGTAGAAAAATGACCTTTTTCTCAAAGTGAGAAAATGTCTAAAAGTTGTGTGCACCTCTTGCTCGCAGGGCATCCCTACCAAAATGGCCTTGCCAACTCTTGCTCTCTCTCTCTCTCTCTCTCTCTCTCTCTCTCTCTCTCTCTCTCCAATATTCAAATATTCTGATAGTTTGCAATGAGGAAGACCAAAACGGATGTCTGGATCATTTGGAAGTGCGCATGCAGCTAGTAATTGCTCGCGAGTGGGTAATATACAGAGGCAGAGATGGTTCACAAGGTAGGGGCGAATGAAAAATCTCTCTCTCTCTCTCTCTCTCTCTCTCTCTCTCGGTTGAAGTTGCCCGCAAGGGAGAAGGGGCGGAGGGGTTAAGGAGGGGCTGCTTGGGAGAAGGCGCACAAGCCACACGCCTAACTAAGTGTGAGGCTGTAGGAAAGGCATGATGTCTACGCAAGGTTGCAGACACTAGAGAGCAAAGGGCATGCTGGGTGGGGGGAAGGGAATCGATCTAAGGATGGTATCTCCAAACTATTGGGTTTTCTAAAAGAGGAGCGAGTATATCAAAACCTTTAAAAATGTTCCATAAACCCTTGAAAACAAGCCATGATGCATCATATAAGTCCACAATGGATATCTGATGTGTTAAAATTTGAAGGGAACCCTTGCTGCAGCAATATGTAGATAAATTTCCCCTCTATTGACGAGCAAATGGATGAGGTGAAGAGTGCTGAAGAGCGTCGAAGGACATATATATTTAGAAGGAAGAATATTACGACCTGATGTGCAATTAGTATGCACGGTTTTAACTTTCACTCGTACTGTATGCTTGTGTTTGCATTGACAAGCTGAAAGACAGGAAGCTTAAGATTAAACATCGGAGGACAAGCACGTCAGTATTTATGGAAGCTGGAAAGAAACACAAATTATTTATGAAATACCTGTTGCAACGGTTGCAATGCTGTAGAATATTTTGTAGCAACAACTACGCGTTCCAAGGCTGTAAGGGGCTTCAAATCCGGGAACTTCAGCAAAGAAGTGCATTCAGTCAACTCAAGCACTCTTAAGGAGGTAAGCCCAGCCACATGAGAGATGTCTCTGAGCACTGTGCACCCATGGAACTTGAGCCGACGTAATGATGATGCGAGAGCAGCTGGGCTCGAGAAATCGGCCTCTTTCAAGGACGTGCACTGCGTCAATGAGAGGGTCACCAAGCTTGTGAGAGTGGACGCACTGGAAATGCTTGTGAATGAGCCGCAGTCCTGCAAGTCCAGCTCATTGCAGGCTTGATCTGGGAGTACACAGCCAAATATATCGTCGATTCTCTTCAAGCCCTCGCAGTTACTGATTTTAAGTCGACCTAAGCGATGAGGAAGACCAAAACCGATGTCTGGATCATTTGGAAGTGCGCATGCAGCTAGTAATTTCTCCTGGCGCACTGCTGGTGGGTAATTTGTGGTGCAGTGACGCAGCTCCAATGAATCTAAGCATGAAGTCAGGCCTGCAGTACACTCGACGTGGATTACAGCGATCAGAATAAGCAAGCTTAGTACCAATCAAATTACGCTTATAGCCGGTGCAATCTGCAGCATCCTAGCCTAGTCATTAACCAGCTGGTGCATGTATGAATGCACGACTCTAGATCAATACCTTGCATGATGTCTATGCAAGGTTGCAGACACTAGAGAGCAAAGGGCATGCTGGGTGGGGGGAAGGGAATCGATCTAAGGATGGTATCTCCAAACTATTGGGTTTTTTAAAAGAGGAGCGAGTATATCAAAACCTTTAAAAATGTTCCATAAACCCTTGAAAACAAGCCATGATGCATCCACAATGGATATCTGATGTGTTAAAATTTGAAGGGAACCCTTGCTGCAGCAATATGTAGATAAATTGCCCCTCTATTGACGAGCAAATGGATGAGGTCGAAGGACATATATATTTAGAAGGAAGAATATTACAACCTGATGTGCAATTAGTATCCACGGTTTTAACTTTCACTCGTACTGTATGCTTGTGTTTGCACTGACAAGCTGAAAGACAGGAAGCTTAAGATTAAACATCGGAGGACAAGCACGTCAGTATTTATGGAAGCTGGAAAGAAACACAAATTATTTATGAAATACCTGCTGCAACGGTTGCAATGCTGTAGAATATTTTGTAGCAACAACTACGCGTTCCAAGGCTGTAAGGGGCTTCAAATCCGGGAACTTCAGCAAAGAAGTGCATTCAGTCAACTCAAGCACTCTTAAGGAGGTAAGCCCAGCCACATGAGAGATGTCTCTGAGCACTGTGCACCCATGGAACTTGAGCCGACGTAATGATGATGCGAGAGCAGCTGGGCCCGAGAAATCGGCCTCTTTCAAGGACGTGCACTGCGTCAATGAGAGGGTCACCAAGCTTGTGAGAGTGGACGCACTGGAAATGCTTGTGAATGAGCCGCAGTCCTGCAAGTCCAGCTCATTGCAGGCTTGATCTGGGAGTACACAGCCAAATATATCGTCGATGCTCTTCAAGCCCTCGCAGTTACTGATTTTAAGTCGACCTAAGCAATGAGGAAGACCAAAACCGATGTCTGGATCTAATGACGCAGTGACGCAGCTCCAATGAATCTAAGCACGTAAGGGCATGAAGTCAGGCCTGCAGTACACTCGACGTGGATTACAGCGATCAGAATAAGCAAGCTTAGTACCAATCAAATTACGCTTATAGCCGGTGCAATCTGCAGCATCCTAGCCTAGTCATTAACCAGCTGGTGCATGTATGAATGCACGACTCTGGATCAATACCCAGGCCATCAACATTAGAGAAATCTCAAAGACAAAACTAGCGAAAGGGACCGGACTATTACCGGAAATGGACTTTCCTCAATCCTGATCGTCGAAAGCTGGTGCCCAGTTGAAAATGAATGTAAACCACGGATACTTTGCGACGCAGGGTTAAAACTTTGAGGCTTGCCACGGAGGCGCTAGCTGACGTTTGCGGAGTGCTCGTTTTAAAGGATAGCGTTTTCAGAGACCAGAAGTTCTCCAAAGTGAGATATTCCAGACTTGGTAAACTGGAGAAAGTCAGCTGCGTTGATCTAACATTTCGGGTGCTCACGGGACTTGCATCAATGTGGAGATTCTGTAGATGAATAAAAGGCTTTAGATTAATGTCGTCAGTGGGACACTGATTAATATAGATATTAATGTCGTCAGTACTAGCTACAGCTATGTCGGGCCCACTTGTTGATGGCGGGAGCACGCCAATCTCGTCGTCTGTAGTAGCTGCTGCTGATTCCTGCCCTGAGGCAGCTGCTTTCCCACTTGTTGATGCAGGTGAAGCTCGTGATCAGGAGTTGCCAAATCCTGGCCTGCGGCAGCTACTAATTTCAGCCCACTTGTTATGACCGGTGGGGACAGTGGTCCAGCTTGGTCAGTGTCTTGCATTAATGTTGACGGTCGCATGCTGAATCCAAGATCACTATCAGCAATATTACTGATTTTGCTGGTGAAGGTCGACCAGCCTTCACCAGCCACCCGAAGGTGCTGCAGACTGACCAATACCTCGTTAACGTTGCTGATGCTTGGCAGATGATGCAGATTCATGCAGCCAGAGAGGTCAAGCCGCTGCAAGGCTGTGAGGAACCAAATGTTCCCCCCCACTCCCCACAGCTCAACGCAGTCACTCAGATCAAGCGACTGCAAAACCCTGCCAAACGGCGGCGTGAGGCTGGGGAAGAAACTCAGGTCCGAGCAACGACTTAAATTGAGCTTCCTCAAGGCCGGAAATACAGCACCGAATGCAGGCCCCAACTTTGCCAACTTATAGCAACCGGGGAGTGTGAGATGCTGCAGCTTGGGAAAATGATCGCCTGCTTTCACAAGGCTAATAACCCCCTTATGGACATCATCATCATCAGGCCCTACGATGGTGTCCCCATCAAGATTGAAACCACATGAAATCACTGACAACAATTCCAGCTTCTGCAGAACGTCGCAGCAGCCAGATGCAGCTCTCAATGGCCCGATCCGTGTAAAACAAACAATCTGCTCCAGTTCTAGCCACAACAGGTTCGGAACTCCTTCCCAACCTCTAATTTCTACGACTTTATCTATTCTACAGAGTCTCAAAGCGAAAAGATTCTTAAAAGTTTCCCCTATATTAAGGCGTAGGAAACTCGGCCACAATGCAAGGCTGCTCTCTTCCTGTGGATGGTCGTCTCAATGAATAAAGTGCAAGTACCGTTTTTCCACTTGTGGACATGATGAGCTCATGCGTCTGCTCAAGACTTCTGGAAGGTAGTATGAAAATCTATGACCAGCTCGTAATTGCGGAAACATAGCTTGCAGGGTGCTTGCTTTCATGGAATGCCCCTTGATGTACTTGTTGGCCATTACCTTTTTGGTCGAGATTACTGACAAGTCCTCACCAGCTGAAGACATCCAGCCATTAGCTAGCCCACAAACGCCATGGCATAATGCTGCACGTGAAATCATGGACTTGGCTAGTTGCTTGTGCAGGTCATGAACCAATAGATGCCCATCCCGACTCTCTATAAGGCCATGAAACTCCCGCACGTTAAGTACCTGCACTTTTCAAACGGCAATTAATCTTTGTCATAAACATAGTAACTAATTGTTCTCGGCAGGTTTTTTATTGCAAAAAAATAGTGAGTGTGTGATTTGTGATGGGAGGGAGTATTACTTGGCATCTCATTGCGTTTACTGAGAAATTAGTGAAGCGTACGCAACAGCATGATCAGATTTTCAATATCGCTGTAGCTGATTGTAAGCAATTCACACGTAACCATATCAACGAAGATGTCTTGAACATATGCGGGGCATTCATCCAAGCTTTTCCCAAGAACTTGCAGCACAACTTGCTCACTGTCATCTTCATCATTGGCAGCTGCATAATATTGAGATTGCGACTCTGAAATGAGGTCTCTCCAACTTAGATCGTCGAAGGAGGCTCTACCTTTTTTCCGAAGATCAGTTCCCTTAAGCTTTAGATAAAGAGGGTGGCATTGCTCTCCAAAGAAACAGGAGCGGGCGAGGCTTATGAGGCAGTCTTCAGGGATGAAATGGGAAAAACAAGTATAGGATTTGAGTGCCTCCATAGCTTCGGCAACTGTGAGGCTGGGGACATTGAGCACTGTGACATTTGGGCATGTTACGGACACGTGAGAGTAATATTTTCCCACGTGCTGCATCTGCGTAAGCAAACAAGTCAACAGCTGCTTGCTCCTACTCGCTACCAGTATTTTGCTTCCCCGCATGGAATTCATCAGCCTTAATATCCTTTCGGCGTATTCAAAGTATGGATTCCAAATGTTGTCTAGTGCAAGGAAGATCTCGTTCCTCTCTAGCCCTCTCTCCAAAAAACTCAATGCCTGCTCAATCATCATATGCAGTATGTCAGAACGGCATTGTCGACAGAAGAAGTATCATTACATTATTACACGACGATTAGCAAATTTGATTAACAAGTAATTAAAGGGAGGTACATGCAATAGGAGACAACCCTCCATAAGTGCAAGTAGGCCAGATTATAATGGATCCAAATGCTATTTTGAACTAGTGAAAGGGTCACGATGGCTTTTTAATAAAATCATCAGGTTGAGTTTAACTAGAATTATGTAAGGTGAAGTAGTGTTCGAGAATGTCTCTTTTATTAAGCTATCGAGCGTCCTCCTCGCAAAGAAGCAAACAGAAAATACTAGCAAAGTTTTTGAAATTTGTAGGATTTTTGAACTAAGTTTTGACATCATTGCACCGGTTTCTCTTGTGTTTATCATGGTTTGCTCATTAATATATATACATATATATAAAGAACTCATTAGTATATATATATATATATGTGTGTGTGTGTGTGTGTGTGTGTGTGTGTGTGTGTGTGTCTACATAGATATATAGATAAATAAATCTATATATATAATAAAAAGAACTCATTAACGTATATTACATATTTACTTATTTATATATTGCGTGTGCGTATGTGTGTGTGTGTGTGTGTATGTATATGTATAGGACTTACTAGAATTATGTGGGTGAAGCTTCAATTTTTCATTCTAAAAGAATAGAATGCAAGAGAAGTCAAGCCATGTGAGAAAGTGAAATGAAAGGTGAAATAAAAATATCCATTTCATATTTTAAAACCAAAATAACATTTAAGGTAAGTCTCAATCATCACTGAAAACATTGAAAGTATGCCTAACCCAACACATCTCTAAGGCTTCTTTTAGAAAACCAATAAACGAAACCATCACAAGAACCAATAGTAAAGTTCACCAATTACATCGCGTACCATAGGGGGATAATCATAAAAGAAAGCTCGATGTGATTGATTTGACTTCGATGATCTCACACACAGGCACCATTTGGGTGGGGGTAAGGACCTGGTCGCATGTGTTGTCCGTCTTGCTCCTCACCCAGTTACCAGCAGGTAAACTAGAGAGAGAAAATGCAATTACGCAAACATCGTAAGCCGTGTTTTGACCTGGTAACTACAAGATATGAAATAATGGCCTCAAAAGAAGTGGGATTCTCAATAAACCAGAGCAGCCGCTCCGCTCGTTGAACTCCCTCCTTTTGAACTCCTTTTGAGACTTGTTTGAGAAACTGGGCATTCATCACCGGTTCTCTTCGTTCTCTCATCCTCAACGAAATGGTCTGATAGAGAGTGAAAATAGGTAGATCATAATAAGACGTCGACAAAGTATGTTTACAAGCAGGAAGCAGAGTGGAAAGCAAATCTTGAGAAGTGTTTACGGGCGTACAGGACCTTACACAAAGAAACTACTAATTTCACTCCGTTCAAGTTGGTATATGGTAAGGAAGCAGTGTTGCATTAGGAGAAAGTTGGACTCCCTTTTGGGCTCTGTAAGAAGTGCCACGTAGGCTTAGAGAGAGAAAATGAAAATGTTAAATTGTGCATTTTATGTGATACTTTTCTCCGCAACAAAAAGCCAAAATGACATTCTTTGGTAGGTAGCCGCCGTCTTTATGATTTTTATCCTTCGTTCTCTTATCAGAAATCCAACTAACCATATGACTAATGATTTGAAATGCCAACTTACAAGAGTTCCCTCCAGAAACATAAGCCACACGAACTCTATCAACTCTCATCCTCAACGAAATGGTCTGGTAGAGAGTGAAAATAGGTAGATCATAATAAAACGTCGACAAAGTATATTTACAGGCAGGAAGCAGAGTGGAAAGAAAATCTTGAGAAGTGTTTACGGGCGTACAGAACCTTATACAAAGAAGGTACTAATTTCACTCCGTTCAAGTTGGTATATGGTAAGGAAGCACTGTTGCATTAGGAGAAAGTTGGACTCACTTTTGGGCCCTGTAAGAAGTGCCACGTCGGCTTAAAGAGAGAAAATGAAAATGTTAAATTGTGCATTTTATGTGATACTTTGCTACGTAACAAAAAGCCAAAATGACATTCTTTGGTAGGTAGCCGCCGTCTTTATCATTCTTATCCTTCGTTCTCTTGTCATGAATACAACTAACCGTATGACTAATGATTTGAAATGCCAACTTACAAGAGTTCCCTCCAGAAACATAAGCCACACGAACTCTATCAACTCTAAACTTGAGAATATGGCCTTCCCTTCCAAAACCTGAGATATTTCATGAGTTTCGAGTCTCCGTCTTTTTCTCTATCAACTCTAGGAATGGAGAACGCTTCTTTTCCTAATGAAAACACTAATTTTGAACTTGCAATCCTCAGACCCTTCATCTTTAACACTTACCCAAGGAAAGAACACACATCATCTTCATGTTCATGTATTGCAAAAGTATGCACTGCTGCAGAAACGTAGGAGGGAGTCTTTCTTATCTCAACTGGAGAAAGAACTTTAGAAGGACAAACAAGGAACATCATTTGGTTTGTGGACCGATGGGTCTATTTATCCAAAGGATACTGCGACAAATCCACCTACCTTTGCTAATATCACTAACCTCTTACATTTCACTGGCGATGGCAAGGATGGGCTATTGGGATACACCGAACATTTGAAAATGAGAGGATTGAATGCAAAAAGGCAAAGAAACTTCTCGGCGATGGAGAACATGCAGCTGAGAAACTTAATGAAGCATGCTCTCAAAAGATTTCATCAAATAGAGAGACAATCCAAGGCCTTGAGAAGAAGATCACAAGTTTGCGAGATAAAGACACCGTGCTTGGTAGTCGAAAAAGAAAACGAGATCTGTGCAACATTGAGAACATGAAGGTTGGTAGTGGTGGCCTGAAAAAACGAATACGAGCTTTAAGGTAACTCGAAGTTTGTTTCTTCAATGTGCTTCATTAAGAAATGGATACACTTTCCTATACATGATCATAACTCATGGTGCTTTCTTGGTAGGTCTTTATTGCATCCAAACTCAAACGGTGCAGGCTTCAATGCCGGAGTGCATTACTGCCGTCTAGTTCCAAAAGAAGTAGTTGAAGAGATGATAACTCAAAAAAAGTTTCGTAAGTTGAAAGGGAGGCTTCTTACCTCCTTCATGAACGAGAATCAGCTGGAACCAATGAAAGTGCAAGCAATACTTGATGAGAGTGGCATCTCGCAGATGGAATACAGGGCACTCTTCAAAACATTAGCTAAAAAGTCTCAAAATAAACTACATAGAGGATCATTGCTGCCAAAGCCATCACATGTAAAGGCTGCTCGCCGGCACATAAACGATGAGGTGTTTGAGAAACTTAGGTCACATTCCATATTGAAGCAATGTTCTTAGACAAGGGCGGAAGAGAGGTAAAGTTTACCGAGAACAACAACCTCTTCGTTGATCTTGAAGCATTGCAAAGGTATGGAGTTCACTTCTTTGAAATCAGTAGAGAGGAGTGCAGTGGGGTTCTCAAGTTTGTTTTGAAGCTCGACGAGTGCGAGGTCCTGAAGAACAAGAAGCTGGAGAGAGTCACCATTACCCTCATGAACAGAGCTTTGGATCCATCAATAACGAAAGAGGATCAATGATACTTCAGCGTGCAATCCGAAAACAACATTCTAACTCTAGGATCATTTCAGGTATACTTCGTTCACTCTATGATAACAAAAATATTGATTATTTGGTTGTTTATTTTGTGTTTTTGTTTTTCACTGCAGGTTGATAAGGAAAATTTTGAAATCCTCGATTGGGTTTTTATTCAAACCCAAATTCCTTTTGTCATCAGTGAACAAAGAAACGGAGCCGTTCTTTCAGTGGAAGGATTTGGTGTTGCACAGTGGAATGGCACATGGCAGGTGACTTGAAGACATACTCCCGCCAAACATTTCAACTATTCTGCCTCTTTTCGCGTCCTCTACTGCGCATCATTTTTTATTAACTCTACCCCCATCGATGCTACGTGATAAGCAAACCATCCCAACTCTTTTTGCGCATCACCTCTTACTCTCGCGCATCCTTCTCTTACTCCTGTTCTGCAGTGCTTTAGTGATGCAGAACTCTACACACTGTAAAGAGGTATGCTACTTACTACCCTTTTGTGCACTTGTATTTTGTGTAGTCAGTTCCAGGCGAATAAGGGAAGGTAAACCCTGTTTGCTGCACCTGTTCGCTTGGTATTGACCATCGTCTTTACCATAGGATGTTTTCTTTTACACTTTTCCTTGGTCAGTACCAAGCGAATAAGGGAAGGCCACTTTGTTCGATACCCCTGTTCACTTGGTACTGACCTCGGAAAATATAAGTGATGCCTACTAGTATAGAGGTCAATACTAAGAAAATAAGGGGAAGGTAAACCCTGTTTGTTGCGGGTTTAGGGTTTTTTTTACCAAATACATGTTTTCAATTTATAAGGGAGAAGCAAAATTACAACTTGTTATTAATAGGCGTCATCATCACTGTTTGAAAAGAAAGATTTCGTATCTTCTAGCTTAGTATTGTACAATATTAAACAGAAAAGAGCACTTGTACATCAGGCCCAGAATATGATGTTATACATCAAAAATAACAGGAACGCCCTCAAATATAGGCAATTTAGCCAAATGAAAGTGACATTTAGACGCTTTTCGCTAAAGTGGAAGCACAAAAGCTCAAGCTAGAGGAGAAAGAAATGCCATACTTTTGTATACGTGTCAAGTGAGTATTGGCCTATTTCTTAATCCATGGATTACCAAACAGCCCTTTTTTAGACATTTTTGGCCCTAATGCCAAAGAAGGATGATTTTTTCCTTTAGGAGATTCAATACCTAGGTCAAATTATCTCTCAAGATGGTATCGGTATGCAAAGTTAGAGGTAATCTACATGAGCTATGAAGCTTTATTGGTATGTGTGCATATACTATAGATGCTTCATAGCTAAGTTCTCCCAAATAGCGGGACCATTACATGACTTGACAAAGAAGAACCTTAAGTACATATGGTCTACCAAGGAGCAAAATTCTTTTCATAAGCTTAAAGAAAAGCTTACCTCTCAACCTGTGCTTACGCTTGTGGACCTCTCAAAACCATTTGAGGTTCAATGTGATGCTTGTGAAGATTGCCTTGGAGTAGTCTTGCTTCAAGGAGGGCTGCATGCCATAGCATATGAGAGTCGAAGACTCAATTCCAATGAGCGTGTCATGGGCATCTACGAAAAGGATCTACTAATTTTCCTACATGCCCTTGATACATGAAAGCACTACCTTTTGGGGACTCCATTCATCCTACAAACGGATCACTAAAGTCCTTGATAGATGAGTATGCTACTTACCCCGATTTTAAAGATGTAATTTTAGCCCTTGCCTTAGGGAAGAAATAAGAACCATTCACTTTGCAGGATGGTTATCTTCTCCATGGAAATCGGCTATGTGTTACTCTCTTCGTGAGAAAGTAAAATATGAGTCCCACGCTCCTCCATATGTGGGGCATAGAGGGATTCAACCTACTCTTCAAGGAGTAAAGACGTATTTCTATTGGCCGACCATGAAAGTGGGCATACAAGAGTATGTTTCCAAATGTGTGGTATGCCAAAAAGACCAAGTATGATAGGGGGAAGCAACCTAGATTACTCCATCCATTGCCAATTCGTAATTCACCATGAAAGAGTATATCCATGGATTTTATCTTTGAATTTCGCAAGTCTATCCATGGGAATATGGGAATATGGACAATATTTGATAGGTTTAGCAAACAAGCACATTTCATACCTGTCAAAATGACTATCAAGGCACACCAAATGGCAACCCTCTTCATATCCCAAATTTTTAAACACCATGGATTGCCAACATCAATAGTGTCGGATAGAGATCCTTGAATGACTAGTAATTTCTAGAAGGGTCTCTTTGAGAATCTAGGTACATGGCTAAAATTCTCTTCGGCCTATCACCCACAAACGGATGGCCAAAGTGAAATCGCCAACCTTAAGATTCTCGATCTACTCAAGAATTATGTTACAAAAGTAGATCAATGTGCCCAATGGGAGAAGTACTTACCTCTTGTAGAGTATGCGTACAATAACACTATCCATACCACTACAAGGAAGGCTCCTTTTGAAATTATTGAGGGAAGACCTAAAAGTCCCTTGTTACTTAAGGTACATGGGAAGATCTTTGCCGCTTATGAGTATAGTCAAGACCTACAAGAATATTTTCAAAAGATTAAGGAGCCTATATCCATCTCGCAACAAAGACAAAAGGTTGCTGCTGACAAGCACAAAAGGGCCTTAGCCTTCAAGGAAAATGATTGGGTCCTACTCAAGTTTCCCAGGGCTCGATTGAGCCAAACTACGGGCAAAAATCCTACAGGCCACCAAAAGTATTATGCTAAGTTAGCAAAACAAATACTAGGGTCCTTTCCAAATTTTAAAATCAATCAATGAAATGGCCTATCATCTCAAGTTTCCCAACCATTGGCTCACTCATAATGCTTTTCATGTGAGCCTACGCAAGCCTTACAAAGGCGAGCCACGAGAAGAACCAATAATTGAGGATCCACCAAAGATAGAAGATCAAGAAAAGGTGCTACAACCCAAATCAATTCTTTGACACGAAGAAAAGGTACTAAGACATGGTAATCTTATCCGACTGTATCTTATTAAATTTAAAAACTATCCTTTTGAAGATCTAAATGGATGCAGGGAACACAGCTTAAGGATAGTTGGAACCTTGTCAATACTTACAATGCTATACTAGAGTAAGCAAATGTAAATTGTTTCTAAATGAACAATGTTTTTGTCTTATAAGGATAATGCCCTTTTGTGCACAAATTTAAATAGTATGCATGCTTAGAATCATGTTTGTGTTATGACAACATCACTCAAACACCAAGTAAAATTTGGCACTCTACTTTGGGAGTATGATATGGACTAAATAGCAGACATGCTTGTGGATGCTAAGTCTCCCAAGCACCAAATGGACTAGTCATCCATTCTGGAATGATTTTGTAGGGTAAAAAGGGATCCTCTACCCACTAAAAAACATAGACTAATGAACTAAGAATTTATCTCTTCTACCTCATAGTCGAGGACAACTACGGTTTCAAGAGAGAGGTAATGTCATAAAATCTAATATATATATATATATATTCCAAAAAGACTTTTTCATATTGAACTGATCATTTAATATGGGAGAGATGAATGGGAACAAGAGGTAGAATATAGATATGTGCATATAATGGAGCTTATAAGACCTTAGGGTTAGCCTCATTAAAGACCTCCAAAGGTTAGTGTTAAAAGTCCTTAGACCTAGGATCTTAAGCAAGTTGGGGCTGACCTTGAGGTGGGAACCCTACCCAAGCTTGAGTTGCTTGTCGTGCTTGCTGATTAAGGTGCTTAAGGTGTTTGTGGGAACCTTGCCCAAGCTTGAGGTGCTTGTCATGCTTAAATTACTAAGGTGCTTGAAGTGTTCAAATCAAGCATGATCTCTCAAGAGGCATAAAATGTTGTCATGCTTAAATGAGTAAGGTGCTTTAAGTGTTCATTTCAAACATGGTCTCTTAAAAGGCATTAAAGACTCATGTCAAGATCCTCCCCATTTTTCCCTCATGATGTGCTTGAATCCTATTGGATAGGCTTTAAAGGGTTCCAGTGAGAATTTAGATGCATTTAAATAAATAATTAAACTCTTTCTCTCAAAGAGGGAAAAGAGGACACTTGTCCAAATGATATAATTAAACAATACAAGAGAGAGAGAGAGAGAGAGAGAGAGAGAGAGAGAGGTCAACCAAGCATGAGAGGTGGGGGACTGATTTGGACATCCTTATTCTCATTCTCTCACACACACGCACACACTTTGATGGTGTGAATCAAAGAACTCCATTTCCTTCTCCAAGCTTGAGAAGTTGAGAGCCTACACCAACAACTCTTGGCTATGGAATGAAAATCCAACCAAGAGCCAAACTTCAATGGCATGCTCATCTTATCTACCATCTATATTACTATGCTAAGCTAATCTACAAGAGTATTATATGGTGAGGAAGGTACTATTTCTCGTATGTTACTTCTTCTTACTCTTCCCTACCCTCATTCCCTGCTAGCTCTCTCCACCTTTGAAGGTGTTTAAGGTCTTGGGACTGAGACCGAGGACAAGTTAATGCTTTCATTAAGTTGATTAAGGAAATAATTTTGATGCATGAATCTTTCTATCTTCATTGCATCCATTAGGTATTAAGGAACACAAAGCTTGTAATGTACCAAGTCTCTCATTATGGGAGAATCTATAATTAAAATACTTTTGGAGGGGGGACCAGCTCCAAGTAAATTCAGTTGAGGAAGTAAATCCGGTCCTCAACTGTTGTCAAATTCTCTAATTCTCTCTCTTGCAAAGTATTGTTCATGTCAAGCTAATTATGGTATCATGAATATGTTGCTATCTATCATCAATTCTTCTCTTTATTCTCTTAGAAATGATCACTATAGTTACTTTAATTTTTCTACTTTCCATGTTACAAGTCCAATTCCGTAACAGCACATGCACAACAAACTAGTGAATTGTGACTGGTTTTTGAAATTCAAATTCGATGTTTTCTTGATCTCCGAGCCTTGTGTTGCACAACGGCGAGCCTTTTGTGAGCATTGAGACTCGAGGGTTGAGCCTTTAAGGGCGAAGGCTTGCTACTGCTTTGAAAAGGAAGAGACTCAAGAGCTCAGAGGCTTCTATTCATTGAAATTGGACAAGGACAGGGTACGGCAAAAGGGTGTGTACTTGCGAGCCATCATACTGTGCGGACTGCCTTTCCAAGCTTCTTAGAAAAGATAAAAGGAGAGCAGAGAAAAACATCATTTTTGGAGAAAACTTGATTAGTAAATAGCACAAATCTTGTCGCAGCTTGTTCTTGGGCAACCCACCTTGATTCATGAGCTAGTAAATCTGGTAAACATGTTCCTAGTTTTTCCTCTTGCTACATATTACTTTCATACAATTGAAAATCCTCGTGCTTAAAGATTTAGGCAATTGTAAACCTAAACTAATTTTTTTGTGTTGGTATGGTTGTTATAGCCTATTTTAAATGGACTTAATTAATTCCAAAAAGGGTAATAAAGGGGGTGAAAAAGATAATAAGAAATGACAAAATACGCTTCTTCAAGGTAGGATTTGAACCTTCTAAGATAAACTCCAATAAAACAAAAGGAGATTCATCTAACTTACCAAAGATGGTTTCTACTGATGAAATTTCTTCATTGTATTTAGCAGTATGTTAGAATTGGAAAGAAGGATTGAGGCACATGCTTCTTTCCAATATTTCTAGTTACAAAAGTTTGACTGGCTCGTATACAACAAAGAAGAAGCTAAATTGTATTGTAAGTTTTGCTTAAAATATCCTCATCACCATAGTGCCTATTCAAGAGATGGTTCATTTAATTTTAAGGTAAGTAACTTAAAAGCTTATTGTCGAACTGACTGTCATGTGAAATAGTCACGTGAATGTGATGGATGCTTTCCTCTTAGAAGGAATGGACAACATTCAAAACAACATGAAGAAGGCAAAGAACTTCAAATAGTCTCTCTTTACTCTTTTTAGGGTTGCCTATCATATGGCAAAGAAGAATTATGCATTTTTTGAATATCCTGACATGATTTCTCTTTTGCAAGATTGTCGATTTCCATATTCCACATCCTTGTATAATGATGAAAGGCTTGTGTGGAGATGGTTTATTGTATTGGTAAGTGTCTCATGGACTCCACCTTAAAAAAAGTGTTTAGAAGTCCTTTCTTTGGTGTCTTGATTGATGAGTCTAATGATATTATTAAGCATGGACGCTTGATTATCTATTTGCCCTACCTTATTGATGATTGCATTCCCACCGATAGATTTTATGGCATAGTTTGTGTAGGTGATGGAACTGCTAGATCTATCTTTAATGCCATCCCTGATGAGCTAAAAACAAATGATTTTGATATTTCAAAGCTAATTGATTTTGGTTTTGATGGGTGTTAGACCATGACAGGGTCAAGGAATAATGTTTCAACGCTTTTTGAAAAACATATAAATCCATTTGTAACATCTATTCATTGTGTTACACATAGGACAACTTTTTGGTTGTCTCTTCTGTTGCAAAGATTTTTGAGATTGAAATAACATTAGAGAAGCTTGTTAATTTGATTGCCACACATTTTAATCACTCTAACAAGAGGCTTGACGAGTTAAGGACTACTCAAAAGGATTTGGCGTGCCTAATCTTGAGATACGAACATACATTTGATGTCAGGTGGCTAAGTCGTGCATCTGCAATATTCAAGGTTTATTCTTCTTTTAATGTCATTCTCACTACAACATAACATCAAGATATCGACGGCCGTACCTTTCCACGTGGATATCGACGTACTTTCATCCGGTCGATATATGCGTCGGAATAGCCGTCGATATGCACGTGGCAATACGCGTGGCAAGGCATGCTTTTCCACGCGCATATCGACGAACATTACCACGAGTATATCGACGCACATTTCGACGCAAAAAAATTGGGGGAAAAAAAAGGGAAACCCGCGCGCAGGGGCCATTTTCGCCTGCAATGCGCGCGCTCAGATCTTGGCCGAAACCTGCTACACAGGTATTATGAAACTCTCCCCCCCCAACCCCTCTCTCTCTCTCTCTCTCTCTCTCTCTACATCGTGTGTGTGTGTGTGTGTGTAGGAAAGAGAGAGAGAGAGAGAGAGAGAGAGAGAGAGAGAGAGAGAGAGAGAGAGAGAGAGAGAGAGAGAGAGAGAGAGAGAGAGAGAGAGAGAAATGTGTGTGTGTGTGTGTGTGTGTGTGTAGGTAATCAGAGAGAGAGAGAGAGAGAGAGAGAGAGAGAGAGAGAGAAATGTGTGTGTGTGTGTGTTTGTAAACGAAATTAAAAAGCTAGAGAGAGAGAGAGAGAGAGAGAGAGAGAGAGAGAGAGAGAGAGAGAATTAATGTATGCGTAGGAAATTAAAATTAAAAAAAGCGAAATTAAAGAGAGAAATGAAATGAAATGTTATATTAACGTCTTCAAAAGGCCAAAGTCACCTATGAGACCAGAAAGTTACAATGTGGTGGATCTGATACAAAGTTAGAGTAACAAGATGACAAAATGACAAAATAAAATATTATGGAATCCTAAACTATTGGGTGTGGACTAAGCAGCTAAAATAGCTAGCTGGGATAGGTAGATCATAGGAGATCCAGCATCTGTCTCGCTGGCGAATCTCATCAATCTCCTCCATGGTCAGTAGTCTGATCGGGCGTTGTGCATGTCGAGCCAAAGTGACCTGGATCCTCTGATGCAGCCTCTGTCGATGTTGTGTAGTCCTCTGCAGTCGTGGGCGTATGGATCTCCCTAGCTCAGTCGCTCGTTCGATCAGTAGAGAGATAGGGAAGTAGAGAGAGAGAGAGAGAGAGAGAGAGAGAGAGAGAGAGAGAGAGAGAGAGAGAGAAAGACATAGGGAATAGAGAGAGAGAGAGAGTGATATATATATATATATATATATATATATATATATATATATATATATATATATAGAGAGAGAGAGAGAGAGAGAGAGAGAGAGAGAGAGAGAGAGATAGGTAAGTGGAGAGCGAGACAGAGAGAGAGATAGGGAAATAGGGAATTAGAGAGAGAAAGAGAGATAGCGAGAGCGAGATTGAGAGAGAGAGAAAGAGAGATAGCGAGAGTGAGATCGAGAGAGAAAGCCGAGAGATAGGGCACGTAGACACAGAGAGAGAGAGAGAGAGAGAGAGAAATCCGAGAGATAGGGTACGTAGACAGAGAGAGAAATAGAGAGATGGAGAGTGATATATATATATAGAGAGAGAGAGAGAGAGAATTAACTAGAGATAGCTACAGAGGTAGAGAGAGAGATGTATAGTAGATAGAGAAAGAGAGCAAGAAAGAGTTAGGTTGGCTGGCCAATTGTGTGAAAAGGACAGAAACTCTCTCTCTATCTCTCTCTCTCCCTCTAGAAGAAACTATGGAACTAAAAGAGGCAAAGGGGTTTTGCCCGCTACATGCATTTCCATGTACACCTAGGAGTGCACATATGTGTCTACCCATATAGGATTTGACCAATAAAGATGATATTTTGACCCAGCGGTCCTGATCTCCATACACCTCTGGACCGAAGTGTACGGAGATTGGGCAAGACTAGAGAATGTGAGGTAGTTTACATTGTGAGGAGTATATATATTAAAACAACATTCATAATCATTGTAGATGGCAACGTCATCAACTAACATGGAGGAAAATATTGCATGCTCGTGCACGCTTTGCAAGTATAAAATCCTGCGCAAGCGTAGGATATGTAATGAGCATGTCCACAAGTACGAAGAGTTTTCTAGAGAAACCGTACAGAATCTACGATACGACTCCTACGGAACGGGCATTGATTTTCGCGACATAGCACCTACATCTAAGAGAGAGAGAAAAAGGATTATGCGTGAAGGTCCGACCAATATAGAGCCAAGGATGGTAGCAGAAAAGGGCTTACAGACAGAAGATGATGGCATGGAGGAGATGCTGGATGCCTTCTTCCAGACAAGTGAGGAGAACGCTAACGAAGCAGCACCTGAAGCCGTGCGCCTATCTCCTGAAGACATGTTGAGGAAGTTGGCACGTCAACCAATCTATGAAGGCGCCAAAATATATGTGCTTCGTACTTGTCTGGCATTTTTGAATCTTCAGTCAGTGTACGGGAGGTCAAATGCAAGCGTCACTGCTTTGTTTAGGTACGTAATTTACAAAAGAGATTTTCCGATTGCAATGGTGACGTGCTTGGAGAGCTTTTTAATTTAATGTGGCTTAAACAGGTTGTCTCCCGGCTGGCAATGAAATGCCCCCCTCCATGCCATATGCAAAGCAACTATTGACCTCAGTTTGCTTGGACTACAACAAAATTCATGCATGTCCAAATGATTGCATTCTTTTTCGCAATGAACTTGCAGATTGTCTGTCGTGTCCTAAGTGCGGAGCAATGTGCTACAAACAAGATGCGGTTGGCGAGACAGTGCCAGCTAAAGTGTTGCGGCGTTTCCCTATTATTCCTAGGATTAAAAGCATGTTTCGTTGTGATTCCATTGCAAAGTTGATGCGGTGGGATTCTACAAATAGATCCACTAACGCAACAATTAGGGTGCCCGCTGATTCAAAGGCTTGGAGGCACATTGAAGATACCTGGCCACATTTTAAGAGTGAACCCATGCAATTTGCGTTTGGGCATGGCAATGGATGGAGTCAATCCATTTGGCTTGAGAAGCTCGTCATGGAGCACTTCACCTATGTGCCTTATCAATTACAACCTCCCGCCGTGGCTTGCCATCAAGAAGGGTCATTTGATATTAAGCTTGATTGTACCTGGTAAGTTCAAGGAAAAAAACATGTATGTTTATCTAGATCCACTAGTTGACGAGCTCTAGGAGTTATGGCATGGGATCGACATAGCAGATGCGGTTGAACCAGTAGGAAAATAGCATGCAAGGATCCATGGACTTCTTATGTGGACTATGCATGATTGGCCAGGCTACAGAGAAGCTTCTGTTAATGGTTCTTGATTTACAAAATTCTCGCTATTCGCAAGCACTTTGCCTTGGCTTGATTCATGCTTTAATATATGCAGGGCTAACAACTTCGGGATACAATGCATGTCCAATTTGCGGCAGTCTTTGGATGTGCGCTATTCTGCCTCTCTTTGAAAGACAATTTATCAAGGCCACCAACGTTATCTTCCAGATGGCCATCACTTGCGCGAAGGTCAGCTTGGTCACGTCGAATGTTGTCCTATGCATGTACAAGAGTGGCGTCACCGATGGGAGCAACATGAGGGGCAACCTGTTCCAGGAATGAAACGTTTGTCCATTCTCCATACGTTACCGTACTGGGGTGATCTACTAATTAACCATTTGCTCGATCCAATGCATATATTGAAGAATGTGGGAGAGCTCCTCTGGAAGACAATCATGGGAATGAAAGACAATCAAGCTTCACGAGATGATTTGCAGTCAGTTGGAAAGATGCCAGAGCTGTGGCCTTTCACCAATGTAGCTGGCCAAACAAAACTTCCAAGAGCGCCATGGGTATTTCTAAAAAGCAAAGAGCGACAAGCTAAAAGGGTGATTTCAGAGTTTAGGACGCCAACAGGATATATGCAATGTCTCAAGACAGCATTCACCCGTGACGATCAACTATCAGGACTGAAATCGTACGACTGGCATAAGTTCTTGCAATTCATTCTTCCAATTGCGATTAAGGGATGTTTAACGAAGGAAGTGCGGACCTACATATACAAGATTTCAGAGCTAGTGCGGTGGATCTCTTCCAAGGAGATACGAGAGGAATCTATTGCAGTCGCAAGGGCTAACTCCATTGAGGCAGTTTGCATGATTGAGAAGTATCTACCCACGAGCTGCCTAACTATCCAAATGCATTTTCTCGTCCATGTAGTAGATGAGGTTGTAGTGGCCGGTACAGTTCACAGCCATTGGATGTTCTTTCTAGAGCGGTTCATGAAAACACTTAAGGGTTTTGTTCGCCAAAAAGCGCGTACAGAGGGGAGCATGGTAGAAGGATGGCTGGTGCAAGAGTCTCTTGTCTTGATGATCGAATTTCTATCCATTTCTGACCCAGAAATGCCTCGACTGTGGAGTGATGAGGAGGATGCAAGACTGGTGGGAGAGGAGCCGCAAGGGCAAGGGGTGCCAAAGAAAATGAATGACGCCATGCGAGAAAAGATCATGAAGTTCTGTATACTAAATTCAGAGCCATGCAAAAATGGCTTGAAAGGTACGAAGAAGAGAAAGAGAGACGCAATAGGGAGCGACACGATTTCAGGCGAAGCCGAACGACTAGAGGCTTACCCTTGCCAGACTATCTCGCTCCTCTACATGAATTCCCTACAATGGCATGGTTGGACAAGACAATGAGAGCAGCTCGACAGATCGGAGAACCCATATCTCTAGAAGAGGAAGAGGAAGAGGACGTTGATTTAAAATTAAGCTTAAAGTTAATTTAAACAAAGGTGTTCTGACGCTTTATTTTACTTTCTTTGTGCAGGACTTTAGTATGGCAGACCAGTTTCCAGATCTTGCTTCTATGAGTGCAGATGCATTTATGGGCTTCATCACACAGATGAAGCCCAGTCAGATGGCAGAGGCTTCTCAGTACTGGGTAGCCAGAGGCACGAGTACTACGCCTCCGGGCTTCACACCCGAGGGTCCGACGCCTATGGGGGGGACACCTATGGGGGGGACGCCTATGGGGGGAGAGACGCCTATGGGGGGGGACGCCTACGGGTACGACGCCTGTGAGGTTTCCCCATCATGGCTGCTTTGACACCTAGGGGTGCGGCAGAGGTGGGTACGTCCTCATCTCCGCAGTACAGGCGCACTCACCGATCTCGGCGATCGTCAGGTGGAGGTGGTGGTTGCTGTGGAGGAGGGTCCACAGATGCTTCGACCCCTCCTCGCTCAGGACCCCCGTCCTACCTAGCCACACCTCTCGACACACCTCTTAGCACACCTCGGACACCTTGGGGGGCACACGATCCTAGTGCCTCCAAGCTCTGTACTGTACAAGCAGATTTTTCTGTTGACATGGATAGAGTCGGGACTGAGATGAGACGGCGGATTCGCCCGCTCGCGGAGCTGCAATTTTAGACCATCATTCTGACGCCTTGGCCTGACCAGGATGAGGAAAAAGTCAATTATATAGTAGAGACTATCATGCAAGAGTACCAGCCTGCACTGGGTTCAAAGGTAGTTCCGAGGAGGTGGATCAAGGGTGTTGCACAGGACACCGTGAAACATCGACGAGATGCAGCTCCGCAGGCTTTCAGGACCGGCTCGCCGAAGCCTTCGGACATCCCACACAAGACCTGGCAGCAAATCAGGGAGGACGAATGGACAGCAGACACGCGGTTCAGACAGCAGCGTCAGACCGCATAGATACGACAGATGACCAGGGGGACATCTCATCTTGGCAGCGGAGGCTTCGACACCTTTCGCTATGAGTTTGTGAGTTTTCAATCCAATCCTATCTATGGTGTTTTTTTAAACATGATGAATCATGTATTCTTATTACTTTGATTTTTGTATAAACCTAGAATCTTGCGATCAAGCCCCGACACGCCAGGAGAAGACACATGGATATCGCAGAGGTATCTATGAAGTATTGAATCATCTTGATGCTTCAGGAGAGCCTGTAGACTGGGAGGCCTTAGAGTCTTTGATCGATTGAGGTGAGACATTAATATGTGTGAGTTGATTTAATTAAATAAGTATATGTGAAGTAATATCAATACTAATTTTGTGACTTGTCCTATGTGCAGGTTGTGATGCATAGTCATCAATGGATTTCATATATATGCTTTGTGAGACAAAGACACGCTTCTGTGTCTCCTTTTTGTACAAACATATATGGTTATTGTAAGGACACGGGTCCTGTACCCTAAGAACTAGGCTAGCCACAAGGACTACGGCCACGGGCTGGGCTAGACAGTGTGGAGAGGGGATCCGTCTAGGGCAAGTGGCTAGGAGCCCACCCTATAAAGGGAGGTTGTGAGGAGGATCTATCAGAGCCTAGTTGCCTAGTTTCTTACACTGGTATCAGAGCAAGATTGAGAGGAAGGGGGAAGGTGGAGCCATGGAGGAGGAGCAGGCATGGAGCTCTCTCTCTCAGGTGTGGATCTCTTTCTTTCTCCCTCTCCCTCGGAATCTCTTTCTAGCTCTCTCGAGATGGGAGGTCGTGCATGAAGAAACATGGTGTGCAAAGCATGAAGGATTTTCCATGAAGGCTGTGGTAGGGAAGGAAGCAGGCCGAAGCCTCACGTGTGCAGGATCCCCAAGTCGGGACAGGGAAGGTCCGCATGCAATGACCCTATGTCGGGGGAAGGGACAAGATCGATCGGTGTCAAATTCCTTCCAGATGGGCTCGATCAGAGCGCAAAGTGAAGCTACACCTTTTTCGACACAGGGCCGAGCCCCGATTTATGGTAGAGAGCCCTGCACAAGGCAATCCTTCCTCGTGCGGATCTGTTGCCGCCATCGCTACAGAGTTAACGTTTTTGTTATTATTGTTTGTTTTTTTTTCTCATGGCGCCCTAATAGCCCAACTAAGGGCGGCCACCCACAGGGTTTGTCGGCAAAACAGGCCTTCTCATGCAAAGGGCATGCCCGGGTTCCCATCAGACGCATAGTACCATACCTGATGCCCTCAGCACCCTCGGGTATGTAGTCAGTTTTCTGTATGCCGAAGTTAAAGGAAATATTTGACAGGTCATCAAGGCGGAGTTCCGACATGTTGCCCAAGCCACATGCAACTCATCTGCATGGTGCATACAAGGAAATATGCAATTTCTATCAGGTTCACAATTTTCAATTCTTGCAATTTCCATCACTTTATGTACACATTTGTATTGCAAGTCTATGTATTATGTTGATCTCGGCCATGGGATCCGAAGAGATTATCTACGGATCTAGTATGACCAAAGTCAACACATTACGTCCAATTTTGGTAGTCATTACCATGCTTTGGACCATGGAGCACGGCTCCGATCGAGATACCCTCTACATGGATTTCTTGATGCAAAATTTCCTCGTACTGAAGGCAACTCAAGCATGATTGTGCCTTATAAGGCATCGATGATTGGCAAGGCCAATTATTCTTCCAATTCTAAGCAATAGTGACAGTGTCTACTGAACCGAACATTATTATCCGGCAAATCACTTCTTGGTTTTCTTCTTGCTGGTGACTCATTTGATTCTTCCGGCAGCAAGCTTCATCAATAAGTTTACTTAATAAGGTATGCAATCGCTTTTGTTTTGTTTTGATCACGTTTTCGAACATGCTATGTAGCTCTTGCATGCAGGCACAAGCACAGCTTGTGACAAGTTCCGTACGCAGTCAAATTTTTTCCACTGCTTTGTTTGCAAAGAGCCCGGCTTGACTACACAATATTCAAGCCATGCAAAAGTACCTGATACTTACAGGGATCGGCACGGCCGATAACCCTTACTACTCGAGGGTACAAAGTTGTTTGGCATGGCTTCTTCTTTGTAGATTCGACAAAGCTCTTTTCCGCCAACTCTCTCTGGTGAACACAAATGGCTATGAACTACATTTGAACGAGCTTTCCTTCCGACATCTCCAGAAAACTGTTGGATGACCAGGCTTCCACTTGTGCTACAATTGAATTGGCGTCAAGAGCAGTAGCAATCAAGTTTGAGGCATTTATGTTACCACAACATGCACGATGACAAACAACAGTTGTGCGGGTACGTTATGACAGCATAGAAGGAAGGCGTCAAGGCCCGCCATATATTGGTATGAGTGCTCATGCATGCTGCTGGAGATTGACACCATGTTACTCCACGTCGTCACGCAATTCATGAGGTATGCAATGGTTTTACATTTTTGATTCGGATGTGATTGCTTGCTATGGCAACGCCAAGGTCTAGAATCTCAAGGAGATTGGCATAACGTGTTGGTTGCTAGCATGAAGGGGGCCGAGGTTATGTTAATTGTGTTGTCATCTCACCGAACCCCTCCCAGTTTCACTTTTGCACGACACTTATGTGTTGGTTTTTATGTCTAAGTCCTTCACGGTAGCCAAAGGGCTTCCACTTTTGCATGAAAGGCATGTTACCCAGGGGGTATAAAATATGTTTTTTCTCTAACCCAACCACTCTGTCAAGGACAAGCTGTGTAATGGATTGTTTAACATGCTTGCTGGTTGTTGTCAACACACAACAACACTAAAAGGAACCTAAAATTTGGACTTAATTCAGAGACAAAGTGCCAATGCTAAGTCATTATCAGAAAATCATGACCCCTACAAGAAAGGTAAGTCAGGATGTGTTACCTCTCTCGATGAGAGTCATACCAAAAAACTGTGGAATGCTTATAGGATAAGCTGCAAGTTAGGCATAAGATGCACCAGAGCAGGGAAATCAACTATACATGTCATAGTCGTTTAAGGAAAGTTCCTCAGTCCACATGCTCTTTTGATCCCTCTTTCTTCTTCTCTCAAAGAATAATGCAAACTTTATATGAAGCTTTTAATACATGTTTTGTTGGTGAGTCAGCCTGAGACAAGGTACTCTAACTCTCAACTAGAAATTGGGCAAGACGCCATCTAAATTAGTCTTCATCAGTTCCTCGATTGAACACTAATTTCCACAAGGGCTATGAGCCACACACACTGGCTAAGAGTCATTGTCAGATCTCGGGTACGACCCAACTGTTTGTATTCCTTGGGAGATTGTTCTCCAGTTCGAACAGATCTACCTAGGGGAGTACACATCGACGTTAATGGACAAGCAAGAGTCTTGTCATTACGGAGGTTTAGGGTGTCATTTTCGCACTACATGTTTTCAATGCGACACTCAAGTTGAGTTTTTGATAATCTTCACCTCACAACGGTTGATCTCGACAAGGAAGTATAGATGCAGCAATCAGTTGCGACAGCAGGGCTATCCACAAGAGCTAAGCAGTTCACTTGTGTGGCTCTCCTACTCTCTCTATAGCACTACGGAGTATCTATGTACATAATGTTTTCAGGTAAGACCCGGCGAGTGATTGTTACATCACCCCATAGGTATTCAGGATCACAGGTTGATCTGCATTGAGAATCACAGTTGATCTCTCCCATTTATACTTTCAAGGAAAGAATTCCGCAATATGTTGCCCAGTTTCTTACAAAGAGTCTTATCAAGGGGTTGACTACGTAGATTCTAATCCAAGAGCTTGGATTGCAAAGGCAACACCCAGGCTTCCCAGTGCAATGTTGTTTGTTTCTTCAGGTAGGGGACATGCTCCTCTCCATTTGAAACGGGTAAGTGAACATTACGTTCAAATCTGTAGGTATGCATCTATTGATTTGGTGTTATTCCATTTTTAGTATGCTTTGCTTGGTTTTTCAAGACACATAAGTACGCTTGAATGTTACAGAACCATGCCAAGGGCATGTTCGCACAACATATTTTGGGCCAAGTGTCCAATCTATCTTGTAGACTTATGCTATTACGAACCTATTTGTAGGGTTCAATTTGCCACATGTTGTCACATGGGAACAACATGGTCTAGGAACTCAAGGAGTTCGGTTTAGCCAGTGTGGAGCAATGAATGAGGTTCCTCTCACTCTTGTCGTAAAGTGTTTAGAGCTACCTCCACACACAAGTACATCTAGTACTTGTAGGATGTTCTTTTTCAGACATCCTTAGTTGAGACAAATTCCACATGTGGCGAATATGAGTCTGTGGGACTGACACGGGCGCCCCCTATTTCAAATATGTGTCATGCCAAAGTCCTTAAGTGCTGGTCACATCTGTTTTCTAGACCATTTTTATCACGACGTATCAGGAGCAATTTCGTGGCCAGAAATTGTCAGATACTTAGAATGACTTGTTAAGGTACAAGTATTGCTAAACAACATTACAGATGGTTGTTTATACATATAGCAAATGAAAAAGTTTCATTGTTTGTATCTAGAAGTGATCATTGTTTCACCTTCTATTATGTTTAAGCAAAGCTTGCAAAAGATTGGAAATGAAAGTATTTAGTTTCTTTTCAGAACTATTTACATTCCTGTTAATGTGTGCTAGGCGCATCACATTTGCCATAAGTATTGGCAAGAATTACCATGGAAATACAGGTTCGGATCTTTTTTTTGCTAAATGCATGCACACTAGGTGTTATGGGCCCTAGTGTTTAGCAAAGGCTGATTTGGAACAGCATGCATATTCCTCAAGTTGTTGCTTATGATGTTAGGAAATAAGACGTAGCTAAATAGATTTTTTAGTAGATTACTTAATGGAGAGAGATAGATTTCACACACAAGAGATTATAGAGTAGAGAGAGAGAGAGAGAGTACACATGATATACGTGGTTCACCCAATGTGGGCTACGTCCACGGGAAAGCAGCCACTCAATGGCTTTAGCACTTCAAACGAAGAAGTAGTTTACAAAGGGATTAAACCCTTGATAGAGCTCCCGCCTTGCTTCACTCTCACCACCTCACACTCACATTGTTGCATCAACTTTACACTATGAAATGTGTGTAGAAATGGCCTCCTTTTATAGGCCAAAAGGGCTGCCCTCTCTTATGAGAGACAGCCATGTGTAGCCGCCCTTGTGCGAATAAGTCCAAATCGGACCCTCCAATCCACCCATGTGTGGCCACCCTTGAGAAGACAAGTCCGCTTTTGAATTCGGCCACCGGCCATTGACTTTTGACCACCGGCCAACCGACCGGTTGTATTCTGACCACTTTCCGGCCGCCGTCCGGCCATAATATTCCGGCGAAAAGGAATATTCCGGCCAAAAAAAAAGTCTCGGGGGCGGCCTCTAAAGTTGCCCCTGATTCTTGTTCGTGAAAATTTTGGTTTCCGGTGAGTGATTTTCCTTCACGCATGATGTCTTCTCCTCATAATGGGGGCCTTACAAATGTGCGCTTTTACCACAGAAAATTACAAGGGTAAATCACGCTCCATACTTAACAATCTCCCACTTGGAGACTGATCTCCAAACCAAACCTGTGACCGCTTTCTATTCTGGCTTCTTATCCTTGAATGCCGATTGAAGATGAGCAAAAGCTCAACTTCTCCTTGTTGACCACCTTTGTAAACATGTCTGCAGGATTTTCACTTGTATGCACCTTTCCTAGCTTTAGTTGTCCCTCTTCCAAAAGAGTGCGTATGAAGTGATATCTCACCTCAATGTGCTTTGTCCTTGAATGAAAGGCTGAGTTCTTCGCAAGATGGATAGCGCTTTGGCTATCACTGTACAAGACACAATTGTCTTGTTTGAATCCAAGCTCTTCTAAGAATCTGTGAAGCCACAGAATTTCTTTGCTTGACTCCGTCATTCCTACATACTCTGCTTCCGTGGTAGAAAGTGAAACCACTTTCTGCAGCTTTGAAGCCCAGCTTACTGTTGTGCCTCCAACCGTGAACACATAGCCAGTAGTGCTCCTTCGAGTATCTTTGTCACCTGCCATATCTGCATCAGCATACCCTTCTAGAAAAATATCAGTTCCTCCAAAATACAAAGCATTTGTTGTTGTCCCTTTTAGATACCTAAGTATCCACTTCACAGCTTGCCAATGCTCTTTACCTGGGTTGTCCATGAACCTACTCACAACTCCCACTGCATGTGCAATGTCTGGCCTTGTCCAGACCATAGCATACATTAGAGAACCTACCGCTGCAACATATGGAACTTTAGACATATACGCTATCTCCTCTTGTGTCTTTGGACACATATCCTTCGTTAGTTTAAAATGACCAGCCAAAGGTGTAGAAACTGGTTTTGCATTTTGCATTGCAAACCTTTCGAGTACCTTCTTGATGTAATCTTCTTGAGATAGCTTTATTGTCTTCTTCGTTCTGTCCCTTGATATTTTCATACCAAGTATCCTCTTTGCAGCACCTAAATCTTTCATTGAAAAAGATTTGGACAGCTCCTCTTTTAGGTCTTTGATGTCCTGCATGTTAGCACTTGCAATCAACATGTCATCAACATACAACATTAGGATGATGAATTTCCCATCTCCCAAATTCTTCGTTTAGACGCAGTGATCCGAGTTGCATCTTGTGAATCCATGATCCAACATCCATTGATCAAACTTCAAGTACCATTGTCTTGATGCTTGATTTAAACCATACAAGCTCTTCTTTAATCTGCAAACCATTTTCTCCTTACCTTTTACTTCATACCCCTTTGGTTGAAGCATGTAGATTTCCTCCTCTAAGTCACCGTGAGGGAATGCCGTATTTACATCCATTTGCTCGAGATTTAGATCATGAGCAGCCACAAGGCTTAAGACAAGCCTAATTGAGTTCATTTTTACAACACGAGAAAATATTTCATTGAAGTCAATACCTTTCTTTTGAGAAAAACCTTTTACCACAATCCTAGACTTGTACCTTTTCTTCCCACCTTCTTCTTTCGTCAGCTTGTACACCCATTTGTTTTGAAGTGTCCGCTTACCTTTAGGCAACTCAACCAACTCCCATGTTTGGTTGCAATGTAGTGAGTCCATCTCCACTTGCATGCTCTTCATCCATTCTTCTTTGGATTCATGTTGCATAGCTTCTTCGTATGATTTCGGCTCTCCAGAATCTGAGATCAAGAGATGGGTGAAGGAAGGAACAAACCTTTCTGGAGGTCTACTTGCTCTTGTAGATCTTTGGGGAATAGGTTGAGGCTCCTCATTTGGTTGACGTTGTTGCACATTGTCACCGTTTGCAGTCCTTGAGTCTTCACCGTCCTCAAGCTCCAAGTACTCACCACCTGTTTCTTTTGTTTGTTTTCTTTCTAAATAATCTTTGTACATATTTTGTTCGTTAAAAATTACATCCCTACTCCTTAAGATTTTACCATCTTCAGGATTCCATAGGCAATACCCAAAGTCTCCTTCTCCATAGCCAATGAAGAAACACTTTTTGGACTTTGCATCTAGCTTTGATCTTAGGCTTCTATCTATGTGCATGAAAGCCTCACACCCAAACACTTTGAGAAATGCATAATTCACCGGTTTACCTGTCCATGCCTCCTCTGGAACTCCCCCATCCAATGCCGTTGAGGGTGACCGATTGATTAAGTACACAGACGTACTTACAGCTTCCGCCCAAAGCTCAAGCGGTAGGCCTGCATGTAGCCGCATGCTTCGTGCTCGTTCCATGATTGTCCTGTTCATCCTTTCAGAAATCCCATTTTGTTGAGGTGTCCTTGGGGTTGTCCTTTCCCTCCGAATGCCATTGCTAGCACAAAAGCTTTCAAAATCTTGGCTGCAATATTCGCCTCCATTGTCAGATCTGAGGCATTTAACCTTGGTACCTGTTTCCTTATCCACAAAGGCTTTCCACCTTTGAAATATGGAAAATACATCGGATTTATTCTTCATGACATAAACCCATGTTTTTCTAGTCGCATCGTCTATGAATGTTACATAGTACAATGAGCCACCAAGTGATGGTGTACTTGCAGGACCCCAAACATCAGAATGAACCAACTCAGGTTTTTTATTTTTTCTTTCATTTCCTGATTTTTGAAATTTTACCCTCTTTTGTTTACCATAAACACAATCTTCACAGAACTCTACGTCCACTTCTTTCAAACCTGGTAGAAGCTTCTTTGTTTGAAGGATTTGCATTCCTTTGGCACTCATATGCCCAAGTCGGTAGTGCCACACCGCACTGTCAACTTCTGTAGTTGCTGCACAAGCTGAAGGTTGCGTGCTAACAGTACACAAGTAAAGTGTACCGACTTTTTCTCCCTTGGCAACCACCAAAGATCCGTTTGAGATCTTCCACCGTTTGTTTCCGAATGCAATGTTGTGACCTTCATCGTCCAATTGTCCTGTAGAGATCAAATTTTTGCGAAGAGAAGGAACATGCCTAACATCTTTAAGCTTCCATTCATTTCCGTTAGCAGTTTTGACAGAAACTGTACCTTTGCCGACAATCTCACAAGCTTCATCATCTCCCAAGTATACATACCCAAAATTACCTTTGGTGTAGTCTTTGAAATGTTGCTTGTGTGGTGTCGCATGGAATGAAGCCCCGGAATCTACTAACCAGGAATTAGACACATTGTCTAATGAGAGAATTAGAGCATCTTTCTCTACTTTACCTGCCACATTGGCCTCCGATGTTGTCTTGTTGTCTTGAGACTCTGTCTCCTTCTTCTTCTTGGACCAGCAATCCTTCTTGACGTGGCCCTTCTTGTCGCAGTTCCAACATTCAAGAACTGACTTTGTGCGTGACTTGCTCCGCCTTGAGCGATCACGACCCTTTTGGTTTTTGAACCTCTCCTTAGGCCTTCCTCTTGTTTCCACTGATAGTGCAGCACTTGATGATTCTCCTCTGCTTCTCCTTCTCATTTCCTCGCTTAGGAGAACACCCACAATATCATCAAACTTAAGAGTATTTGTGCCAGATATAGAATTACTTACAGCCATCACAAGGCTGTCCCAACTATCCGGTAGAGATGATAGTATAAGGAGAGCTCGCACTTCGTCATCGAAATTGATTTTCACTGATCGAAGTTGACTTATGTTTGTGTTAAAGTCATTTAGGTGTTCTGCAACTGAACCATTCTCTGCCATCTTTAGATTGAACAAGCGCTTCATAAGAAATACCTTATTGGATGCCGATGGTTTCTCGTAGAAGTCGTCAAGTGACTTCATCAAGTCCTCCGTGGTCTTCATCTCCGTGGCCACCGTTGACGCCAAGCTTAACCGGATTGTTCCCAATGCCTTTCGATCAAGGACAATCCATGCTTCATCTGCCATTGTTGCGGGCTTCTTCGCAAGACCGCCTAGTGGCAAATAGAGGTCCTTCTGGTAGAGATAGTCTTCAATCTGCATCTTCCAATGTTGGTAGTTTTTGCCGTTGAAATTCTCAATCTTGAGCTTTCCTTCCTCCGCCATAACTCCCACTCAATTCAAGGAATCCTTTCCTTGAGATAATTTAGCTACGAGCAAACCTTGCTCTGATACCAGTTGTTAGGAAATAAGACGTAGCTAAATAGATTTTTTAGTAGATTACTTAATGGAGAGAGATAGATTTCACACGCAAGAGATTATAGAGTAGAGAGAGAGAGAGAGTACACACGATATACGTGGTTCACCCAATGTGGGCTACGTCCACGGGAAAGCAGCCACTCAATGGCTTTAGCACTTCAAAAGAAGAAGTAGTTTACAAAGGGATTAAACCCTTGATAGAGCTCCCGCCTTGCTTCACTCTCACCACCTCACACTCACCTTGTTGCATCAACTTCACACTATGAAATGTGTGTATAAATGGCCTCCTTTTATAGGCCAAAAGGGCTGCCCTCTCTTATGAGAGACAGCCATGTGTAGCGGCCCTTGTGTGAATAAGTCCAAATCGGACCCTCCAATCCGCCCATGTGTGGCCACCCTTGAGAAGACAAGTCCGCTTTTGAATTCGGCCACCGGCCATTGACTTCTGACCACCGGCCACCGGCCATTGACTACCGGCCACCGGCCAACCGACCGGTTGTTTTCCGACCACTTTCCAGCCGCAGTCTGGCCATAAAATTTCGGCGAAAAGGAATATTCCGGCCAAAAAAAAAGTCTCGGGGGCCTCAGCCCCCAAGGCCTCTAAAGTTGCCCCTGATTCTTGTCCGTGAAAATTTGGTTTTCGGTGAGTGATTTTCCTTCACGCACGATGGCTTCTCCTCATAATGGGGGCCTTACAAATGTGCACTTTTACCACAGAAAATTACAAGGGTAAATCAGGCTCCATACTCAACATATGAAGCATTTTGCACTTTATGTGCACTATCTCTATGAGATTACCTTTGAGTCTATAAATGACCAATAGAGGTCATGGCTCGGTTTGGGCGTTTGTGGACTTTTTCAAGTTAACCACGATGGTTATTTTGGACATTGTTGATTCTTCACCAATGTTAAACACTACTGTGATTTCCTGTTCACCAGTCACCTGTGACGACTGTCTGTAAACCGTGAGGAAAACACACCTCAGTACTGTCAGTTATCCAAGAGGATAGGCAGATTACAAAGATTACAAAGAGTAATCTTGTGCTAAAGGATCTGCTAAGAGCATACGTTAACACAACGCATTTCTAAATAGATGAGTTTCTCCCTATTCTAGAATTTGCTTAAGTACGATTTTTGACTTTGAACACCTCTTGGGGTGGGGTTGGAGATTGTGTCAATACTTTCATACGTCAAGGACTTACCAGGTGTGCTGAAAGAGCATGTTGGCAAGTAACCTTCATTAGGGATGAACTTGTAACGTACTGTTCAAGATACTCAGGCGAGTAGGAAATCTCACTCATAACTGCATGGAAAGTTACGCCAAGGGTTTCCTTGCATTATTCCAGTACCTTCAGAAGATCTGAAAACTGGTTATGCCTTTGGACAACTCTTAGTTGTGGTTCCTCCTTTACATTACTCAAGTGAGTTATAAATGGAGTTACCATTTAAACCCAAGTGACTCTTAGTTGTGGTTACTCCTTTACAGCACTCAAGTGAGTTATAAATGGAGTTACCATTTAGACCCATGTGGTTGCAAACGGACAACAATGTTTAAAATCAATATATTCATCTTGGTTTCATTGAACCTCCTCACTGCACCAATTATCGATCATACAGACAACTGGCTCACTTATGGGACGTCAATAAAGAGAACACCATTATTCTTAAGAAGATGTTACTACTTGTGTTTTCGAGGACGAAAACTCTTCCTTAAGGGGGAAGTAATGTCAGGACATGGGTCATGTACCCTAAGAACTAGGCTAGGCACAAGGACTACAGCCACGGGCCGGGCTAGGCAGTGTGGACAGGGGATCCGTCTAGGGAAAGGGGCTAGGAGACCACCCTATAAAGGGAGGTTCGGAGGAGGATCTATCAGAGCCTAGTTGCCTAGTTTCTTACAGTTATGGTTATTGTTCAGACAGTTATTGTTTTCCTTATGGTTATGGTTATTGTCATTGTCATTGTATAGACATGGTTATTTCTCCTATTCTTGTATAGACATGGTTATGGTTATTGTTTTGTTTATGGTTATGTTTAACTTTTTCGTTATGCTTATGGTTATTGTTTTGTTTATGGTTATGGTTATGGTTATCTGCATTATGGTTTTAATTTGGTTATGGTTTTGCACAAATTAAGTTCGTTATGGTTATGGTGTTAAATTGGTACTGTTATGGTTTTGCACAAAGTTCATTTCATTCCTTTCATTGGCCTTAAATCTCATGTGAGATCCTATATGGATAGCATGTAGGAGGCGTATACATGATATGGTTTTTTTTTTAAAGTTTATGTAAAAGCGAAGGGAACTCTGCCAAAATTTTTGCGGGAGCACGATTGATTTTGGTGCTGCTCGCTTTCTTGGGCAGAGGATAGGCAGTTTGGTCCATCTTTTCACTGGGCACAGGCCAGGCTGCGTGTCCTCTGCCCAAGAAAAAAAATTTATGTTATGGTCGTCGCTATATGCGTCGCTAAGCCCGTCGAAATATGCGTCAATAATATTACCTTTCGACACGTATATCGAGGCATATAGCGATGTTTTTGTAGGGACACGTATATCGATGATTTTTTTGACGGGGTGCGTCAAAACCTGCGTCGAAGGCCCTCTTTTTTATTGTAGTGTCTATTGGAGACAAAAGGAAAAGCTCCAACTCTTTTTACTGATCTTCTAAGTTTGAAAAAGTTTGTCGTCTTTTTTTTCTTAGCACACATTCTGAAAGGTATATCTATAGTCAGTACGTTATTTCAGAAAGAACTTGTAGATATTCTTACCATGTCTACAATCATTCAAAAAGAGATCAATTTAATTCAATAGTATCACATTGATACTCCCGATGTTGATCAGAATGAACTTATTCTTGATGCAAGTGGTTCTATGTTTTTGCGAGAATACGGGCCAGATAAAGGTTTTTTCTTTTACTCCCGAGGAGCTATTCATGGAAAAATGGTTTTTGATATTGAGATATAGAAAGATATCTTTGGCATGGATCTATTACGTGCTTTAGAGTTTCAAGTATTTTTCGAAGAAGGTTATCACCTCTCTTCAAGAACGTTTTGCTGACAATTTCATTTTGGCTAAGCTAGGTATTTTAGTTCTAGTTAAACATCTAGTATTAGAGAAAGATCTACAAGAGTATGGTACGTCAGAGGCAAAAGCAATAGCTTCCTTTTATGGTAAAATGAATGCACTGGAGTGTTACCATATACATGTGGTAGTGATGTGTGTGAACACACTAGGACCGCCGGGGCATTTTTTCCCTCTCTAGGAGGTTTTTTCCCCGAGATTGTATATACGCCCATCACTCTAGGGCTATCTATCTTCCATTGCATACTAAGTAACACACTCTCTATTGTGTGCCTTGAGCTTCCTTCGTCTTCTCCAAGCTGTGCGTGTTTCTCTACAACCCTAATTCCAACAATTGTTATCAGAGTAGGTTACGTCCTCCCGGGCTTAGTCGCCAGCTGCTCCACCACACGCTTGCTCACCTTCTCCGATTTCAGTGAGCTTTGGCAAGCGTTCGCATTTCGGGCTCATTTTGGCTTTCGTCTCCACTACAGGCAGGTCTACACACACAGGCAATTTTGTCATTTTGAGGAGAATTTATGTCAGTGCAAATTTTTTCATAACAGGTGCCTTACAGTCTTCTACGGTTTGTGCTATATAGCACGTGTTGTTCCCGCTCCGTTTCTCCTCTTTTTGGACAGTTTTCACATCAGGTGCAGCATTTACCATGGCTGACAACAACACAGATGTGTTCAAGATGTTTGCTGTTGAGGACAAGTTGGATGGGGACAATTACCCTATGTGGGCTTATATGATGCAACACGTTCTTGTGTCAAAGGGCATCTGGAATATTGTGCAGGGCATTGATGTACGTCCTGGTTCTGAGGATGTAGGCGATGTTGAGGATATTGCAGGTCTTGCTGCAAGGATTGTTGCTATTAGAATTGTCTTGCCTATGACAAAACAAGCTCGTTGGGATGTAAAGGATGCGCAGGCTCATGCATTGATTGCGTTGTCTATGAAGCGTACCATTGTTCCTCACATCCATTCAGCAAAATCTGCAAAACAGGCTTGGGATATTCTAGCAGGTCTTTATGCAAGTCGCAATGAGGCTAAAATTGCTTTGTTGCGTAAAGAGCTGGAGTCGAAGATTATGCATGAGGAAGATGATATGGACACTTTCCTTACTGGTGTCAAGGATATTAGTGAGAAACTTATTTCTGCAGGTGAAGTCATTTTAGACAGTTCCCTTGTGCAAACTGTTCTTGATGCCTTACCAGATTCCAACTAGACTTTTGCTAGTACTTGGAGACTGATGACCCAAGGAAATCCTGAAGTTGTCAAGTTTGATGCATTATGCACATTGCTATTGCAAGTCACTTTACAAAAAAAACAGGACTAGGCAGCGTGCAATTGAACAGGCTTTTATTACTTCTCAAAGAAAGGGTGGTAACAGCAATGTAGCCACTTCTTATGGTTCTGCTGCGAGTGGCAAAAATTATGTTCCTAATGCTTCTGCTAGCAGCACTTCGTCTGGCAATTCTAGTGATAAGGGCAAAAAGAAGATGTGTTGCCATTATTGTAAAGCCAATGATCACTTGATCAAGTCGTGTCCTAAGTTGAAGGCCAAAGAGGCTAAGAAGAAAGAGGGTGGTTCCACTGCAAATGCTGGTTCCACTACAAATGCAGCCATTGTTGAGTCTTCTGTGAAAGGAGACTATATTGCTGATGTTGATGTAGAATGGGCTTTTAGCGCAAAGTGCACTTACAATCCTATTGTCCATGATGCATGCTTGTCAGTTGCTGCAGATTCACATGTGTCGTATTTCGATAGTGGTGCTACAAAGCATATTACCTCACATTGTGAATTGTTTACCTCTCTCGAGTCTATCCCTCATGGAAATTTAGTCACTTGTGCCAACAATGCCTCTTATCCGGTTCAGGGAGTTGGAAATATTGTGCTTACTACGGAAAATGGCAGTTCCTTCACAATTGTTGATGCACTTTATGTACCTAGGATCAAGAAGAATCTCTTGTCTGTATCTGCACTTGCTAGACTTGGACTTGTAGTCAAATTTGTTGATGACAGATATACAGTTCATGATCTCAGTTTTGGTGATGAAATTGTTGCATCTGGCTTTTTGTGATGTGGGTTGTATAAGCTCACTTTGTATGACAAGTGTAGAAAAAATTTTGCAAATGCTGTTGCAGATTCAAGGGTTATTTCAGATGCAAAACTTTGGCATGCACATTTTGGTCATCTGAATTTTGCCAGTTTGCTGCGTTTGTAGAAATTTGATATGGTTGCATCTTTGCTGCCTCTTGAGCACCTGTCAAACATGTTTTTGAACGCTATATTTTAAGTAAGATGTAGCGTTCTAAGTTTCCAAAGGATTGTTCAATCCGGGCCATATGCAGGTTGCAGCTTGTGCATAGTGATGTTTGTGGGCCCATGCAAACTCCATCCTTGGGCAATTACCTTTACTTTGTGACTTTCGTTGATGATTACTCTAGGCATGCATGGATATTTCCACTAAAACAGAAGTCCAAAGTTTTTATTTGCTTCAAACAATTTCTGGCTATGACTGAAAATTTCTCAAAATGTACTATGGGAATCCTCCGTTCCAATTGAGGGGGGGAGTATATGTCTCATGAATTCAATGCATTTCTAGCTAGTCGTGGGATAAAACATTAATTTACAATGCCTAATACACCTCAGAAAAATGGTGTTGCTGAGAGGAAAAGCAGGTCACTTAGAAAAATGGCACGATGTATGGTTAAAAGTCAAGCTTTTTCCGCATTATTTTTGGCTTGAGGCCATCATGTGTTCCACTTATGTACTAAAGAGGTGTCCTACAAAAGCTTTACAGTCTATTACTCCATATGAAACATGGCATGATAGAAAGCCTTCTATTGAGCACATGCGTGTTTTTGGTTGTTTGGCATATGCTTTGGTGCCACAAACACAACACAAAAAATTGGATGATAAGGCTGTCAAATGTATTTTTGTTGGTTATTTTGCTGAAAGCAAAGGTTACAGGTTGTATCATCTGCAAACAAAGCGTATTCTGGTTTCACAAGATGTAGTGTTTGTGGAAGATTTTGTTCAGCCCTTGTTGTCATGTACTAGAGACAGTAATGTAAGCTCACAGGATATTTATGACACTTTGTTTCCTCTTGTTAGTGGTGTAAGTTTGAATGTAAATTTCAATGAGGCAAATGTACATCTTATGGGGGTACTGAGGCTGATGTACATGATGTACTTGATGAGGAAAGGGTTGAAAATGAGCAGGCTAGAGGTATGCCAAAATGGCTGGTGCACACTTTGTGTGACAGTCAATTGGATTCACCTTTGTCTAGTCATACTTGTTCGGGCTCTCGCCATGCATCTTATGCATCAGATTGTTATGCTTTGGCTGTGTCTAGCTTACATGATGTTGAGTAGCCTCTGTCTTTTGTTGAAGCACAGAATTCAGAAAATTGGATGGCTGCTATGCAATCAAAATATGATGCACTAATAGAAAATGACACATGGACTTTATGTGATTTGCCTCCTGCCAAAAAGGCCATTGGTACGAAGTGGTTTTACAAGTTGAAACGCAAGCTGGATGGTGAGATTGATCACCATAAGGCTTGACTTGTCGCAAAGGGTTATGCACAGCAAAAAGGCGTAGATTATGAAGAGACTTTTGGTCCCACTTGTCGTATGACTACTGTGTGCATTGGCAGCTCATTTTCGTTGGGATGTACATCAATCAGACATTGTTACTGATTTCTTGAATGGTGACATATTTGAAGAAGTTTATGTAACACAGCCTCGCGGTTTTGTCATAAACGGACAAGAGGACAAAGTGTGCAAATGTAACAAGGCTTTGTATGGGTTGAAGCAATCTCCTCGTGCTTGGTATGAGAAAGCTGACACTCATTTGGTCAAACAAGGCTTTTGTAACAGTCCAACAGAAAGCACATTGTATGTAAAGCATGAGGGTGATGTATTTCTCATCGTGGTTCTTTATGTTGATGATTTGTTGATCACTGGACCAAATGAGAGACATATTGCTGAATTTAAGGCTGATTTGAATGCTACTTTTGAGATGAAATATTTGGGGGTGTTGCATCATTACTTGGGTATACAGTTTAAGTAGTGTGATGGTGGTATTTCCTTGTGTCAAAAAAGTTACATAGAGACATTGCTATGTAAGTTTGGACTTGAAGATTGCAAACCTATTGCCACTCCCATGGAAACAGGTTTGAAGTTGAGTCTACATGATGATGGCGATCCTTCTGATGTCACTCTTTACCAAACTGCTATTGGCTGCCTCATTTATGTATGCAACACGAGGCCAGATATTCAGTTTGCAGTCTCACAGATCAGCAGATTTATGCATATCCCAGGGTCTAAGCATTGGCAGGCTGTCAAGAGGATTTTTGGCTACCTTAGTGGCACTTTACATCTTGGCTTGTTTTATCCCAAGGGGGGATCATTGCCGCCAGACTTACATGCTTTTTTGGACTCAAATTGGGCTCTTTGTTTTGACACGCGAGTGTCCACAAGTGGTTTTTGTTTCATGCTTGGCAGTTCATGTATATCATGGTTGAGCAAGAAGCAACCTGCTATGGCCACTTCGAGTTGTGAGGATGAGTACAGTGCAGTCTTCAAAGCTACGGTTGAGTGTGTATGGCTCAAACGCCTTATGGATGATTTGGGTGTTGGACAGGACACTGCCACACCATCTACACTGACGGTGAGAGCGTATTGGCAGTTGCAAGGAACCTAGTTTTTCATGCTTGCACAAAGCACATTGAGGTGCATTACCACTATGTCAGGGAGAGGCTCTCAGCAGGAGAGATCAACTTGGCTTATGTGCCAACACAGGACAACCTTGCAGATCTTTTCACAAAAGCATTATCTTGTGAGAAGCTTGAATCTTTCCGCAAAGCTTTTGGGCTTACTCCCCTTTATGGACTGATCATGTCCTCAGGGCATGGCACTTCCCTTTACTCATGTGCCAGCTCTCGTTCACCGCATCACTCCAGGGGGGGATTTGTTACCATATACATGTGGTAGTGATGTGTGTGAACACACTAGGACCGTCGGGGCATTTTTTCCCTCTCTAGGAGGTTTTTTCCCCCGAGCATTGTATATACACCCATCACTCTAGGGCTATCTATCTTTCCATTGCATACTAAGTAACACACTCTCTATTGTGTGCCTTGACCTTCCTTCATCTTCTCCAAGTTGTGTGTGTTTCTCTGTAACCCTAATTCCAACATAGAGATTATAAATTATGCTGCTATGATTGAAGAGAATGATTTTATTAGTGAATTTGGTAGTTTCACGTAACAATCTGCTATTAGTTGGGTACATTTTTCCAGATGTTGCAGTTGTAATTGCTTGCAATGCAATATGGAGAGACTCATATCCTAATATTTTGACTATTTGTCGAATTGATCTAGTGCAATTATGTTCTAATGCTAACATATGTGAGAGAGTATCTAGTGCTCGGACAAGGATTTAAACAAAATTGTAAAACAATATGGAGTTACAATACTTGGATGCACTTTTGAATATCAAAATAGAATGTCCTTCAAAGTTGATTGAAATAGAGTTGGACGAGAGCATTGTGTTATGGGATGCTAAGGTGCATAACATCTCTTTGTGTGACAAGGTATATGAAACTTGATTCTACAATAAACAAGCTATGTATATCGATTGCTTTTATTTGCTACTTTTGATTATTTCTTTTTCATCTACCTTACTAATTCTAAAGGGGGATAAGAAGAATAAATACAATCTACCATTGGGCTTTGCTAAGAGTATTTACTCCTCTCCTCCCCCAAGAGAGCTTGGTGTAGCCATCATCATTGATGGTAATGAGGTTCAATTTCCCTACTCTCTTGTTTATGCCAATTAAATTAAGTTCTACTTTGTGCTTTTATAAACATCTCTTTTCAAAGTCCTTTGCGGTTTGAGGAAATGGAAGTATGAATCTCAATTTTCTACCAAAAAGGTCAAATTCAAGCTTGCATGGCAATGAATATAAAACCTATTATTATTACAAATATCTCTGTGTTTTAAGTTTTCAATTTTGCAACATTTTATGAAAGTCAGTTGTTGAGAGCCACTATAGGCATCTCCGATTGGCTCAAAAGTGCTTGATTTATTGCAACTGGTGATATTTGTTCTTTATTGTTGTGTTGATTGTAAGGTGATATCTGTTCTTTATTGTTGTGTTGATTGTAACTTTGTGATAGTCTTTTTGGGCTTTGTCAATCTTTTGGTTGGATATTTAACTCTATAAAGTAGTCTTAGGCATTGAGTTATAGTAATGAGTAAACATAGTAGTGGATTGTGGGTGTGAAGGAAATACATTAAAACTTAGTTTTAATTTAGAAGTTGGTTTCTGTCCACAACAAAAAAAAATTGAAAATTTATTGAAAGGGAAAAAATTTGGCCCATTTGGCTTTGAAAAGGATTCAAATTCCTCAAATTTGAGGAAACCAGTTCGGGTTAGGTTGAGGGGGATATTCTACTTATTAAGATTTTAGATTTTTTCAAGCCCTAGTTCCGCACGCTGCCACTATGCCTGAATGTGTGTTTTTTGAGCAGTGCAAGTACTTTGATCGGAACGATTATTTGTTGACATGTGGTGGTGGAAGGAGTCAAAATCCCTCCCCTTTTATATATGGTAAAGATTGTAAATCGTGCTAACATGGACCACACCTACGGTGAGGTTTGTTGGTAGGCTTGGGAACTCTTTGTGTGTTGCCACAAGATTCAATAATAATCTGACAGTACACCATGTAATAAGAATTGCATCAGTGATCACAACTAGAAATGGCAGACAAGAGGCTCATGCAAGGATCAAGTGCGGTAGCAATTTCATCATTTGACATGTCATAAGCAGATAATAAGAAGCCATGTATGAAGGGGCCTATGTGTAATGTTAGATGGATAGTGGTAGGAGATTATACGAAGACATTTCTACATCTTTCCACATTGAGAGACACGAAGTAAAATTAGACTTGGATATGAGCCAATATGTAAAATTGATAAAAAGAGACACTCGGACGGGTCTTCACTTTGGTTTTAGAAATTGTGCCGATGAAGTTCAATTGCATATTCTTTGAGTTGAAAAATAGTTTCCCCATGCTTCATACTCTCTCTCTCTCTCTCTCTCTCTCTCTCTCTCTCTCTCTCTCTCTCTCTCTCTCTCAATGCAAGCTATGGTTTCTAATTCCTCACTCATGCAAGCTATGGTTCAAACAAAGAATGTTGAGAATGTGGATGTGGAGGAGTTGAAGGAACGGGAGCGACGTTCCAAGAACATTGTTATTCGTGGAATTCCCGAAGAGAAGTTAGAGACACCTCCTTCTCTTGCCATTGTTATTGAAGATTTCTTCAAAACCCACTTTGGCATGTCTGGAGTTATGGTCTATGGAGCACATAGAGTGGGGAAGCAAGGATCTCCTCGCTCGGGAGAATGGCCAATTGTATGCACCATGCCGGATGAGACCAAGCGAAAGATTATCCTTGATAATAGTTGGATCTATTTGAGGGATACAAAATGTTTTGTATGTGAAGATCGCACTATTAAGCAACAAAATATGTGTCGCAAGGCATATGAGGAAAAGAATAATAAAAACGAGGAGATCTCTCATGAAGAAAATGTGCCCAAGGAGGAGGCAAGTCTCTCAAGCAAATAGGGATGCGTGACCTATGAGACCGAGTTACAATTGAAAATATGCTTTTGGAATTGTAATGGATACCCATGGAATGCGGGGGTTGGCATTGATGAACTAACAAGCAAAGCCGATGTTGTACTTCTTGTTGAAACTTGGGAGCATGATACACAAAGGATTAACGGCTTGGAGGATTACAATGTACATTCATTGATGTGGTCAAAGAATCTCAAGAAACGAAGAGGACAAGGAGGGTTAGCATGTATGGTTAAGAAAGGATTGGAAGATTTTGTATCAATTGTGAAAGATGACAAGTACAAACGTTATGTATAGCTGAAAATTATGACACCAAAAAGAGCACCCATTTTTGTATCCGGTTGCTACATTCCTCATCATGATTCTCCCTTTTATGCTTGCATGGATAGAGATCAACCATTTTTTGATTTGGAAGAGGACATTGCTTATTTCAAAGGTGAAGGTGATGTTATTGTATTTGGGGATATGAATGCTCGCACAAAAACATTGCAACATGATACTCAACAATTTGATATGCCATACATTTCAAGGGAGTTGGAGGAAGTTCACTTGTATGATCGTACTTCAATGGATGAGAAAGAGCCGGATCACTATGGAAAGTTACTTTTACACATGTGTAATAGCATGGGTATGCTCATTGCCAATGGTGTATCTTTGTGGAGTGGAATCAATGGATTTTTACATGTAGGAGACATAATGGGGATAGTGTGATTGACTATATGCTACTCCATGAAGCCATCATGTATCGCATAAAGAGTTTTATGTTTGGTCAATGGACCCCGGAATCCAACCATCGCACCTTATGTACTGACCTTTCATGTGGAGAAGCAACTAAGCATGATAATCTCAGCCAAAGGAAAGAGAAGTTATCACTATGTATGGATTTCAAACGGGCACCAATGTACATTGAAATGGTTGAGCAAAAATTATGGATGACAAAGCTTCAATGTGATGAACCATTGGAAACTAAATGGGAAGATTTCAAGAAAGCTATTTGTTCTTGTGCGGAAGAATGCTTTTCCATAAAGCATCTCCATGGTATCAACAAAGATAGATCACGCAAAAGGTGGTTTGATAAAGAATGTCAAGATGCTCGAAAGTCCTTGATAAAGCTTGATGCAACTATGGACAAAGACAACTATCAAAGTCATTTGCATACATACAAGGCATTGATTCAAAAGAAGAGAAGAAGATGGGAAGTAAAGCAACAAGAATTTCAAGTCCAAGAAAAGGCACATGCATGTGGAAGATTTTGGAGAAACTTGAGAGGCAAGCGGGTTGAGAATTTTGGTAACTTGAGTCTAGTGGATATGTACACACATTGTAGGCAATTATATGAGCAAGCAAATACTGAAAAAATGCCATTTTATGGTTCACTCCCATGTATGCCGTCTTTTTTTACTATTGAGGATGTATGCGGTGGGCTTGAAAAGTTGGCCACTCGCAAAGCGGGATATCTTCAAGGTGTCAAGCCGGAGATGATCAAATGGACGGGAGATTTTACTCATGAGTGGATGTGTGATATGTTCAACCTTGCACTTCAACATGGTATGCCTTATGATTGGAGTACTAATTGGGTTAAGACTTTGCATAAAGGAGGGGATGTAAAGAATGTAAGCAACTACCGGACTATAATGATTGGGCCTCTTATGGCAAAGTTGTTTGGGTGCATAATGGAGATGAAATTGAGTGATTGGGCTGAAGAGAATGACAAGCGTGCAAAGGGACAAGCGGGTTTTCGTCGATGCCATAGCACCATTGATCATCTTGTCACTCTTCGTGTTCTCATGGAGGAAAGTCTGTTGAAAGGCAAGCGATTGAATTGTTGTTTTGTGGACTTTAAGAAAGCCTTTGATATGATTCCACGTAACAATTTGTGGAGAAGTTCTAGGCCCTATGATCTAACATTGGATGTGGCAGAGCAAGGACCAAAGATTACATGGCCACAGCTACTACATCTCGCACCAAAGGTAAGGCGGCAATGGTCCAAAATGGTGAGTACAAGGCGCTCCAAAGCAAAGGTAGCCGGAGAAATTTCGGGTTGCAACATGGATGACATCCTTCCAATTGTCGACGTCAACATAAAAGGTAAGAGGGTTGGAAACACCTACATTGATGGAGGTGCACAAATTTGTGTGATGAGTGAAGCTATGATGCTTCGGCTCGGGGTTGATAGGCCTTCTCCATGCAAGGCAAAGATAGCAAACGACACAAAATTCAAGTGTGTAGGTGTGGTAAGTGCTGTGAAGATAAAATGTTTCAACACTGAAGTAGAAGTGGATATTTTTGTAATGCCTACTAAGGGGGAGGGCTATCCATTAATCTTGAGAAGGCCAGGGTTGATGGCCATGAAGGTAAAATAGGACTGGGACACTGGCCTTCTACGCATGACTGGTAAGAAAGGGGAGAAAATCTACTACGATATGAAGACTGGCAAGCAGAAGCAAATGGACCTAGAGACATTAGCAGATGAAACCACTAGTGTCCTTTGATTCTTGTAAATCCCCCCCAATATCTCACATATTATCCCAACACTCTATGCGTGAGGAGGGACTTAGGCGTAGCAACCACATTGTGAGCTTCACTTTTGGTGTGAGAGAAGCTTTCAAGGTACACATTGCAAGTGAGAGAGCATGAGTTAAAAATCTCAAAACCACTATTGTATATGTTCCTCCATCATGAATAAATTGAGGTTTGGTGCATCAAAGGTGTGATTTGACATTCAAATCTTTGTCCTTCCACTTGTGCAATACGGTTTGGTGAATTCAAGGTGACTTGTGTATTTTAAGTTTCTATCATTTGATCTTGTTTGAGAAAGTGTTTTGGTGTGTTTTCATTGCCAATTTTGTGTCCATTGTAAGAGGGTATTGTGGTGAGAGGTCTCCTACACCCTAAGATAGTGTGTGTGTGTGTGTGTGTGTGTGTGTGTGTGTGTGTGTGTGTGTGTGTGTGTGTGTGTGTGTGTGTGTGTGTGTGTGTGTGTGTTGGTAATGTTTAGCATTCACTAAGCATTGAGTTAGTTTTGTGCAAGCTCTATGATAGCATCACAATGAACCATGTCCATTTGCAAGTCACAAACAAGGTATTATGCAAGTTCCATTCCTGTCTCTCTCTCTTCCCTTTGCTCTAGCTCTCTCTGCTCCATTTGGTGTGTGTCTTGGTAAGCTTGATGCAACTCAGTAGAATTATTCTGCTTACGAATGCGAACTCTATGCAATAGTGTCTGCCTTAAAAACATGGCGGCATTATCTGTATGGTGCTCAGTTTGAGATTGTGTTTGACCATGAAAGCATCAAATGGTTTACATAACAAACGGATTTAAAGGGTCGAAAAGCTAGGTGGTCCGAGATCCTTCAGGAATATAACGCCAAGCTAAGGTATCGCAAAGGCCGATACGATGTAGTGGCAGACGCTCTAAGTCGAATGCCAGAGATCAATTCGCTCTTGTTCACGGAACTCCGTAGTGAATTTTTAGATTCTCTCAAAGGAAAATATGAGCATGATGAAGCATATTCCAAAGTGTGGAGCCATGTTCAAAAGAGGGATCCTTCTCCTCCAATGAAGATAGTGTACAGTTAATCTCCACACCTAGTTCTCCTTTATCAAGTGATGAACTACAGCAATGGAATCATTTTACCATTGACAATGGGTACCTACTCCATAAGGGGAGAGTTTGTGTACCGACGGACACCAACATTCGGTTCCACATTCTTTATGAATGTCATGATAGTCCAGTGCAGGGCTCCCGGGAATTAGAAAAACTTATGCTCTCGTACGACGACAGTTTTACTGGCCAGGTCTACATGGCTTTGTTCAAGCTTATTTCTTGCATTGCCAAAAATGTCAAGTTAACAAAGCAGAGCGCCTGAAAGCAGGAGGACTCTTACATCCTTTGGAGATTCCCAATGGAAAATGGGAAAGCATCTCTATGGAAGTTTATTGTAGGTTTACTGACCACTATACAAGGTCATGACTCAATATGGGTGGTCGTAGACATGTTGACTAAACTATGTAAGTTTATTCCAACCAAATCAACGGTTAAGACACCAGAACTAGTCAAGTTATTTGTGGACAATCTATGCAAATTGTATGGTTTGCCAAGTAACATTGTTAGTGACCGTGATCCCAAGTTTAACAGCCAGTTTTGGAGAGCTGTATTTAAACAATTGGGTACACAACTAAACCTCAGTACAACTGATCATCCAGAAACGGATGGTCAAACAGAATGGGTTAACCAGGTGCTAGAGGATATGCTAAGAGCATATGTCAGCAAAAAACAGTCAGACTAGGAAGAATACTTATCTATTCTCGAGTTTGCCTACAACAGTGCTAAGCATGTCACAACAGGTTTTAGTCCTTTCATGCTCATGTACGGGTTTCAACCTAGGTCACCAGTTACGATGGGGTTGGCAACCGAAAAACTCCAACGGGTTAAGGATTTTCTCCAAGAGCACATGGATATGCTGAAACTTGCTCGTCAGAATGTCCGGCAAGCACAGGATTGGTATAAGAAGTACGTTGATGAGAAACATTGACAAGTTACCTTCGAAGAAGGGGAGAAAGTATTTTTACGTGTGCCAAGACATTTAGAAAGTCTGAAAATTGGGCCGACACCTAAATTATCTTCCCGATATTGTGGACTTTTCAAAATACTCAAGTGAGTAGGTGATTGTGCCTACAAATTATTACTACCTTCACATTCTCGCATTCATCCGGTGTTTCATGTAAGTCGTTTACGTAAGCGGTCACATGGGGACGACAATGTCATTGACCAATAGGTTTTGGTTGATTTCATTGAACCTCCTACCCTACGGCATGAACCTGAACGTGTTCTTGATTATCATGAGTTGCATACACATCATCACGTACGTCAACAAGCCTTAATCAAGTGGAAAGACCAACCTGAAGAAGGTGCCACTTGGGAAAACATTAGTGTTCTTAAGAAGAAGTTCCCCACTTTTGTTTTCGAGGACAAAAACTCTTCTTAAGGGGGGAGTAATGTCAAGACACCGGCAAGGCCGGACAAGACAAGGGCAAGGCCGGGCTAGGTGGTGTGGAATGGGGAGTCTAACTAGGGCAAAGGGCCAAGGGCTTTGCTATATAATGGGTGGTTGGGTGGTGGACTCTCAGGCTCTAGCTTCCCTTGTCTTACATGGCTAGCGCTTTTTGAAGTAGTTTCTCTACAGATGACTATGTGTTGACAGATCCACATTTTCTTGAGCACATGCAGTGTTCTATTGAGCTCTTTTGAGAGCAGATATCCCCATAGGGATTTGCTTACTACATGCAACAGTTCTTGGCACCTCTTTGTGTGTGGTTATTCATGTACAATAGTTCGGGTGATTCACTTTGTATTTTTGTATGGTACCATGTGAGTGTACAAGAGGGGGGGTTTTGGAGGTTGCACATATGGATAAACAATGGGGGTTGGCCCCATATTATCTCCTGCTCATACTGTATGTATAAGAGGGGGGGGGGAGGGGGGTATAAGGAGAGGGGTGAGTATAAGGTAAGGGATATAAGCCCCGTGCTCTCTTGGTTGTGTATGACATTTCTAGCTCGGTTGACAAGGAATATTGCTCGCTTACGCTGTGAAAATCTCAATGCACGCTCTGTAGAATGAGGACTCTGTAGAACAAGGACTATCGACTCTAGAGGCAAGGACATGCAACCAGAGCAATGAGTTAATTTTTTTAAGTTGATAGTGAGCATCAATCAACACACCAATGATGTTGTGGCTTGGTTTACAGGTGGAATTGTGAGTACTTGCAGTATCCGATGACAATATTTCCAACCATGGGAATTTCATGATTCCAACTCAATTACATAGAATGAGCCAATAAGTGTAGAGGGGGTATTGCCTAATGCAATATGCCTTCAAGCATTCTAGAATTTAACTCTTTTTGTAAGTATTAAAAATGAAGGTCACCCGCCCACATCTAACCCTAGTCCTCGTGCTCGGATCTGCAGAGAGGTAGAAGAGCACACAACTGTTGAGGGGGTGAGGTAGGCCAAGGACACCACAACCCACAAGGCATAAGAGATAGCCAATAGAAGGCGAGAGAGGCCCAACACCACGCCCAAGTACACACAAAATTTAGCATTTTGTCAAAACGCTAAAGCAAGGTAGAGAGAGACACACACAAAGAGAGAGAGAGAGAGAGAGAGAGAGAGAGAGAGAGAGAGAGAGAGAGAGAGAGAGAGAGAGAGAGAGAGAGAGAGAGAGAGAGAGAGAGAGAGAGAAAGAGAGAGAAGCAGCTATGGTGGATGGCAAGCTCATGCAAGATCTACATTATTCCTCCTCTCAAGCATGTAGAGATTCCTATGCCAACACGGTGAAGTTCTAGTTAAACTTGAAGCAGCCAATGTAAACCATGTTGATTGGAAAATACAATGTGGGACTGCTCTTCCTTTTCTATCTTCAAATTTCACTTAATATACTATCAAAAGACTACCAGAGGTCTCTCCTATTGATGGTTCTTGCTTACTAGTTGCAGACCTAACTGCTTGGAGACTGCTTTGCAATCCATTCAAGATATTGCGAGTCTGAAGTTGGATGGTTCCAACCATGCCAATCTTCTTATCATTGCTACATCTGGTGGCGTTGGCTTATATGTTGTACAGATAGTGAAGCTTGGCGGTGCACACATTACCGCTACTTGTGGAGCCCACAATATAGAGCTTGGAAAAGTTGGGTGATGATGAGGTTCTAGATTACAAAACACTAGAAGGAGAGAGCCCTTTTGGTCAACTTTATAATCCGGTTATTCATGGTACAACTGGGATTCCCTTTTGAAGTTTAGTCCCACTCTTAAACCTATTTCCAAAGTGGTGGATCTTACTCCAAACTTTGACTCATTGGCGTCGATAGCTATACAGAAATTAACTTTCTGTAAGCAGCAATCAATTCCATTCTTGATGTCTGCCAATGCCAAGGATTTTGCGTTCTTAACCAACCTTGTAAAGGAGGAAAATTTGAAGACTGGGGTGGAATCCCAACACCCCTTGTTAAAAGTAGAAGGAGCAGGGGCCAGTAGTAAAGAGGGGCATGTGACATGAAAGGTAACAGTGACATTTGATGGTTAAGCCCATCTCAAATAAGTACAAATTTTGCAAAGTAGTTGTTTGTTATTGGTGCATATTTGTGTTTTAAGGTATTTGTGAGTAATCACTCTTTCACGGGCTGACATGCCCATTTGTGAGTGAGTGAGTGTGTGTGTGTGTGTGTGTGTGTGTGTGTGTGTGTGTGTGTGTGTGTGTGTGTGTGTGTGTGTGTGTGTGTGTGTGTGTGTGTGTGTGTGTGAGAGAGAGAGAGAGAGAGAGAGAGAGAGATCCTCACTTCCCCTTCACAACCTAAATTTTGGGAGGCAAACCTGACATCGAGAGTTTCTCGCCATGAGCAAGTCAAGATAACCTCCGGATCTCAAGAAATATATGACAAGAAATAAAGGCCATAGGGTGCTCTCTATGCTACTAAAAAAAAGCATTATTTGCTCTATATTGGCACCCTATGGCCTGAAGAACATAGGGTCCCCTGTATGCTAGTAAGAACCTCTCTATGCTCTACATTGACATCCTATGGCCTCAAAGCCACAAGGTGGCCTCTATGTTTTGAAGAAACCCTTCATGATGGTTTTTTGACAACTTATGGCCCCAGGGCCATAGGGTGTTGTCTATGTCTTTAAAAAACACTATTTGCTCTATATTGAGGAGACCTTGTGGGCTGAAGGCCATAGGGTCCCCTCTATGCTAGTAAGCACCTCTGTTTACTCTATATTGGCACCCTGTGGCCAAAAGGCCATAGGGTTTCCTTTATGCTAGTAAGAAGCTCTCTATGCTCTATGATCTATGCTCTATATTGACATCCTATGGCCCCAAGGCCACAAGGTGCCCTCATTGTTTCCAAAAAACCCTCATTGGTTTGGAAACCTATGGCTCGAGGGCCATAGAGTGCTCTCTATGTCTGTACAAAGCACTATTTGCTCTATATTGGCATGCACCCTAAGTCCTGAAGGCCATAGGGTCCCCTCTATGTTAGTAAGAACCTCTCTATGCTCCATATTGACATCCTATGGCCCCAAGGGCCACAAGGTGCCCTCTATGTTTTCAATTTGAAGAAACCCTTTATGATGAATTTTTGACAACCAATGGCCTAGGGTGCTCTATATGCCAGTAAAAAACACTATTTGCTCTATATTGGCACCATGTGGCTTGAAGGCCATAGGGTCCCCTCTATTCTAGTAAGAACCTCTCCATGCTCTATATTGGCACCATGTGGCTTGAAGGCCATAGGGTCCCCTCTATTCTAGTAAGAACCTCTCCATGCTCTATATTGGCATCATTTTGCGTAAAGGCCATAGGGTCCGCTCTATGCTAGTAAGAACCTCTCTATTCTCTATATGGTACCATGTGGCCCTCGGGGGGTTCACTATGTGTAAAACTACCATATCACGTGCGTTCAAGACATGTTTGTAAAACCCCTTATTTGTGAATTTTATTAGAAATATAATATACCCTTTTCTTTTAAAATCTGTAAGTGCCCTTTTGTATATATATTTTTGTAAGTTTCAAGAACTTTAAATACCCTTCTGTTGCACTCACGTGATAGGTTACTTTTTTATTAGGTGACCTCCCTTGGCTGTGACCTGAAGGCCATAGGATCCCCTCTTTGCTGGTAAGAACCTCTCTATGCTCTATATTGGCATCCTATGGCCCCAAGGCCACAAGGTGCCCTCTATGTTCAGAAGAAACCCTTCATGAGGGTTTTTTTGCAACCTATGGCCAAGGGTGCTCTTTTTATGGCCGTGGGGTTTTTTGTATACTAGGGAAAACTCTCCATGCTCTATCTTGGCATCTTATGGCCGTTGTCCTCCATGCTAAGAAGAAACCACCATTGCTCTATGTTTGTCTCCTATTGCTTTACGACAACAAGGTGTCATCCTCCATGCCAATTAAAAAAAAACATAAATGCTCTACATTGACACCCTATGGCCCAGGGTCGTGGTGTCCTCGATGCTACTAAAAGCCCCTCTATGCTCTATGTTGACACCCTATGGCCCCAGCGGCACAAGGTGCCCTCTCTCTCTCTCTCTCTCTCTCTCTCTCTCTCTCTCTCTCTCTCTCTCTCTCTCTCTCTCTCTCTCTCTCTCTCTCTCTCTCTTTTGGATATAAATTGTTTATTTGACCTAATTACCTCTCTTCCTCTCCTCCCTCTCTCTCAGCTTCCTCTCCTCTGTTTGTCTCTTTTTCCCTCTTTTCTCTCTCAATCCAAATAATTATTTTTCTCCCTCTTCTCATCTCTCCTCATTCATATAGCAGATGGTCTTTTGTCAAATTTGGGCGTGAATATCTACCGGTTTACCCTAAAACATTGTCATTCACGCACCCCCTACCACATCTTCTCTTTCTAGGACCTCTCTACATCAACAAAACGCGTACAATACAAAGGTTGGTTCTTTACTATTTTACTATTTTTTTTAATAGAGAGGTAAATAAATGTACAAAGAAAGATTGAGCTTACATGTGAGCGCTGTCGTGAGGCACTTCCCTGTTTGGGAGAGAGGCATAGGGAGGAAGAGAGATGACGGAAGAGGCGGTGCCATAGGACGCTTGGCGTTTGAGAGAGGCTCAGGGAGGCGTTTGATGTCGTGAGGTACTGCATGCTTGAGAGAAGGCGCACGGAGGGCGGCAAAGGGCGGCTATTTGTTCGGCAAAGGGCACCTCTGTTTGTTTGGGAGAAGAGGTGCAGCAAGGGTGACATAGGGGCGCTGCTCATTCGAGAGAGGAGGCACTTCGAGGCGTAGGGAGGGCACGCGGCAGAAGGGGAGCAAATGAGCCATTCGAGAGAGGCACAGAGAGGGAGGGCGTTTGGGAGAGACGCAAGGGGTGTGCAGGGAGCGTTGTTCGAGAGAGCAGAGGAGGCACAGGGAGGGCTTTCGGAGAGGCGCAGGGAGCTCGCAAAGAGCGTTGTTCGAGAAAGTAGAGGATGCGCAGGGAGGACGCACGACAGAGATAGCACATGTAGGGTTTCGAAAAAGAAAGAAAGAGAGACAGAGATAAAGTTAGTTAATTTTGTTAATTCAAAATTCAAATTTTGAATTTAAAATTTTAAACTTAAACTTACCGTTCTTCTTTATTTTGAATTTTGAAGGGTTTAGAATCGTTTTCTTAGTGGGAAAGTCATACCAGTGGATTGGAAATTGAAAGAGCTTTTCGGGGGGGGGGGGGGAAGAATTATGGAAATTTTTCAAAAAGTTGGCGTGAGATCTTTTCAGTGTCTGTATCTTCTTGCTACGAGTGGAATGATACCCATGGTTGAAATCACCGTCTCGGGACCAAAAATTGCATACTAAAAAATACAGTAAAAAGCAATCAAAATTAGAGAATTTTCGCTCTAAAAAAGTGTGCTATTTTTTGGTGCAGTGTTGACCAGGAGAGTTAAAAACTAATTTTGGAAAAATTTGGGGTAAGCAAGAAAAAAAATTCAAAATTTTTACCTTTTTTTTGCACGTGCAATTGTACACTAGTTGCAAGTGTGTTTTGAAAGTGTGAGCATACATACAACATACACATATTTATACAAATAGTATTTAAATCAGGAGGTCATATACTAGAATGGGTTTCAAAGGTGCTAGTACGCATTTGCAAAAAGGGTTGTAAAGGTGCACATACGCAATTTGATCACACATTTGATCATGCGATACGTGTGTGACGTCGTTTTTTATTTCCCTTCAAAGACGTAACCATATCATATGGATGTACATCCATGGGACTACTTGAGACACGGTATCTAGATATTGTAAAGAATGAGGATGCAAGAGAGCTACACAAGACAAGCACAAAGCACACAGAGATGGAAAGCTTCTTCTTCTTCTTCACAGAAAAGAGAGTACAAAATGACTAAGTGCTAAAGCTGAAAAGTAGCACATATGTACATGCGGTCACTAAGTGTGAACTCGCTGGAAGCGTACTAGGCTGGCACTATAAGTGTAGTCCAGCTGTAGAATCACTGGCAGAGATCCTCCGTGTGGGTCACCTAACGCGCCAGTGAGTAAATGCCGTAAGCGGCCAAGACCCGTAGTGGATGCCAGCTCAAGGTGTAGAGCTCGACATCTCAACACTCCCCCTCGAGCTCTGCATGTCGCAGAGTCCAAGCATAGTCCGGAAACGTCGAAGCTTCTCAGCTCAGAGGGCCTTGGTAAAGATATCCGCTATCTGCTCCTCTGTGCTGACGTAGACCAAGTCGATGTCGCCCGCCAACACTCGCTCTCGAACGTAGTGGTAATGGACCTCTATGTGATTGGTCCTAGCATGGAACACTGGGTTCCTAGCCAACTGCATGCTGCTGAGGTTGTCACAATGAATGACAATCTGCTGGTCCACCTGCACTCCCAAGTCCTCAAGTAATGTGCGTAGCCAAGCTACCTCGCACGCCGCAACTGCTGCACCTCTGTACTCGGCCTCTGTGCTCGATAAAGCAACCGTAGGCTGCTTTTTGCTACTCCAAGTAACAGCAGCACTCCCAAAAGAGAACATGAAGCCACTCGTAGATCTCCTATCAACAATGCTACCTGCCCAATCTGCATCTGTATACCCATACAATGCTAATGGTGCATCTGCTGCATAGAACAATGCGTAGTCAAGAGTCCCTTGCACATACCTAAGTGTGCGTCGTACTCCATCCAAATGTGGCTTCCTCGGAAGCTGCATGAACTGACTCTCCAAGCCTACTGTGTAGCTCAAGTCTGGCCTTGTGATAGTCAAGTAGATTAGACTACCCACCATCTTCCTGTACATATTGACATCCTCAACAACATCACCCTTCTCTGCACTCAGCTTTGCATTCACATCCAAGGGAATGGAAATCGGCTTACAATCAGCCATACCATACTTTGACAACATGTCCAAAGCATATTGTCTCTGTGACAGCCATACACCCTCTGGAGTCCTGATCACCTCAATGCCAAGAAAGTAGCGCAACTCGCCCAAATCTTTCATTTCAAACTCCTGTTTGAGAAGACCCTTCACATGGTCAATCTCCATAGCATTGTCACCAACAATAATAAGGTCATCTACATATATGGTAATGACCACAATCCCCACATCACTCTCACGTACATAGAGTGAATGATCAGCATGAGCTCTCCTAAAACCAATACTGACAAGATACTTGGCAATCCTGTCATACCATGCTCTAGAGCTCTGCTTCAAACCATACAAAGCTTTGAGAAGTCTGCATACATAATCTGGGTAACCTGGATCGACATAACCAGGTGGCTGATCCATATACACTTCCTCTTGCAACTCACCATTCAAGAAGGCATTCTTTACATCCATTTGATGCATAATCCATCCTCTAGATGCAGCCACTGCTATGACAGCTCTCACAGTCGTCATCTTTGCCACTGGAGCAAAGGTCTCCTCATAGTCTATGCCATACGTCTGTGCATAACCCTTTGCGACCAGCCTTGCCTTGTGACGCTCAATGTTACCATCAGCCTTATGCTTGGTTTTATACACCCATTTACAGCCAATAGCTTTCTTGCCACTTGGCAATGGAACCAACTCCCATGTGTCATTTGCTTCCAATGCAGCCATCTCTTCATTCATTGCATCATCCCAATGCACATTTCCAACTGCATCATCAAAACATGTGGGCTCCACATCCTGTATCACCTTAGCCATGTAGGCTTGGTGATGCGCTAGATACCCATCATAAGTCAATTTCTGAACTGGATTTCTGACTCTATTAGATCTGCGCGGTCCTGGGTCACTCCTTTGCCCTCTAGCATCTTCTTGTACTTTCCTTACACCAGGTGTCCTGACAGCCGGAATTCCAAATTCCTCATCAAGACTTTGTTCAAAACCATCTGAATCCATGTCTACATGTGAAAAACCTGATGATGCATCAACCATAAAGGGAGGTTCATCAACCTTTTCCTTTCCTTTTCGTGATACATTCCCTGTACCTGTTGGTGGAGTAACCTGCGTACGTAGTCTACCATTCCATGGTTTCTCAACAGAGCCACAAGAAGAGGACTCTTGTGGTCCACTCAAAACCTGTGACTGTGGCCTCACATTTTGTACAACCACATCATCTTTTACATCAGCCCCAATAGTGCCATGTGCATTACTGTACCAGCTGCTCATCTCATCAAAGACTACATCTCTGCTCACTCGTAATTCTCGTGTAGTAGGATTGTAGCACCTGTACCCCTTTTGTTCAAGGGAATATCCCACAAGAATACATTTCTCTGCTTTAGGATCCAATTTCCTACGCAACTCATCTGGTACATGCACGTAAGCTATGCAGCCAAACACTTTCAAGTGTGCCAAATCAGGCTTTGTACCTGTAAACTTTTCCTCAGGTGTTACATCATGCACCGCAGCTGTAGGTGTCCTGTTCATAATGTACACAGCTGTATTTACAGCTTCAGCCCAGAAATGATGAGGCATGTTCTTCTCATTCATCAATGCACGTGCAACCTCTGCAATGTGCCTGTTTTTCCTTTCTGCGACCCCATTCTGCTGTGGAGTATATCTGCATGTAAACTGCCTGTATATACCATGCATTCGTAGAAAATCTGAAAAATCATTGGAGAAGTACTCTCCCCCTCCATCTGACCTCAATGTCTTGATTTGCATATCTGTCTCCTTCTCAATCATGACTTTGAAGTCTTGAAAGTGACCAAACACTTCACTTTTGTTACGCATGAAGTAGACCCATACTTTCCTTGTATGGTCATCAATGAAAGAGACATAATACCTGCAACCATGTATACTTGCAGTATCGGTTGGACCCCAAACATCTGTGTGCACCACCTCAAGTGGCCTTTTACATACATTGCGCTCATGTGGAAATGAGCCCTTTGACTGTTTTCCAAACTGGCATGCTGCACACACTTTATGCATACCATCCACCTTGAATTTGGGCAAACCTTTTACAATCTGTTTTGATTGCATGCTGCACAATCTCTGCTCATTGACATGGCCAATGCGTTTGTGCCAAATGTCAACATCAGCCACAACACCTGTGCCCTGTGCAAATAATGCAGCTTTTACCTCAGGCATGTCTACATTCAGCGTAAACATTCTGCCCACACATTTGCCCTCTGTGATCAGCTTACAGCCATTCTGGAAATCTTCTACATAACAGCCATTTGGATTGAAGCGAACCTGCAAACCCTGCTCAACCATTTGTCCAACAGAAACAAGATTCTTTGTAATGTTTGGGACATGAAGTACATCTACTAAGTACTTTGATTTCCCACTCTTCGTATTTAGAGGTATGTCCCCTACATGAGCAATGGGGTGAGCTGTATCATCTCCTGTCTGCACATAGCCTGACACATCTGGTTTGCGCATATCTCTAAACCACTCTCCACGAGACGTCATGTGATTAGAGGCACCTGAATCCACATACCAAACATCATCTTGGGTGGAATTCTCTGCAGTCATTGTATTCATTACATGCTGCATAACAAACATGCGCTCGTTTTTGCTATCATCTGCATCTCTGCTAGTAGATGCATAGTTGCCCTGTTCTCTCTTTCTACTTGCTTTTCCCTTTGGACAGTCACGTGACATGTGACCTCTTTCACCACAAGTCCAACATTCTCTACTATCTGGAGTATGTTGCTGCCTGCTTGATCCTGCACCACGACCTCTTTGATTCCCCCTGCCTTGAGACTGGTTTCCACTGCCACCTGTATTGTTTTGATTTGATTGACCTTCCAGAAATTGGCCCCTGCAACCCCTTGGGCCTCGACCACGACCTCTACCTCTACCTCTGTTGGAGTTAGAATAGAAGGCCTGTTCAGAATTATTTCTGCCATGAGAAGAAGATGTGTCAAGGTTCTTCTCTTCAAGAATAAGCATAGAAATCAAATCTTGGAACACGGGGATGTCGTCTCTTGTATTCATGGAAGACCTAAAATGTACATACTCATCTCCTAGACCATCCAAGCATGCACGGACAATGTCATCGTCTTCCACTGAGACTTTAATAGATCCAAGAGCCTCAATGATACTCTTGATCTTCAAGGCATAATCATTGATTGAGAGGTTGTTCCTCTTAACCTGATTTAGCTCCGACTTTAGTTGAAGCTTCCTGGCCTTGGTGTTCACCTCGAACACTCTGCCTAAGTTTCTCCATGCAATGGCGGGGGTTTCAGCATCCTGTAGATAGCCCATCATGCCATCTGTGATGCTCATAGACAGCCAATACATCACTTTGCTCTGGCCTTGTTGCCAGTCCCTCAAAGATTTCCTTTGTTCTGCTGTAGCATTTGCCTCGGGAATCTCTGGTTCCTTTTCATTGTCTCCTTCTACATAGTCCCAATAACCTTTTCCTTTTAGGAAATTTGTTATTCTGAACTTCCATGCAGGGTAGTTATTTTTCTCAAGCTTCTCAGTAACAATCTAACTGAAACCGTCAAACATCTTGAAGCACTAAGACAAAATAGCTGCAATCTGCAAAAACCAGCAAATCTACTCAACCTGCTATCGTGGTTCCTGTAAAAGTGTGCTATTTTTGGTGCAGTGTTGACCAGGAGAGTTAAAAACTAATTTTGGAAAAATTTGGGGTAAGCAAGAAAAAAAATTCAAAATTTTTACCTTTTTTTTGCACGTGCAATTGTACACTAGTTGCAAGTGTGTTTTGAAAGTGTGAGCATACATACAACATACACATATTTATACAAATAGTATTTAAATCAGGAGGTCATATACTAGAATGGGTTTCAAAGGTGCTAGTGCGCATTTGCAAAAAGGGTTGTAAAGGTGCACATACGCAATTTGATCACACATTTGATCATGCGATACGTGTGTGCCGTCGTTTTTTATTTCCCTTCAAAGACGTAACCATATCATATGGATGTACATCCATGGGACTACTTGAGACACGGTATCTAGATATTGTAAAGAATGAGGATGCAAGAGAGCTACACAAGACAAGCACAAAGCACACAGAGATGGAAAGCTTCTTCTTCTTCTTCACAGAAAAGAGAGTACAAAATGACTAAGTGCTAAAGCTGAAAAGTAGCACATATGTACATGCGGTCACTAAGTGTGAACTCGCTGGAAGCGTACTAGGCTGGCACTATAAGTGTAGTCTAGCTGTAGAATCACTGGCAGAGATCCTCCGTGTGGGTCACCTAACGCGCCAGTGAGTAAATGCCGTAAGCGGCCAAGACCCGTAGTGGATGCCAGCTCAAGGTGTAGAGCTCGACATCTCAACAGATATAATCAATGGTTTTGGATGCGCCACATGGCATAGGATCAATCGATGTGGATGCGCCATGTGGCATATCTTGCTACTCATACGTACCCCCTTATGTGCTAGCGGGCTCTAGCTTTTTGAAATCGCTAAATATAGCACCCTATGGCCCAAAATCCATAGGATGCAGATATAACTCACCACAAAACACGAATAGATAGTCCCGAGTGGTCATAATCCAAAAGATACTTAGCTAGAGACATCAACATATAGCATCCTATGGCCTTTGGGCCGTAGGATGTTCATATACTCATCATGAAACACCTATGTATAGGGCCCTATGGACCTAAGGCCATAGGATGTATATATATAATCATATCAAGACACCTATATATAGCATCCTATGGACCTAAGGCCATAGGATGTATACATACTCATCATGAGACACCTATCATTAATCAAATACATACATTTCCCTATGACATTGAGGCCATAGAATGTATACTTACTATACACAAAACACCTGCATAAAACATCATATGGGCTAAAGGCCATAGGACATATATATACTCAGCACAAGACACCTACATAAAGCATCCTACGATCCTAGGGCCATAGGATGTTGTATACTCATCATGGAACAACTACTTATAGTGCCCTATGGCCTTGAGGCCATAGAATATATATATATATATATATATATATATATATATATATATATATATATATATATATATATATATATATATATATATATATATATATATATACACACACACACACACACATCATGAAATAACTACATATAGTGCCCTATGGCCCTGAGGCTATAGGATGTATATATACTTGTCATGACACAACCCATGTAGTGTCTGAAATGTCGTACGACCATATGATGTCAACACAAACACCTACATAAAGCATCATATGACCCTAAGTCCAAAGGATGTATACATACTCATTATTAAACACCTACATGTTTCCTCATGAACCACCTACATATAGCATCCTGTGGCTCTAAGTCCATAGGATGTATACAAACTCATCATGAAACACCCACTTGTAGTACCCTATGGCCTTAAATCCATAGGGTGTATACATACTCATATAGCATCTTATGTCCTTATAGGATGTATACATACTCATCATGAACCACCTACACATACGCATTGTGAAACAACTACATATAGCCTTAGGGCCATGGGATGCTATATACCCATCATGAGACAACTACATATAGTTCCCTATGGCCTTAAGGCCATAGGATGTATACATACTCATCGTGAAATAACTACATATAGCAACCTATGGCCCTAAGGCCACAAGATTTATATACCCGTCATGAAACAACTACATATAGTGCCGTATGGCCCTCGGGCCATAGGATGTATATTTACTTGGCACAAAACACCTGCATAAAACATCATATGGACTAAAGGCCATATGATTTATATATACTCAACACAAAACACCTACATAAATCATCTTATGGCCCTAAGGCCATAGAATGTATACATACTCATCGTGAACCACCTACATATAGAATCCTATGACCTTGGATGTGTGCATATGCATCGTGAAACACCTACATATAGAATCCTATGGTGCTAAGTCCACAGGATGTTATGTACCCATCATGAGACAACTACATATAGTGCCCTATGGCCCTCAGGCCATAGGATGTATATTTACTCAACACAAATCACCTGTATAAAACATATGATTTATATATACTCAACACAAAACACCTACATAAATAATCTTATGGCCCTAAGGCCATAGGATGAATACATACTCATTGTGAACCACCTGCATATAGAATCCGATGGCCCTAAGTCCATAGGATTCTATATACCCATCATGAAACAACCACGTAGAGTGCCCTGTGAATATATATTTATCATGAAACACCTACATATATACTCACAATGAAATGACTTTGTGATGTTTTTCTTAACACATATTTGTTGAAACCTTCTTCTAGGTATGGATTTTAATCAAGGTGATAGAGTATGCATGTTTGTAGCCACACAAAAGGTTGCCCTTGGGAGTGTATGTGAGACAAACCCAAACACATATTGCTCAAGCATGCTTATTGGGGAAGGCACTGTATCGGTATCAGTTGATTTGTGTTTTCAGGAGAAAGCACTCATTCCATTCCCAACAATGGATACATTGACTGTGGGAGATTCTTTTCACAGTATTGTGAAATGGAGTATTGGGTTGCTACAACATATGAATGAGATACAGTACAAAGGGGTTTCTATGTCTGAGACTCACAAAGGAATGGGAGCATTGGAGGCACAATCTAATGAAAAGAGCTATAGGGAGGTTTGGAAGGATAAAAGGGTTCAACTTTGGGATGAAATCAACACACATGTAGTAGCCGAAGGGGTTGTCATCTATGTGTGTCCATTTGATTCCGTAAACTTTGGTGAGCTAGGTGAAGATAACATCGGTATTGGTATTGAAACATCCTATGCTTGTGAGGCTACTATTTCTACACAATCTGAAGTATGCAACATCAATTTGGTTTGTTGTCCTATCAAGAAAGTGACAACTATGGATGGAAAAGCGTTGTTACGATATGAGGATTTACATGCTAGTGACACATTACAAGATACATGCATTGAATCAACTCGTATGGCAGAGCCTATTTCAAAAAAACGAAAATATTGCTTTATAAATAGGAAGCCAAAAATGTCTGTGAAACCTTCTAAGAGATCCAATCAAGCATCCATATCATTTGTCCAGCTTGTTTCAACCATAGATTGTTGTTCTATGAGGTGTTGTCAATATTCCAATAGAGATAAGGTCATGGCTATGCACAATGAGTTTTGGGGACAAAGTTTGCAAAATAGAACCAACTATGTGTATGATACAATGTTAACTGTTTCGTGTGAGAACAAAACAACTACAAAGACTTGCTATGTATTTTCTTTTAATCGCAATGAGGTCTATAGTAGATCTTGGCACAAAATTCATGGCATTCCAAAAACTTCATTTTATCATTACCGTGAACAATTTGGAAATGGGGTTCGACGCTTAGTGCATGGTAATGATGGTGTCATAAGAAAAGGAAGAGACCATACAGAAATGGGAAGGGCATTGATGCGCTCTTTTGTAGATGAAAACTCAATGAATAGCCACATAAGAGTAGAACTATGGAAGATGGTACCAAGGAAACCTTGCTGGCAATACCAAACACGTACAAGCAAATAGACATCTTACATGATGTCAATAAAACACTCGAGAGTATTAGTCTCAAGCCAATGTCTAGCACTACATTCAATACGGTTTGGAATACAGAGTTTGCTAATGTGACCTTGTAAAAAACAAGTGAGTTCTCCAAATGTGTTGTGTGTAAGTTGGATAAAGTCTCAACTAGAGTCAACAAAGGATGATGAGCTGATTTCACGTTTGAAGGATGAACATAGAATTCACATGATGCAACAATAAAGTTGTAGAAATATGTAATACACCTGGCGTAAGTTCTTGCAAACACAAAAGGATAAGTATTTATGCATTATACATGATAAAATGGACCAAAAAAAGACAGCAATACCTGGATTGCGGGTGAACTCAAAAGATACGTAGATGCATATCAGTTGCAAGTATCTTTAACACGTATGATAACGCATGGGCATGGTCATGTGATATATGGTCATTTGAATGTTCTATGGCCTTTAGATCCGAATGCTGCAATTGGCTCCCTTGCATTATGCTTACAAAATTTGGAAGAACAAAAAACCATGGGCTAAGAGATTTATGCCATGATGGTATGCCACACAGCAATGTAACATTGTTCAATGCATTGAATTGAAGGACAGCTCTAGACTACCAAAACAGAATGATGAAAGAGCATGAGAGGAATGCATCAGCAGCAGTAACACCACCATTGGCTATTGAAGGATGCAATGAAGAGATTGCTAACTTACAATCAGCCTCCTCTCAATGTGTTGTGGGTACCATGTCCACTCCCGTGTTTCAAAAATTGCCTGAGAATCTTTTGCTATAGCTAGATAATTGGGCAAGAGAGAATAAGAATTGATATTTATTTGCATACTTATCCTTGCTAGTAGCAAAAGGTGTTTTCGAAACCGTGCATTTGGGATTCTTAATGGTGGGTCATACACATGAGGACATAGATGCAATGTTTAGCAGGTTCTCAGAGAGATTGCGAACAAGAATGAGATACACTTTTCCACATTTGATGGAACATTTTCACAAAATTTGAAAGCTCAGCTCCAACACCATTACTGATGAGGCAAGTTCCTGACTTCAAATCCTTTATTAAAGGGTACATGTGTGATGGACAAGATGCTCTTATTGGACGCTCTAAGTCACTTCAATTTCGTTTCTTTATGCAAGGTGAAATCCTAGTAATGCAGTACAAAATTCACCCCAAATCACCTGATTAGATGCCGAGGGAGTCAGAAATTGAGTTGTGAAAAAAAGATGATCAAGGGAAACCAAAATTGCCACAGGCTGTCCAGATGTGGTTCCTATAGCAGACTATGTGAGGGATAGTCCGCTTGTTAATCAAGGGATTAAGACATATATTGAATTTTGGAAAAGATGGACTCTACTAAAGGGAAAGGAGCACGATTCTACAAAATACATGGAGCCAGTTATTATATTGGCAAAAAATAATTAGTGAGCTTGAACAACCAACCAATAAACAAACTGGTGAATATACATCATTTTGGCCAAAGACTACATGGAGTCATCGAATGCAGTAGATAGAGGAATACATAGACGAGTTTCAAGGATATGAAGAATTGAATGATCATTATGTTGGTCCTCAAAGTGCAAGGCCACAAGAAGCTTTTACGCCTCAAATTGATGTAAGGAAAGGGGATCTTGTTCTTGTGAGACCCGCATATCCAGAATCCAGAATATCCAATATGGCTAGGAGTTGCAAAGTCAGATGTTGATGTAGACAACTCATCTCTTAACTACAAGAAAGTTTTCATTCAATATTGGGCACCAAAACATCGGAAAAAAAACCCACAATCCAAGAACAATATGAGGGTTAATGGAAAAAGAATTGGTGCTGCAATTTTGCTAACCCAAAGTGTTGGGAGTGTGTTGATGCAGTTGTGTGGTCATGGACTTTAAGGGGTGGAAGACTTGCAGAAGCAATTAAAATCCCATCCAATGTTGTGAGAAAGCACAAACTAGCTTAATAAGAGAAACTGAATAGCATTTCATTTTCATATATTTTTTTTCTTGTTATCCGTGTCTATGTATGTTTTATAAAGTATCAATTAACACCAACGTGAAAATACAATTTTGGATGGGACAAAAAAAGGTGTTTCTCAACAGCACCATTTTCTTGAGACTCTATCTCTTAGTCTAATGTAACACAAGTCCTCAACAAAAAACTTATCTATAACTTTCCCAAAATAAATGAAATTTTCCCAATTCAAATGGGAAATAGGAATCCATAGGCATTAAAATCTGTCCCAAAGTTGTGGGATTTTCCCATTTCATCTAAAAGAGTGTTATATTCCTGCTTAATGGCTTCTTCAAAGTCATTCCAAACTGTCTTCATATTCCCATGTAAGGTCTTGGATTTGCTCAATAAGCTCTCGAATTACTAATCTTGCAAAGGAAACAATAATCAATCCTTGTGGAACCCCTTGAAGCCTCATATCCCTTACATGGCACTCAAGATATCCTCTAGGATCATAACCATAAAAGGTACTGCATCCCTCATACATTGCTTGTAATTCAATTTCTATTGCTTCTTCCATTTGCTTGATTTTAGTGACATGCATATTGTATGGAGACCGTGCACATGATAAAACTTTCTATAACTACATAATTTACCTTTGATTTCCCAAACTCACAAACCCTCACCCTATCCTCCTTTGCATTGGTTTCACCAAATATGATGTCAAGAAGTGTGTAGTGCAGCTAGAAAAGCGCCGGGCCTCTGACTATGAGGATTCATAGCAAAATCAAGCAAGTCGTAGAATATTTGAAGCTAAAAACACACTCAAAAAGAAAAAAACTCCATCCATGAAAGCTTCAGTTTGAAAAAGAACAAAGATCAACTCAAAACTCTTGTGTGTGTGTCTTAAGATTAGGTGTAGCCTCAATCCCAATTGCACCGATGCAGTGGTCTCAAAATGTCATGTAGCATACATACCACCATACCACAAAGTTCCATGTAATCGTGTACATTGAAGTTCTCGCTTGGATCAAAGGGCATAATGATTCCATGAGCGTTTGGAGTTTTTATTTGATCAATATCACATCACATCTTGGATCATAGGCTAGCAAAAAGTAGTCCCATAGCCCCATCATAGAATCCATCGGTGAAATGAATTTAGTCCCTATGATTTCAAAAACAACAGCATGCATGAGTGAACCATTGAGTTGCATTATGTCCACCATCTCATTTGATACCGCGAATGTTGCATGCATAGCTTCTCTAGTAGGCATAAAATCCTCTAGAGCCTCATCTAATAGCATCATAAGTTCTTCATCATCTTCATGCATAGCTTCTCTAGTAGGCATAAAATCCTCTAGAGCCTCATCTAGTAGCATCATAAGTTCTTCATCATCTTCATGTTCTCTTTGCTTTACATCTTGCTTTACATCCAATACCCAATTATGTTGTTGAATGTCCCTATCATAAAGAGCTTGAAGCCCTTTTAAATCATCATTCATAATAACCATAAGTTCTACATCATCATAAGAAAAATCTTGTAAGACACATTTACACCGATTAAAAGAATCATCGTCAAGTTGTTGTCCTAAGTCAAGTTGTTGAGTATCCTTCTCATATGTATCTCGAAACCCCTCCAAAGCTTCATCCAAAAGAATCATACCTTCCACGTCTTCCTTCTCATGAAATGAACCCTCTTGAGAACTCATATCATACTGCAAGAGACCCTCATTACATGTTCCATGCATATTGGACATATGTCCCTCAACCCTCTCATGTTCTTTTAAGTACCTTTGCACCTCTCCTTCAAAGAAATTTGTATGTTTCACAAAGATAGCATTCACTTCTCTCTTCAAATCATAGGCCATAGGGTGCTCTCTGTGCTAGTAAGAAATCCTCTATGATCTATGTTTGCACCCTATGAACCTAGGGCCACAAGGTACCCTTTATGCTAGTAAGAAATCCTCTACGTAAATATTGAGACCCTGTGGCCCCAAGGCCATATGATATCCTCTATGGTAGTGAGAAAAACCCTCTATGCTCTATGTTCACAAACAATTAAAAAATCTAAACAATAATATATAGAGTATCCTATGGCCCTAAGACCATAAGATGTCATTTATTGCACCTATAGTTCCTATTTGGTATTTTATTTAACTATACAAAGTTAAATGAGGCACTTACATAGATAAACTATGATGATTCTAACTTTGAATCTATTACTTAACATAAAAATACAATAGAAAAACTCTTAATATAAGTTTTTGCCAAAGAGTCTCCATCAACCACTACTCCATGTGAATGGCTACAATAAATCTTCACGAGTAGGTAAGCTTATCCGCTTCTAATGCCAACTTGTTATTTCTTCTACATATATATGCTTCTTTTGCTTATCATCCTCACTACCTTCAATGCTCGATGGTTAATTGATAGAAGAACCCACATTTTTCCTTTCCTCTATTCTTCATATTTCCTGGTCTTAGTAGCCCTTCTTTGTTGCTGCCCTTGTATGTTTTCATCATAGCAGAGCTTTTTTTATGACTACTACAACAAGAAGCACTACTATTACTCACATCCCTTACTTTTCGCCACTCCTTGACTTTGGTGATCTTTTGCTTCTTTGTTACTTTACCTTTGGTAGCTTTGTCTATTACTATCTGGTTACTTCCTTTTCTTGTTACATCACTCTCAACAATTTCTCCTTTTAGTGCAAATTATTCTCTCTCAATATCCCCTTTTCCCCTTTGTCAGACGTCTCTCTTGACGACTACTGTATTTTTGTGCCATGGATGCTACTACTTGTTGAATGTCTCCCTTATTGCGGATTGTGAATGTGTCGCTAGCCAAATGTGACCTCAAAGCCACCGATGTTAAGAGTTGATTTGGCTAGTGATTATTTGCCATGGAGGAGGTCATGGAAACTCGTTTTATCTAAATTGATTTTACACCCATAATTCTATATGAATGATAACCACTCTCTCCAAGACAATGTTCGGGAAAGGTTTGCCTTGAGCCGGTTGAAAATCAAGACTAGCCGGTTAAATGGAGACAAGAATTTTGCAAACAACAAGCAACTTAAATTTTATGTGTGGGATTATACAATGTGATGTTGACCACCTCTCTTTATATGGACACAAAGTCTTTTGACCTTCCACCTTCATAGGTCTTTTCATTTCCTAAACTCACCCTTCACTTGGGCAGTTAAGATGTTTCAAAGGGCTATTTATTTTTTCGAGATTGGAGAGACCTAATACTTTGAAATAGAAGTGTTGTGAAATTTGGATTAAGTAGGAGCCTCCAATATGCCTCACCATGAGAATTGCAGTAGGTGCTCTACTTCCATTTGGCAAAAGGTCAGTAAAAGCTTCCCTATATTCAATCGACACTTCCAGAAAAACATTCCAAATAGAAACCCCCACTATGTCTTCACCTGTGATGTGAAGGCAAGGAAAAAAAAAGGCATTTCAATGCAATTGAGAAGTGTCAAAAGGAAAATTGAGCTTGACCAAAGTTGAGATGCACCTTCTCATTTGTGCTATGTAATCCAATTATTGGACACAGAGCATATGAAATATTCATCTGCCTTGTGTCTCCTACTAGGCATCCAATTTTTGCAAAGAAAATGGTGTTGCTGGAGTGGTCCATACCGGCACCAATGACATCCAGATTGGAGAAGGTCGGGCCAAACTACACTCCCATTGTGTACAACCTACCATCATTCCCATGATAGCCACACGAGTTTAGATACCATTCAGGCTGCTCGTTGCTAGTATACTAGTATCGAAGGAAAAAGGAGCGTGACCAAAGTTGAGAGACACCACCTCATCTGGGCTATGCAATCCAATGATGGGAAAAAGAGCGCATGACAGCCTCAGCCTGCTCGTATGACCCACCTTCTTCCCATTTTTTATGAAAAAAATGGTGTTAGAAGCATGGTCAATGCCAGCACCAATAGTATCCCCAGTAGAAAAGGTCGGGCCAAACCTGTCTGCCACAGCTGAGGATCCAAAGAACAGGTTACCGTCATCCCCATGATATGCACAAGAGTTGCGATACCATCCAGGCTGCTTGTATGCTTGGAAGAAATTTTGCTGAACGAAACCTATGGCTATGTAGCCACAATCACCTTTGTTTATTACAGTGAGCTCAAAGTAGTAGCTCTGACTGGGATGTCGGAAGCATGCAACGCAATTTGCTTGAAAAGAAACTGCTGGAAGTTCCGCAGTTGTTTGGGGTGGCACTGGCTGTGCGATATACTGAGCGATGAGGCCATCGGGAGAGAGAGACACTATATTGCTGTCCTGGAAATTAGGATCAGAGATAACTAGCCTGGATGGCCTTTGCTCTGGACAGAATGCAGAATCATTAAATGCCACCTTAACACATGCCCTTGGCGACCCAAGAGCCACAATGGGCATTACCCTACCTGACAGTGTATTGGTGATTACAGCTATGAGAGAGCCATTATACACAAAGAATATCTCTTCATGGCCATGGTGGATACCAGCACCCATTGTATCACCCGTCCTTGCAATTATACATTGGTCCACTCCTCCCTGCTGCCTGCCATCAGCAAAGATGTAACCATGATCCCCGACGTGGTTTAAGCCGCAAGAGTTAGGATAGCGTCCAGGCAAAAAGTTGTTGCGAAAGCTCTCTGAGCCTGTGAAGCCCAGGCCTACTACATTGTTCCCATCGAGCTCCTCTATGGTGATCTCAAAGTAAAAGAGGGTTGTTAATCGTAGTAGCTCATCACGTACAGGCACTGCCATATCCGCGATTGCAGCACCTACATTATCTGATTCTACAGTAGCAGCAGTGTTGCGAAAGCTACAAGAGAGACCATCTGGGGACAACAAAAGCAAGTGTCTGTTGCTCCTGGCACTGTCCAGGTGGGAAGGATACAAATGCCGCGGCTGAACTGTTGTAGCCGAGCTGCTGGTGTTGGCATCCTGCCGGCTCTGATCAACTTCTCTTGCAAACAGGTTAGCATCATCTGCCACCACACAGCAGCATCATTAATTGAGTAGATACACACAATTGTATTAGGTCTAAAGGGACATGTCCTAAGTTGCATTGTACGTTATACGGTGTACGTATAATACGCTTTAAACGGACGTATTATATGCACCTATCTCCTAAATGGTGCATCTAGATGTTTGTTGACGTAGTAAGGGTCATCAGTTTATGCACATCTATTTGGCATGCTTTAGTGATCAGTCGAGTGCGCTTTGCAAAACAAAAAAAGACATTCTTACTGGCCTACCTAAGGCAAGGCTATGTGATTGTTTCTTCATGGCACATAATGCCATGAAGAAAGTTAAGAAAAATAGATAATTCATGATCATGGTTGTTTTCAGGAGAAAATTACCTGTTGATGGGATTAACTTGCCACTTGCTGCTCTCATTTGGCATTGGACGTACTGTAGTTTTTCGCTACACTCAACATCGTGAGGAGCCCAGTCCAGGACATGCCTGAGCATGCTCACAGAATCAGCAAAGTGCCCAAGCTGGGCCTCATGCAAGGCAGCATCTCTATATGCAGCACGCTTCGCCCGAAACTGGGATTCCTGCTCAGGGAACTTGTGAAACAAGCGACTCCGTACATCAATATCATCTGTTGCAATGTGGAAAGGGCGTAGGTCGTCTGGTCGGAAAGGGCTCATAGCCATGTGGCAAGGTTTCCTCAGTATCGTCCACCTGTCATAGGTGTGGCCATCAGTTGCCTTGACAGGGTCACACATGATTTCCCATGTGACGGGATCTTCGTACCACTTGACCAAACTAGGGCTTCGTTTGGCACTGCCACTGGCATGTGTCACAGGCCTGCTTGAGGAGTTGCTCCTGCTTGCAGCATCACCCTGATTCTTAACTGATAAACCACCTAATGCCGCCAAAACCTACATTTAACATCAATCAGTCAAGGCTTAACGCAGTACTAAATAGTAAGGGTTTAAGAGAGAGCACATACATCCTCAAAAAACTTCTCTGCGTCGCTGGTCTGCGGTTGTAAACTGTGTATAATGGACACCGCCGCCTCAATCCTATGACTGTGAGACTCCAGTGCTATAGTTATGGGCTGCAGGGCTTGCCTTAATTCTTTTCGAAGAGCCACGTGCTGCTCTTGCTTTAGAGAGATAGAGGTGGAGAAACAGCTCTCCTGCAGTTCTTTGTTCACCTTCAGCATAGCTTCTTGGAAAGCATCCTGAGCCTGCTTGCCTTCAATAGCCACCTGATGTAATGAAAGAAGGTTAAGTGATCCTTATAATCTGTTAAAAAAAGGTTGTGGACATCTGCCCTTGTGCAAAACCCGTTCCCGTCCTTCCGAAATTCTTTCCTCTTCTATTTCCTTTCCCAAAGTCAACATCATGAACTCTTGCATGGGAGCCAGCATGCAATAGGCTCGCCTAGCAAGCGCTCATGATGACATCGCTCTTCGGAAAGTGAGGTTTCAGATGTGCAGAACTTCATAATGATTACAGCAAAACATTACATCAAGTGCAGCCACAGAAAGCCTGGTTTGGAAAGACGTCATGACGCGATCACGAAGCACTTGTAGTCTGGACTGGATCTTGTTAGCATCCCAAAGAGAGCGCACAAAGCCCTTGTTCAAGATTTTACTCGCCATTAAGATAGCATTTTCCAAGTCCTCTTGCAGGGCACCTGCCAAATCGTGATCAATTAACACGATTCAGGAGCAGTACAGGTCATTATACTCTGACACAAGAAGTTTCTTGACATTTTCCTTCCAAATGGTGATCTAATTGGTGGTGCAAATGCCAAAGCCTTATGTTTCCCTAAAATATTCAACAACATGAGCTTCTGCAGACGACCTATACCTATAGCTATGTGCACAAGACAATTTTCCCTTGAGGCCCGGTTAATTACCTAAAGCCCATACAGCACTGTTGTTGCGGAGCACCAGCGCCTTCTCCTGGGTTTGCTGGATGTAATCCTGGAGGCTTTGCAAGAAGCTGTGGAGCTCCTGCATGACCTGAGCATTCTCCGTCCTCTGCTCGCATTGCTGAATGATCTTGCTGATGATGCCCACTAAGGCACCGCCAACGCCCACCAAGTCCGCCATGATCTTAATATGCTCTCACCCACAGGCTACAGCCCGCGATGAATCAGAGATGAAGTCACAGGCTACGGCCTTGAAAGGACGGGCTCATTTAATACTCGGTCAACGTGAAGGTTGAGCTGCGAGGAAACACTCTTTGGTCTTGTATGATGCCTATGTGTGCACGTTTTCGAAAAAGTCCTGGAGGGTTTGTCGAGGATGCTGTGGCTTTTTTTAAAAGGGAAAATTACCAAAATACCCCTCTAATTTATGTAAATTCCCAAAATACCCCTCATATTTCAAAAATTTCCAAAATATCCTTGTATCTATTTTGGTTGGATTATTCAAGATTTTCTAAACTTTATTCCTTTTTGACAAGTCAGATCCGTGATTGAATGCTTAGAATGTAATTTGTCACAAATCACCTCCCGAAAAGGCAATTATGTCTAAAAATAATGAAACAATTCATTTCCAAACCCTACATAACAAGCTCAAATTCTAGTTTTAGCATCTTGTATTGATAGACAATCGGTCTTCTCATGAGAAGCTACAAGTTTTTTTATCTTTGGAAATCTCACAACTAGGGGTATTTTTGGAAATTTGAAGGGCATTTTGGAAAATTATGAAAAACTATTTTTAAAATTTGAGGGGTATTTTGAAAATTTTCACAAATTAGAGGGGTATTTTGATTATTGTTCCTTTTTCAAATACCCTCACAAATTAGAGGGGTATTTTGATTATTGTTCCTTTTTCAAATGGGATGAAGGAGACACACTAATGGGCAATGCATTGCATGTGGCAAGGTGGGCCGCAGCCATGTGAGGGCATGGTGTCGTGCAGCTAACAACACCCTGTCTCTCTGTCCTTTCACACATCCGCCTTCTTTCTATGGCTCATCCATGCCGACTTTTGAAGGTGGTGGTGTTTTGCTCTCTCTTGCTTGCGAGCGGGCTTGCGAGGCTCCATGTCTATGCTTTCTCTCTAGCAGAGACTTGGAGCCCAGCCTGGTGCTGGTGAACAGCCTGCGCACTGCTTCGCTCTCTCTGTTTATTGCTCATGGTATGGTGCAGCTAATAGCCCCCTTGTCTGTCTCTCCTTCCACACAACTGCCTTCTTTCTTTGGCTCATCCGTGCCAACTTTTGAAGGCGGTGGTCTTTTGCTCTCTCTTGCTTTCAAGGATCCCTGTCTATCTCTCTCTATCTGTGCTTTCTCTCTTGCGAAGACTTGGAGTGTAAGAACTTGGGTGACTAGACCTAGGATCCTCCTCCCAACCTCCCAATATAAAGGCAGGCTCCTAGCCTCTTGCCCTAGACGGATCCCCTTGTCCACACTGCCTAGCCTGACCCCTGGCCCAGTCCGTCTCCTTGGCCTTGCCCTTGTCCTGACATTACTCCCCCCTTAAGGAAGAGTTTTCGTCCTCAAAAACAAAAGTGGGAAACTTCTTCCTAAGAGCACTAATGTTTTCCCAAGTGGCACCTTCCTCAGGTCGATCTTTCCACTTGATTAAAGCTTGTTGACGTACATGATGATGCGTACGTAAATCAGAGATAATTTAGGTGTTGGCCTAGTTTTCAGACTTTCTGAATGCTCTGGTACACGTAAAAATACTTCCTCCCCTTCCTCAAAGGTACCTTGCCATTCTCATCAACGTACTTCTTCTATTGATCCTCCGTGTCAGGACAACGGCAAGGCCGGACTAGACAAGGGCAAGGCCGGGCTAGGTAGTGTGGAAAGGGATTCCAACTAGGGCAAAGGGCTAGGAGCCATGCTATATAGTGGGTGGTTGGGAGGTGGACTCCTATGTTCTAGTTCCCCTTGTCTAACATTGGTATCAAGAGCAAGGTTCCTTTTTTTGGGAAAGGCACAGCTGTGGAGGAGGGGAGCTACACAATTTTGCATACTTTTTTGCATGTCGAGGTCAAGGGGGCGTGGAGCTCACCCCTATGAGCAGGACGACAAGCCCGAAGGCATGGGCAACATCCCTTGCAAGGAGAAGCCGCCTATCGGCGACCTGCACCAAGCTACGCCCTTGCGGGCTCTACGGCATCGCGCCGGCGTGGGGACAAACTCTCATGCATGTAGCAGGCGGAGACGAGCATCATACGAGCCGGTGAGCAACTCCAATTTCACACCCGACGGGCGCCCAACCCCATTGGGGGTTAGTGGCCAACTTTTTTTTTCAATAACTAGGGGACGGTACCCACAGTGGGTACCCTCCCCTCCCTCTTTTGAAGCTTTGGCAAAGCTCGGCATCCCGACACGGCCGGCAAGTACATCAACCACACACATTCTCGACGTATTATCGGCAGAAAATCGGAAATTTAATAAAGCACCTCAAGGGGAGTTCAAAGTGACGTTATTTTTCAAAATCGATTACGGTCGAACGCAATTCTACCCATAATCGATTCGGCTACAAGGGATTAAGGAATTCCCTACACAGCAGATATTTCGAATTGATTTCCACTTGGATAATATCGACTTCGACGGGATTAGCAAGGCTAATTAAACTTTGCAAGTGCTCTCAATCTGAGGTATTTTTATGACTATTCATTGCACTGCACTGTGTCGCCATGGATTCAGATATCAATATGACTTTTGATTTTGAGCAAAGTACGTCTGATCCTGCCCATGATGGCCCGCGGCCGAATGCTCTCAAGGAGAGTACCCGCGACGCTACGGTAGGTGATGACACTTATGAATTGCTCGACATTCAAGAATTTTGTGCGCTTCAGACACGCATATCAGTTATGGAAGGAAATTTTAAATTTTTAAATGAAAATGTCACTAAATTATCCACATTAGTGATTCAATTAATGCAACAACAATCCAAGGGTCCTGCTAACACGCACATGCATGAGCAAGTTGCTAAACAAAGGCAAGGCCCTTCTAATCAAGGACAAGGTCCAACTGCTGATACTTTGCACACTCTCACTGCAAAAAAGGGGGATGAGTTGTTGAAAAATGCCAAACCACTGAATTTTAAGGGAGAAGACCGAGACCGCAATAAGGATGCAATGAATATCTTTCTCAGTAAGTGGGATGGAATCACGCCTTACAACGTACTTCGGAAGCAGTCAGAGCACTGCAAACGAGCCTAACTCTGGAAGGCAAGGCCTACAAATGGTGGATGTCTCTCAAGGAGAAGAATATCATACCACAGAGTTGGGCAGCTTTTGAAGCTATGTTTCGCAAAGAATTTTTGTCTACAAATGAGGCCAATTGGAATTGGACGGCTTGGAACACGTGTTCCATGCGCCAATATCCATCATTGCTTGAATAATATCTCACTATCGGGATGTTATCCTCAAGTTGGAAGGATTAGATAACTTTCAGCAAGTACGGGGATTTATACGTGGTCTGACACCAGAGCTTAAGAAGCACGTCAACCCCCAAAACCCTAAAACACTTGAGGAAGCCATAGTGAAAGCACATATTCACGATGATCCAGATGAAAAGAAAGCACAGAATACTCACGTGTCTGCTAATATACATGGTAATACACGCACACAGTATGGGCACAATAAAAGGAAATTTATAGTAGCAAATTCAAAAGCATCTAAAAAACCCAAGGGGTCCAGAGGTCCTCTCTCTCCTGAGGACTTTGAAAAAACTATGAAAGAGAAATTATGTTTTCAATGTTTAGGAAGCGGTCATGGCAAAAAGGATTGTCCCAAGGGGAAATCTGTTGCTCAGGGCAAGGAGAAAGCACTGCACACGGTGCAACTGCTGCCTCTTGAGTCTTCCTCACGATTCTCTACAGAGGAAGTAACACACACCGAGGTGGTGCATGAATGCTGTCTCACAGCTTCCATGTGGCAACAGACCTTCGGACCACATGAGTTAGTATGTATGCACAGATCTCTGCAAGGACACAAGGTACACATCTTGGTAGATGACGGTGCTACTCACAATTTCATCAATTATGGATTGGTGAAAAAACTTGAACTGCCTCAAACTCCGAGTACCCACCACTACAAGGTAGCAATGATGAATGGACATGATACCGAAATCTGGGATACTCAAGTCCGAGCTGCTCCGTTGGAAGTACAAGGTTACTCCACATCCTTGGATTTTCAGGTTATGAACATGGAGAGTGCAGATGTGGTCCTTGGTAGGGAATGGTTGCATAGCCTATGACCATCACTGAAGCTTAGCTATGAGCACAACAGCTTGATGTTCGAATCCAAGCTGTTCGAATCCCATGGCGCACATGTGTTGTTGTTAGGAGAGAAGGATGTACCTTCTTCACCATTGATATGTACCGTTGAGCTTATGCCGCTCGTTTCTGATAATGAAATAGATCAAGTTTTCTTGTGTTACTCATTGTCTCATTTTCTCTCTAACATTGAATCTGTTGAACATTCCTCAACGTCGCATGCTTCTCTCTCATCTCTTCTACCAATGGCTACTTCCAAACAAGCAAACGTTGCTAGTGAGTTACAAAAATTATTAAAGGAATTTCAAGATGTTTTTCCTAATGATTTGCCACCAGGATTACTGCCGACACGATCGGTGCAACATAGCATCGATGTGGTTGCAGGCTGTAAAGCTGTCAGTAAACTGCCCTACCGTATGAGTTACTCTGAAGCTGCTGAGGTGGAACGTCAGCTTGTTGTCTACCTTAGCAGAGGGTTTATACAACCCACTTCTTCACGATGGGCTTCTCCTATCCTATTAGTGAAGAAAAAAGACGGCAGTATGCGCATGTGCGTAGACTACCGTGGCTTAAATGCAGTTACGATTAAGAACAAGTACCCGTTGCCACGAGTGGATGAGTTGTTTGACAAACTCACTCAAGCTCGCATTTTTATGAAAATAGACTTGCGGTCAGGTTATCACCAAGTTCGTATTCGACTTACTGATATACCCTAAAGTGCATTGTGAACAAGGTTTGGACACTACGAGTTTTTGGTGATGCCCTTTGGATTAACCAATGTGCCCGCAACATTCATGACACTTATGGATAGTGTCTTGAATCCGTACTTGGGCAAATTTGTCATCGTTTTTCTCAATGACATTCTAGTCTACAGTGCTTCTGAAGAAGAACACTTACAACATCTCATGCAGGTGTTCGAGTTGTTACGAACAAACAAATTATATGCCAAGGAATCTAAATGTGATTTTTTGAAAGAAGAAATTCACTATCTAGGGCATGTTATTTCAGCTAATGGGCTATATATGGATCAATCCAAAGTGGATACAATCCGGCAATGGCGTTCTCCTAAAAATCTTGAAGAGTTACATATTTTTTTAGGATTTGTAGATTTTTACCGCAGGTTCGTTAAAAACTATGCTAATATTGTTGTTCCCATGACGGATCAACTAAAAGGCAAAGGAAAAGCTTTTCAATAGGGACCCGCTCAACAGTACAGTTTCGATACGCTTAAGGATGCATTAGCTATAGCTCCTACACTAGCTATTGTAGATCCCTTGAAACCATTCGTTTTGGAAACGGATGCTAGTAACCGTGCTATTGGAGCAGTCATGTTACAAGACGGACGGCCAATTGCATTTAAAAGCAAGAAGATTGATGCAGCTCAGCAGAACTACTCTGCTTATGAGCGCGAAATCTATGCAATAGTGTCTGCCTTAAAAACATGGCGGCATTATCTGTATGGTGCTCAGTTTGAGATTGTGTTTGACCATGAAAGCATCAAATGGTTTACGCAACAAACGAATTTGAAGGGTCGGAAAGCCAGGTGGGCCGAGATTCTTTAGGAATATGACACCAAGCTTCGGTATCGTAAAGGTCGATACAATGTGGAACAAAGATACGTAAGAAATAAGAAAATCCCAAATTTAGACCTGACCCCCCCCCCCCCCCCCCCCCCCCCCATCACTAAATGACACCTCCCTAGGGAGGTGGTATGAATGACCCACAATAGGCGTCGCGAGGCGGGTGCAATCCGGGCCGTCCGATTGACATCCAAACTATGTGTGAACTAAGCGTGAACTCAAAGATATGTGCACCGCACCAAATTTGGTGTGAACTCGACGTGAACACGGTGTGAACTGGGGAGGGCCTGCACACCACACCAAATTTGGTGTGAACTCAGTGTGAACTCGATGTGAACTAGGTGTGAACTAGGTGTAAACTTGTCCGCAACGCCGTGATCTATAAACTTATCCCACACACACCTTCCAACGAGCGCACGTTAGCCTAGTGGTTAGAGTCAATCCCGTGGGGGAGAGGGTAGTGGGTTCAAGTCCCGAATCCGAGAAAGTGCGAATCTTTTGCATTCCGTAGGCAATCCAACGATCACGATCAACCGATGATCGTGAGCCATTGATCCCACCTCCCAAGTGGGAATCTTTTGCATTCCGTAGGCAATCCAATGATCACGATCCCCCCCCCCCCCCCCCCCCCCCCCCCCCCCCCCCCCCCCTCGCCCACCCAAAAAAAAAAAAAACGGTCCCAACATTCTTGTAAAGGGGGCGGGGGCAAGCCTATGTATATGCTTTTGTGCCTCCTCCAAAAAAAGTACTCCCTTGTGCTCGTGTGGTGTTATAAACTTCCCCTATTCTCATCAATTTAGTAATCACGTCCCCCATTCTGAGAGTATCTCCTCTAGATTCTCCCTTACTTATTCCTTTTCTACAATCGTATGGATGAATCATAAGCACTACTTGCTCTACATACTTGGTCCAGGAGACCGGATTCGTGTTTTCTAATTTTGTGGAATCTTCGACGATCCTTCCCTCCCCCAACACACCAAAGATCCTGCCCTGCGTTTGTCTGCCTCATGGAAACTCAAGAGTCAACTTCTTTGCAAATGCAATTGCCTATGCTTGCACCTTCACAATCACAACAATATCATGAGCTTCTATGGTGCTATAGGTGCAATTGGCAGCAGCGAACCAGCGATGGCTGTTCACAGCGATCAACAGCTCCTGCCCATCTGCTACCCCCAAGCTGAACTCATAATGTTAAGCCTCATCGAGTCATTTCCAGGAGAGCTCCCTTGCTGTCGTGCGAGACACACATGTCCTTGCCCCTCTGCCCTCGCACCATTGCTGCGCCTACATAGATGCACCGCCAAGACCACAGCTGCAGAGCAAGGTCGTCAACCCTACATAGCCTCCCCGTGTCCTCTGCTAATGTCTCCTGCAGTCAATGCGTTCCAAACACTGCAGCCTAACACACACACACACACACACACACACACACACACACACACACACACACACAGCTCTACCCTCTCAACAAAGAGCCTCTGAAACGACTAGTGACTCGCCTACAAATCCTTCTTCTGATAGTGAGTGAGTGAGACAAACAGAGAGACTGAGTAAGAGAGAGACATGATAATCTTAGACGCGTGTAGTCCACGTGCTTGTGTGTGAGAGAGAGACACAGAGTGTAAAACTCTCACTATTAACCACCCCATAAAAGAGCTCTAACTAAAGATAGGTAATGACAGGTTGATACAATCTGGAAGCTTGTAGCCTCGGCTCATGAATTACAAGGTTTATCCGAAAAATAGGAGTTACAATATTCTCGATTCTTCAAAAATAATAAGTGTTTTTACAAAAAGAGCTTCGAAAAATGGTATCTGTGCTAACATTCCCCCCCTCGTCACCTGTGTCGTCCCTTGACACAACTTTATGGGTTGAAGTAGTCTTTTGGTTGACGGCTGGTGAGATGGTCTTTAAGCGCATTTAGTGCCTTTTGGTATTTGATCTTACTCTCTTTATCTGGCACTTGCAAGAACTGCATAGTGACTTTGTTTTCAGCTCCACTGCTGAGTATCCTATAAATCGTGATGTCAGGTTGCTGATCACTGGCCCAAATATTTTTATTCACCAAGTGAAGAATCCTGTGTAGAACGCTTCCTCAAACGCCAACATATTGTGAGAAGGTAAAAACATACATCTGACATAGAAGCCATAGAGAACTTCTTCGGAAGGTTGGCCACTAAGATCATAGCACAGCCCTGTGTTACCCTTGAGGAATGACATCCACGGAATACTTGCTCTAGCTCATGGAATACTTCGATGCAGGTGAGCAGCATTCAACATATTTTGTATAACATTGCACATGATAGATCTGGTAAACTTCTGAAGAAGGACATGGCGCCTATTAGGGTTTTCACCGTGTACTCTTCTGTTGATGGTCCCTTTTCTCGAGCAAGCAATCTGGTGTAACTCAGCCAAGTTGGCCGCTTCTTTATTAGTGCCTCATGTGCTTGCCAAGTCCTCACTCTTGCTATAGGACAAAAAGTAGGATCCTTTTGTAGGGGCGCAAGTGCTCTTGTGAACAGAATCAGAAACCTTGGATTCTTGTTCAACCGACTCAGTGTCCACTTCGGGTGGTCTTGATCTGCACCCTCGACTCGCATGTTTTTGTAAATCCTTTCTTTAACTTGTAACAACTCCACCTTAATCAGAGGACAGGGTAGTGAGTTGTGTAACGTTGACGGAGTGAAGAACTCTCAGCTTCCAATCCATTGCTACCTTCCATTGCTCATCTACCTCTTGTGTAATCTTCTCCTTTAGTGCATCTTCCTCAGCCTTTGAGAGCAGGACCATTGGCACTGTGTCCATTTCGGTTATGTGTACTTGAAACTCCTCCTCACCACTTAGCTCTTCTGTTGGCTGTGTCTCCATCTCAATGAATGAAACTGAGGGGATCTCTATGTGTGGCTGCTCTGAAGTGCCTGCATCTTCTTGTGTTTCTGGCCGTCCCTCTCTTAATAGCTTGCTGACTCGTTTAAGTTCAACTATTTCTTTCAACATCTCGTCTTCTCTTTTCACCCGCATTAAAGCTAGGTCTCTGCGTTGAGACTGCTCCAGTTTAAGCTCTAGCCCAAGGTCTTTATTCTTTTTCTCTAATGCGTTGTAGACCTCGTCTGTTCCTTTGATCGAGGCCACTACGGGATTTTCTTTGATTTTCCGCAAGAAAATTGCCTAATCATTTATTCTTTGCTCTGAGTACTGTAGGGAGGCATTTCCTACATCTAATTGAACCTAAATCTTCTGAACTGACAATGTTGTAGTTAGAAGTTCCTTTGTAACTTCTGTCAGTTGTTCATCTTTTGCTTTGCATGCATCTGATAATTTTGTAAGCAAATCACCGAGCTCCTCCATCTCTTTTTACTGTTTATTCCTTGTGAGCTGATGTTGCTCAGCTTCCGCTTTCAACTCCTACACTTGACTTTGTAGATCGGTGATGACGTTTATTCGGTCGTCTAACTCCCCTTAGAGTGTGTGAATCCCCATTTCTAATTCTTTGGCCCTTGTGCTACGGCTAAGTGCTGCTGAGCGAAGTCGTTCAGTTATGTCCTGCATTTGCTTGGCATACTCATTAACTTGCAGGATCACTTCGTCGTTTGATTGCCAATCTTTGTTTTGTGCTAGTTGCCTTGATGTTTCTGCAGTCTCTTGTGTATCATTTGGCTACATCATGGCGGCTGGTTGTGTTGCCCTTGTGCCTATGGCTGGTCTTCTTCCGCTTTGTCATTCTGAGGCTCCGTGGATGCCTCTATCGTTTCTTGCCGTGTTGAGGTGGAAGGTGTTTCCTCGGCCTCCTGTTCTCTTGGTTACTCAAACTTCCTATTGTCCTCTGCTGGTGCAGGACTTGCTGCCCTTTTTGGCTCTTCGTCGTGCTCTTTTTGCTGCTCTTGTGTAGATTCAGCTGCCTGTTGTGCAGATTCAGTTGCTTCTCTTTGTTCAAGCTCTATCTCCCTGTTGGGCTTAGGTTCTTTGGCTTTATCCGCTCGTGAAGGTGGTGGGCTCGGCATGGGGTGATCATGCTATTCAGAAATGGGTGAAGAAGGGCGGGGAGACACATCACCTTGATCCTGTTGTGCTGCTCCTTGTTCAGTTGCTTCCTCTGCTTGCTTTTGCTGTTCTACCGTCTCTTTTGCTTTTCGTGCCACTTCTTTGGCTTCTCTCAGCTTCAAAGCTTCTACTTCTTGATACATCTTTTCTACTGATTCTGTGGGATCTTCAGCCCGTTTCCTTGTATGATGCTTAGTTCTTGGTCCTTTAAGCTCAATGGGTACCCACTTTGCTGGGTCCTTGCCTTGTGCTTGGCGGCTACGTTCGTAAGAGTGCTTCTCTCTTTCAAATCGGGCCTGTTTTTGTACAGGTTCCTCCTGGAGTGCTGCCACGGCTTTACTCTTCATTTCTTCAATTCGTGCTCTCTTTTCCTTGTTATCAGAGCTTTCACTGCTGTGCTGTTCTGGCGAGCTCTCAATAGACTCTTCGTCAGACTTGTGTTATCTTTGTAGATCTTGTAGCTCAAGAGAAAGGTTGTGCTAACAGTATCTAAGTGTTCTGATCTGGGGCAGGCGGAAAGTTTCCGGCCATGCTGATAGCATGGTAAGCAATCCTGGTCAGAACCTTTGGTGCACCCAGATATGTGATTTGTCTTTCTTTGTTTGTCCCTTTCAATGTGGATAAAACATAATGTGCATTGTCAATTGGTTTCTTGGTTGCTGATTTGAGGACTTGCGTAAAGGTTGTGGCAACTGCATGATTTGGTGTTGTATATCTTGGTGGTCTTTTGACAAGGAAGTGGAAATGTTGGTGGTAAAACCTTGCGGGCTCTTCCACCTGTTTGTGGATGAGGTCGACAAATGTCATAGCAGAGGTTTCCTTGGTGAAAGTCCCTGCCATCTTTCTATCTCTTGCCCTCATTGTCATTTCCTCTATTGGAAGTTTGAGTGCCTCTACCACTATCTCCTTGGTAATCACCACTTCAACTAACAAGTCCTAAATTGAATTTGGTAAAGTCTGGTCCTGTTGGCATCACATCGTGCTTTGCCGACCCTGAAATCTTTGATTTTTGTGACTACATTGCATGTAGAGTTGGTTAGTCACTTTTGAGGCTATGGACTTGTCCACAACATAGTCGTGAAGCAACTCATCAAATTTTGGCCCATTTGGAGTCAGTTTGACCCCGTAGGTCGAATTTGACGTTTTGTAGCTTTCGAGACGTTTTTTGCTTTTTGAGGGCTTTGCTTGATTGATTTCACAAAACCAATCATCTACATTGTGTATAAATCTCGTAGGTAAGTTGTCTATGGAGTCAGAACCCAATTCTGGCATCTGCCAAAAACCTAGCTTTTCCACTTGGGACCCCCTCGACCCTTGCCGAATGGTCAACTGTTGCTATAAAAGTGCTCTAATATGTTGGGGCATGCTACAATTTAAATCTCATCCAATTTGGTTGAGTTACCAGGCTGCTATGTGTTGGAATTAGGGTTGCAGAGAAACACACACAGGTTGGAGAAGACGAAGGAAGCTCAAGGCACACAATAGAGAGTGTATTACTTAGTGTGCAATGGAAAAGATAGATAGCCCTAGAGTGATGGGCGTATATACAATGCACGGGAGAAAAAACCTCCTAAAGAGGGAAAAAATGCCCCGGCGGTCCTAGTGTGTTCACACACATCACTACCACATGTATATGGTAACAAATCCCCCCTGGAGTGATGCAGTGAACGAGAGCTGGCACATGAGTAAAGGGAAGTGCCATGCCCTGAGGACATGATCATTCCACAAAGGGGAGTAAGCACAAAGCTTTGCGGAAAGCTTCAAGCTTCTCACGAGACAATGCCTTTGTGAAAAGATCTGCAAGGTTGTCCTGTGTTGGCACATAAGCCAAGTTGATCTCTCCTGCTGAGAGCCTCTCCCTGACATAGTGGTAATGCACCTCAATGTGCTTTGTGCGAGCATGAAAAACTGGGTTCCTCGCAACTGCCAATGCGCTCTGACTGTCAGTGTAGATAGTGTTGGCAGTGTCCTGTCCAACACCCAAATTAGCCATAAGGCGTCTGAGCCATACACACTCAACCGTAGCTTTGAAGACTGCCCTGTACTCAGCCTCACAACTCGAAGTGGCCACAGTAGGTTGCTTCTTGCTCAAGCATGATATACATGAACTGCCAAGCATGAAACAAAAACCACTTGTGGACACTCTCGTGTCAAAACAACCAGCCCAATATGAGTCCGAAAAAGCATGTAAGTCTGGCGGCAATGATCCCCCCTTGGGATAAAACAAGCCAAGATGTAAAGTGCCACTAAGGTAGCCGAAAATCCTCTTGACAGCCTGCCAATGCTTAGACCCTGGGATATGCATAAATCTGCTGATCTGTGAGACTGCAAACTGAATATCTTGCCTCGTGTTGCATACATAAATGAGGCAACCAATAGCAGTTTGGTAAAGAGTGACATCAGAAGGATCGCCATCATCATGTAGACTCAACTTCAAACCTGTTTCCATGGGAGTGGCAATAGGTTTGCAATCTTCAAGTCCAAACTTACATAGCAATGTCTCTATGTAACTTTTTTTGACACAAGGAAATACCACCATCACACTACTTAAACTGTATACCCAAGTAATGATGCAACACCCCCAAATCTTTCATCTCAAAAGTAGCATTCAAATCAGCCTTAAATTCAGCAATATGTCTCTCATTTGGTCCAGTGATCAGCAAATCATCAACATAAAGAACCACGATGAGAAATACATCACCCTCATGCTTTACATACAATGTGCTTTCTGTTGGACTGTTACGAAAGCCTTGTTTGACCAAATGAGTGTCAGCTTTCTCATACCAAGCACGAGGAGATTGCTTCAACCCATACAAAGCCTTGTTACATTTGCACACTTTGTCCTCTTGTCCGTTTATGACAAAACCGCGAGGCTGTGTTACATAAACTTCTTCAAATATGTCACCATTCAAGAAAGCAGTAACAATGTCTGATTGATGTACATCCCAACCAAAATGAGCTGCCAATGCACATAGAAAATTCACAGTAGTCATACGAAAAGTGGGAGCAAAAGTCTCTTCACAATCTATGCCTTTTTGCTGTGCATAAGCCTTTGCAACAAGTCAAGCCTTATGGCGATCGATCTCACCATCCGGCTTGCATTTCAACTTGTAAACCCACTTCGTACCAATGGCCTGTTTGCCAGGAGGCAAATCACATAAAGTCCATGTGTCACCTTCTATAAGTGCATCATATTCTGATTGCATGGCAGCCATCCAATTTTCTGAATTCTGTGCTTCATCAAAAGACAGAGGCTCCTCAACATCATGTAAACTAGACACAGCCAAAGCATACCAATCTGATGCATAAGATGCATGGCGAGAGCCTGAACGAGTACGACTAGACAAACGTGCATCCAATTTACTGTCACGCAAAGTGTGCACCAGCCATTTTGGCATACCTCTAGCCTGCTCATTTTCAGCCCTTTCCTCATCAAGTACATCATGTACATCCGAATCAGTAATAGGCTGATCTAAAACATTTTCACAAACCCCCATAGGCTGTACATTTGCCTCATTGGAACTTACATTCGTATTTCCACCACTGAAAAGAGGCAACAAAGTGTCATAAATGTCCTGTGAGCTTACATTACTGTCTCTAGTACATGAGAGCAAGGGCTGAACAGAATCTTCCACAAACACTACATCCCGAGAAACCAGAATACGTTTTGTTTGCGGATGATACAACCTGTAACCTTTGCTTTCAGCACTATAACCAACAAAAATACATTTGACAGCCTTATCATCCAATTTTCTGCGCTGCACTTGTGGCACCAAAGCATATGCCAAACAACCAAAAACACGCATGTGCTCAATAGAAGGTTTTCTATCATGCCATGCTTCATATGGAGTAATAGACTCCAAAGCTTTCGTAGGACACCTGTTAAGTACATAAGTGGCACACATAATGGCCTCAAGCCAAAAAGAATGTGGCAAAGCTTGACTTTTGACCATACATCGTGCCATTTCCGTCAGTGACCTGTTTTTCCTCTCAGCAACACCATTTTGCTGAGGCGTATAAGGCACTGTACATTGGTGTTTTATCCCACGACTAGCCAGAAATGCATTAAATTCATGAGACATATACTCCCCCCTCGATCGGAACGGAGGGTGCCCATAGTACATTTCGAGACATTTTCAGCCATAGCCAGAAATTGTTTGAAGCACATAAAAACTTCGAACTTCGCTTTAAGCGGAAATACCCATGCATGCCTGGAGTAATCATCAATGAAAGTCACGAAGTACAGGTAATTGCCCAAGGAGAGAGTTTGCATGGGCCCACAAACATCACTATGCACAAGCTGCAGCCTGCATGTGGCCCGAACTGAACCATCCTTTGGAAACTTAGAACGCTGCATCTTACCCAAAATACAGCCTTCACAAACATGTTTGACAGGTGCTTCAAGAGGTGGCAAAGAAGAAACCATATCAGATTTTTGCAAACGCAGCAAACTAGCAAAATTCAGATGACCAAAACGTGCATGCCAAAGTTTTGCATTTGAAATAGCCCTTGAATCTGCAACAACATTTGCAAAATTTTGTCCACACTTGTCATACAAAGTGAGCTTATACAGCCCACGACACAAAAGCCCAGATGCAACAATTTGATCACCAAAACTGAGATCATGAACTGTACATCTGTCATCCACAAATTTGACTACAAGTCCAAGTCTAGCAAGTGCGGATACAGACAAGAGATTCTTCTTGATCCCAGGTACATAAAGTGCATCAACAAGTGTGAAGGAACTGCCATTAGCAGTAGTGAGCACAATCTTTCCAACTCCTTGAACTGGATAAGAGGCATTGTTGGCACAAGTGACTGAATTCCCATGAGGGACATACTCGAGAGAGGTAAACAATTCACGATGTGAGGTAATGTGCTTTGTAGCACCAGAATTTCTAGACGAATTGCTGCCAGCAGAAGCATTAGGAACATAATTTTTGCCACTCGCAGCAAAACCATAAGAAGTGGCTGCATTGTTGTTACCACCCTTTCTTTGAGAAGCAACAAAAGCCTGTTCAACTGCACGCAGTCTAGTCCTGTTTTTTCTGGACAGTGACTCTTGCAACAGTAATGTGCATAATGCATCAAACTTGACAACTTCTGGATTTCCTTGGGTCATCAGTCTCCAAGTACTAGCAAAAGTCTCGTAGGAATCTGATAAGGCATCAAGAACAGTCTGCACAAGGGAACTGTCTGAAATGACTTCACCTGCAGAAATAAGTTGCTCATTGATATCCTTGACACTAGCAAGGAAAGTGTCCATATCATCCTCCTCATGCATAATCTTCGACTCCAGCTCTTTACGCAGCAAAGCAATTTTAGCCTCATTGCGGCTTGCATAAAGACCTGTTAGAATATCCCAAGCCTGTTTTGCAGATTTTGCTAAACGGATGTGAGGAACAATGGTGCGCTTCACAGACAACGCAATCAATGCATGAGCCTGCGCATCCTTAACATCCGAACGAGCTTGTTCTGCCGTAGGCAAAACAACTCTAACAGCTGCAATCCTTGTAGCAAGACCTGCAACATCCTCAACATCGCCTACATCCTCAGAACCAGGACGTACATCAATGCCCTGCACAATGTTCCAGACACCTTTTGACACAAGAACATGTTGCATCATATAAGCCCACATAGGGTAGTTGTCCCCATCCAACCTATCCTCAGCAACAAACATCTTGAACACATCTGTGTTGTTGTTGTCAGCCATGGTAAATGCTGCACCTGATGTGAAAACTGCCCGAAAATAGGAGAAATGGAGCGGGAACAACCTGTGCTATATAGCACAAACCGTAGAAGACTATAAGGCACCTGTTATGCAGAAAATAGCACTGACAGAAATTCTGCACAAAATGACAAAATAGCGTGTGCAGTACTGTCTGTAGTGGAAACGGAGCCCAAAATATTTGTCGACCTGCGAACGCTCGCCAAAGCTCACTGAAATCGGAGAAACTGAGCAGGCGTGTGCTAGAGCAGCTGGCGACTAACCCCGGGAGGACGTGACCTGCTCTGATACCAATTGTTGGAATTAGGGTTGCAGAGAAACACACACAGCTTGGAGAAGACGAAGGAAGCTCAAGGCACATAAGAGAGAGTGTATTACTTAGTGTGCAATGGAAAAGATAGATAGCCCTAGAGTGATGGGCGTATATACAATGCACGGGGGAAAAAACCTCCTAAAGAGGGAAAAAATGCCCCGGCGGTCCTAGTGTGTTCACACACATCACTACCACATGTATATGGTAACACTATGGTCAATTTTTGGTCGTAGGTCTTCGTGCACTGCTCGGATTCTAGGTTTTTTTCTAGGGGTTTAGACTAGCTACCAACCATACAAAATGAATCATTGATGAGTAAAGAACTTACCCCTCATGTCTCGTGTTAGACGGTGATGAAAACGGACAATTGTAGAGTCCGAAAAGTACGCGCAAAGAAGTCGAAAAGCTCTCTCTCCAAAGGCAACAAGTGGAAATGAGGTGATTTTAGCCTACCTTGGGTATCTACACTCGGACTTCCCGAACCAATTTTTTCCACATTCCCCTGTTAGTCCTACTAGGCCGTGAAATCTATGTTAGACTCAAAAAATTTCCCAGTCGGATTATTGTAGCTCATTTTGCAAGAATTCTGCAAAAGTAGGTATGGCCGCCTAATTTAGGCTTCCCGCTTCCATCTACCAATTTGATTGAAATTTTTTGTGCTTGTCCGCCTTGTCTTTTTTATCACCACCGTGTCTTCAGTTTTTCATCTGAGCTCCGTTGCCATTTATTATTAATTTTTGACCTGTTTGTTGAAAAAATCAAAGAAAATAACAATGCGCTAAAAAAGCAAAGTGAAAATCCAATAGTTAAGAAAATCTATTGAAAAACACAACTTTATTGTTTTTTTTTTGGATTTCTTCATTTTTAAGTCTCAATATCAAGAAAAATAACCAAAAGAATTTACTGTCACGCAATGTATGCACGAGCCATTTTGGCATACCTCTAGCCTGCTCATTTTCAACCCTTTCCTCATCAAATACATCATGTACATCTGCATCAGTAATAGGCTGATCTGTAACATTTTCAGAAACCCCCATAGTCTATACATTTGCCTCATGGAAATTTACATTCAAACTTCCACCACTAAAAAGAGGAAACAAAGTGTCATAAATGTCCTGTGAGCTTACATTACTGTCTCTAGTACATGATAGCAAGGGTTGAAAAGAATCTTCCACAAACACTACATCCCGTGAAACCAGAATAAGCTTTGTTTGCGGATGATACAACCTGTAACCTTTGCTTTCAGCACTATAACCAACAAAAATACATTTGACAACCTTATCATCCAATTTTTTGTGTTGTGTTTGTGGCACCAAAGCATATGCCAAACAGCCAAAAACACGCATGTGCTCAACAGAAGGCTTTCTATCATGCCATGCTTCATATGGAGTAATAGACTGCAAAGCTTTCGTAGGACACCTGTTTAGTACATAAGTGGAACACATGATGGCCTCAAGCCAAAAAGAATGCGGAAAAGCTTGACTTTTAACCATACATTGTGCCATTTTCGTAAGTGACCTGTTTTTCCTCTCAGCAACAACATTTTGCTGAGGTGTATAAGGCACTGTAAATTGGTGTTTTATCCCATGACTAGCTAGAAATGCATTGAATTCATGAGACATATACTCCCCCCCTTGATCGGAACGGAGGATTCCCATAGTACATTTCAAGAATTTTTCAGTCATAGCCAGAAATTGTTTGAAGCACATAAAAACTTTTGACTTCTCTTTTAGTGGAAATACCCATGCATGCCTGGAGTAATCATCAATGAAAGTCACAAAGTAAAGGTAATTGCCCAAGGATGGAGTTTGCATGGGCCCACAAACATCACTATGCACAAGCTGCAGCCTGCATGTAGCCCGAACTGAACAATCCTGTGGAAACTTAGAACGCTACATCTTACTCAAAATATAGCCTTCACAAACATGTTTGACAGGTTCTTCAAGAGGCGGCAAAGAAGCAACCATATCAGATTTCCGCAAACGCAGCAAACTGGCAAAATTCAGATAACCAAAACGTGCATGCCAAAGTTTTGCATTTGAACTAGCCCTTGAATCTGCAACTGCATTTGCAAAATTTTTTCCACACTTGTCATAACAAAGTGAGTTTATACAGCCCACGGCACAAAAGCCCAGATGCAACGATTTCATCACCAAAATTGATATCATGGACTGTATATCTATCATCCACAAATTTGACTACAAGTCCGAGTCTAGCAAGTGCAGATACAGACAAAAGGTTCTTCTTGGTCCCAGGTACATAAAAAGTGCATTAGCAAGTGTGAAAGAACTGCCATTAGTAGCAGTAAGCACAATCTTTCCAACTCCCTGAACTGGATAAGAGGCATTGTTGGCACACGTGACAGGATTCCCATGAGGGACAGACGCGATAGAGGTGAGCAATTCACGATGTGAGGTAATGTGCTTTGTATCACCACTCTTGAAATACCACACATGTGAATCTGCAGCAAATGACATGCATGCATCATGAACAATAGGATTGTAGGTTCACTCTGCACTAAAAGCCCATTTTGCATCAACATTAGTATTACAGTCTCCTTTTACAGAAGACTCAACAATGGCTACATTTGTAGTGGAACCAACATTTGCAGTGGAACCTCCCTCTTTATTCTTTTGCCTTCAACTTAGGACACTTCTTGATCAAGTGATCATTATATTTACAATAATGGCAATGCATCTTCTTTTTGGCCTTATCATCCGAATTGCCAGACGAAGTGCTTCCAGCAGAAGCATTGGAAACAGAAGTTTTGTCACTCGCAGCAGAATCATAAGAAGTGGCTGCATTGCTGTTACCACCCTTTCTTTGAGAAACAATAAAAGCCTGTTCAACTGCCTGCTGTCTAGTCTTGTTTTTTCTGGAAAGTGACTCTTGCAACAACAATGTTCATAATGTACAAACTTGACAACTTGAGGATTCCCTTGGGTCAGAAGTCTCCAAGTACTAGCAAAAGTCTGGTAAGAATCTAGTAAGGCATCAAGAATAGTTTGCACAAGGGAACTGTCTGAAATGACTTCACCTGCAGAAATAAGTTGTTCATTTGTTTCTTTGACACCAGTAAGAAAAGTGTCCATATCATCTTCCTCATGCATAATCTTTGACTCCAGCTCTTTACGCAACAAATAAATTTTAGCCTCATTGCGGGTTGCATAAAGACCTGCTAGAATATCCCAAGCCCGTTTTGCAAATTTTGCTGAACAAATGTGAGGAACAATGGTGCACTTCATAGACAACACAATCAATGCATGATCCTGCGCATCCTTTACATCCCAGGAAGATTGTTCTGCCATAGGTAAAACAACTCTAATAGCAGCAATCCTTGCAGTAAGACCTGCAACATCCTCAACATCGCCTACATCCTCAGAACCAGGACGTACATCAATGCCCTGCACAATATTCCATATTCCCTTTAACACAAGAACATGTTGCATCATATAAGCCCACATAGGGTAATTGTCCCCATCCAACCTGTCCTCTCTTGAAGACATCTGTGTTGTTGTCAGCCATGATAAATGTTGTCAGCTATGATAAATGTTGCACCTGATGTGAAAACTGCCCGAAAAGAGAAGAAACAGAGAGAGAACAACACGTGCTATATAGCACAAACCGTAGAATACTGTAAGGCACCTATTATGCAAAAAACGGCACTGACATGAATTTTGCACAAAATGACAAAATGGCCTGTGCAGACCTGCTTGTAGTGGAAACGGAGGCCAAAATGAGCCCGAATCAGAAATCTGAGCAGACTCAGCTATACGAGCTCTTCCAAAATATTTGTCGACTTACAAACGCTCACCAAACCTCACTAAAATGAGAGAAAGTGAGCAGACATGTGGTGAAGCAGCTGGCGACTAAGCCCGGGAGGACGCAACCTGCTCTGATACCAATTGTTGGAATTAGGGTTACAGAGAAACACACACAGTTGGAGAAGATGAAGGAAGCTCAAGACACACAATAGAGAGTGTGTTTCTTAGTGTGCAATGGAAAGATAGATTTCCCTAGAGTGATGGGCGTATATACAAGGCACGGGAAAAAAACCTCCTAAAGAGGGAAAAAATGCCCCAGCGGTCCTAGTGTGTTCACACACATCACTACCACATGTATATGGTAACAGCTTAACCACGAGGGAAGCTTAGTTTCAGTCAAAGAGACTGAATTGAACTCTTGTATGGGTGTTTTCATGACATCTCTATGAGTGTGATCTTTTAGATTAACCCTTGTTATAGATTTCACTTGCTTCAAGTATAGATAATTGTTTCCCCAATCTTGGATAAACTGTACCTTTCACATGAAAGGTCTTCCCAATATGATTTTGTAATTGAGTTTTATCCCAAAGTCTACTACGGCAAAGGTGTATTGATATTCAATCCCACAGGAATTAACTATCACTTTTTCTAGCAGTCCTAAGAGTCTTTCAATATGTCCATTAGCCAATTGCAATTTCATTCAAGTTTGTCTAATGGCCGGTTGTCCCCAGGATTCCCATACTGCTTTTGTGGCTATGGCAATGCCTGCCCCGCTATCCAGTACTTCCATGGCTTCAATGTCATTATATTTCACTGGAAGGGTGGTGTCACTCTTCTTTCCCTTCGTAATATTCTCCAACTTTGTTCATTGGAACAAATCGAATCTCCTTGTTATCCATTTTGTTTTCAATATTTGCAATGTTTTTACGATGAGCCTCGTTATTCCCACCTTCTCTAGGTTTTTTGTAGGTCATTCCATAAATATGGTCTGATTTTTAACAATTCTCCCAAAGTAAGAGTGCATTGGATGGGTGTAGACATGATTGAATGCATATTGTCTACTTCCAGGGTTTGTTCCACTCATTTTACTTGAGTGGTCTTACACACTACGGATTCATCTTTGTTATCTCCCAAGTGAGAAGGTAATGTCTTCGTGGTCAATGGTTTAGACATTCTTGAAGCTTCAGATCGGCAATCCCCATACAAGGATTGTACATCCATGTCCATATCAGGAGGTAGGTTGTCGAACCAAACTTCCTCTATAGGAGTTGACTTTAGAGTTATTCTCCCATCATTGATCTCTCAAACTTTTTTCCATAAGTGTCCTGACCAGTCTTCCTCTATGAATGGAATCCCGTCTAAGGCATCTTCGCTGTCCGGCACTGATAAGTTCATGATTTTTTGGTTCAAAGTGGGGTTCTACCACCACTTCAAATTTTTCTTGATTGTCTTTCACCACAAGCTCCTCCGGTTTTGCCATACTTTTGAGCTTGGGTTTTTGTTTTTCTAGCATCTCTTGCGTGATTCTTACCAAATTTTGATAAGCTTCACGCTTAGCTTCTTCCATGTCTGGAGAAGGATAAATCTTCCATTTGTTTTCCATGTTTTAGCTTGCTTTAAGTCCTGCTTGGTAGGCTTCCAAGGATACATTAATAGGCTCAAAAATTCTATCAACCAAAATTAATCCTCCAAATTTCACGGTTGTTTCTTTGATTTCACTTCCAGGTTCTTTCACCTTTTCTTGGAATAACTGTTTTGCTTTCTCCTCGATTTTAGCATGTTGTTTCTGTTTTCTCATTTCATACCTTTTGCTTTTTCTTCTTTTGGTCTTTTGAGAGGCCACTTTTGTATTCTCCGAATCATCAAAGGAGTTATGTTTCTTTTTCTTAACATGGGCTCTAGTGATTACCTTGATTGGAACAACCGGTTCACTCTCGGATGAGCTACTAGGTATCACTTGGACTACATTTACTACTCTTTTATCCGTGTTTAGAGGATTTTTAGGACACTCTTCTGGGAAGTGTCCTCCCTTTTTGCAACATTGTATGCAATAAGCTTCAACCAGCTTGAGGTTTTTGTCAGGCTCTGGATATTCATTTTTCCAATGATCATTGGCACCACATTTGTGACAGTTTCCTATTCTTGGCTTAATCATGGGTCCTACCATAGGAGGTCTAACACCTTGATTAGCTACATAATACATTTGTGCTAGATCTGGTGAAGCATAAGTCACAGGCTCTTCCATTGGTGGTGGATGTGAATTATACCAATCTCCTTTTACCATTACTGGAGATGGACTAGGCTCAACATAGGGTGTAACAGGCACTAGTGCTTGTTCATCTATGACTCCTTCTGAATGCATGTACTTTACAGGCATTGCATTATGTCTTGGATACGAAGGTTGTTGACCCAACACGGTTGAGGTCTTTCCATATCCATCGGTGTTTGAGATGGTGCTATGTTAGGCTGGTATCTGTACATGGGTTGTCCTTGTTGCCTCATGGGTATGTACTGGACATTCCCATCATACTTTGGTCGGTAGTAGCACTCATTGGTCTCATGGTTGGTCCATTTTTCCTCGATTGCACACCATTTCTGTATTCTAATTGGTTGGCCCTGTTGAGAAATCCCTTGCCCTGGTCTCCTTATAGGTGCTTTTTGCATGTTATTCATCATGTCATTCATCCTTTTGAGCATGCCTTCTATGGCTGAAAGTGGTGCTGCAATAGCTGTTCCCACTGGTGTTGGTTTAGTGGAAGCTGTTTTCTCATTTTGGTTATCCTTAGGGACATCTTCTTTGTTGGAAATATCACAATTGTCTCCTAAGTCGATCGCATCTAACACACACTCTTCTAGGGTTGTATGCTTCTTGCTATATAGTATAACATGAAGTTCTTTGTTTAGCAGTCCCTCTAGAAACAATGATACCAGTCGTTCTTCTGCAGGTATCTCTAGCTTTGGACATTTGGCAATGTATTGTTTTATTTGAGTTGCACAATTCCTAACAGACTCACCTTGTTTCTGTTTAAAGATATAGATTTGGGCTACAATATTTGTTTGATCCCCGTTTTGGAACAAGCAGCTACAAATCCTTGAGCTAATGTGCTCAAGTCCATGATTGACCTTGGGGGAATGTTTTGGAACCATGTCAATGCTTTTCCTTTTAATGTCATTCCAAATGCGTCGAATTGAGTATGAAAATCGAATATGCGTTCTAATCTCAACACTTGCTTAAAGCTTGCTAAGTGGTCATATGGATCCTCAGATCCAGTGTATTTTTTGACCCATTTTTAAAAATCAGCTGGTCTGATGCGTCTATTTGGTTCAACTCCCGGTCTCCTGGCAGTAGGTCCTGTTCCGAGTCCTTCAAATCAGTCTGTCGGAAATAGTGACTCATGTAGCCCTGGACTGGCCTTAGTGTCATCCGGTTTTCTGCGTGATGAGGTGGTTTCTGGTTTCTTAACATTACTCTTAGAAGATCTCTCACGGTGTTCATCTCTTGGAATAGTTTCTGGTCCTTGGCCCAAGATCCAATCCCTTATTGAATATCCTTGATATTTGGTTTGTTCCACCTCCTCAGGAGTCATCATAACAAAGTTATTGTTATAACAATCTCTAAACAGGTAGGTTGGTAGATCTGCTAGTCCCTTTTCTTTTATTTTGAAGATATAGATGATCTTTATGGGTGTTAGCTGTCCTGATTTGGCATGCAAAGTCCATAGAAGATCTTTTACGTTTCTATCCTCCCAACAGTAGACTCTGATCCTAGGATTATCAGTACTAAGCCATTTCAAAGGCTTTAAATCAACTTGATTGTATCCCTCTAATTCTAAGGTTGGTGGTCCTTCTTTTGCGGCCATATCTAGAATTATGGTATTTACTTCTAACCCCCATTTGTCTATCATGTCAGGATTTTCAACTTGTAAATACTGAGTTCTGTTTCGATCTATGTACATTTTCCCTTGTTTGTTTGCCTTGATTTTCTCTTCGAACTCAATACTATGGTCATCAATGCGAATAGTGTACTCTTCCTTAGGATCTAGGTAAACCTGAGCTCCGTGACGATTAGTCTTATAAAAAGAGAGTATATGCTTATAGCGCATTGTCGTTCCGATCTCTGAGTGAGTCGAATAAGAAGACATTTTGGACGTCGAATCAGAAAAAGTGTGTGAGACTTCTTCAGGGATAGTGTGCAAGGAATTGCTTAGATTCACGCTTTCTTCGGTGGATACTCTACTGGAGGTTTCTCCAAATATTCCCTGATTTCCTAGTACATGACCAAATCTAAGGTCCATAAAGACTCGTGAAGCCCTGGATAGAGTACTTACCTTTAAATTGACTTGTTGTCAATTTATTCCACTTGACTTGATTGCACTTTCTGTCAAGCTACCGATTCCTCGTCTGCAACCCGATTCTAGTACAAATTTGATCAAGTTAGCTATTCTTTCACAAAGACAATATAATTTTTGCTAACTATTGTGATTGTTCTATGTGTATCACTTCAATCGAGATAATTTAGTCAGCAGTTGATATTTTCAAACTCGACTTTGGCAAAAATTAAAGGATTAATCTCCAACCTGGAAACTGCGTGAACATGTACCAATTTGGATCCGAATGAACCCAAAATTGCCCAATGGCTTTTATTATGTTGTTCTAACACTGTACAAGTTAAAAAGTCAAAAATGGTGGCTCTTTGTAGCAGTAGTAAATAATCTTCACGATTATTTACTTTTGTCAGCTTTTTACATTTTTTGCCTTGGTTTTCCAAGTATACAACCTGTTAAGGTCCTTGGACAAGTTTCAACAAGTTTGGACAAAATATGTTCAAGTTTATCAACTGTTTCGTGTCCGCACACTTTGATTTCAAGAATCTGGCCTAAGTCTCACTTTTGTGATCCAAATTTCACCAAAATTGATTTGTGGGGTCTACTTGATATGCTTGACCTTGTGGTATGCTCAAATATGCTAGACTGTCAATTTTTGGAGCAGATGTAAATAATCATGATTATTTACTCTAGCTAATTTTTTGCAAGTTTTTGTCCCAACCTTGACACAGATCTGTTAAGCACCTCTACTTAAGGTCTCTAGCCAAGTTTCATCAGGTTTGGACAATTTTTTGGTCAAATGGTCATTAATTTTTTGTCCGCAGACTAACTTTGCAAATTTGGTCACAATTTCCAATCCAAAGATCCAAATCTCACCAAATTCGGTTTGTGGGCTTATTACAACATGGCAAAACTAGTGGTATGCTAACTTGGTCAAAAACGTTGAAAAATGGGACAAATGTAAATTATCGTGATTATTTACTTCTGGCAAATTATTTCATCTTTTTGGTCAACTGAGCATGTATAATTGTCTATCACAACAATACAAGCCTATGAATTAAATTTCATAAAGTTTGGACTATTTTTCCCCGATTTACACTCAAGTCTTCAAAAGAGTACAAACTTTAGAATTTACCCATTTTTTGGTCAGTTTGGAGATCCAAATCCAATGTGTTTTTACAAAAGCTGTTTGTACACATGCAATGAGTCACTGGTATCAACCTTGGTCAAGTCTGAGCTGAAAGTAAATAATCATGAATATTTACTTCAAGCTTGAAATGAACCATTTTTTGCACTTTTGCCATGGACAGTCATTTCATGAGTTATTTTAAGCCTATGAATCAAGTCAAAACTTAATTTGGCCTAAATTGTTAAGAAAAAGCAAATAATCTGAGTTATGAGCCAACTCTTGAAATTTTTACGTTCATACAACTTTTAAGCTTACTCTCCATTCGGATTGATTGGTTTCTCCAGCTCCCTTTGTTTTTCTCGTTTACAAACAAAGCACCTATGCTAGATTCTACTTATTTGGTTTTTTTTGACAAAAAACGATCATACGGAACATATTCGCTCTACTTACTCTGTGAGGGGTGACATATTTGGTATGGAATGAAACAAGTGATAAAATCACAAGGCTCGCCCTTGAGAAAAGCAGGGGACCATTGCAATCTTAAAAAAAGAAAAAAAAGAAACAAACGTTACAAAAATTGCAATAACAATGGCTTTATTGCCAAATTTGGGCTAATTAAATCTCAAAAATACCTTTACATCTCAAAATCAAGAAATTAACATTTCAAAAATGCATTTACATCTCAAAATTGGAATATTTTCATCTCAAGAGTAGGAAGGCATGTTATGTGAATGTGGGAGACGAAAAGCGGCGAAGAGGGTGACCTAGCAGGAAAAAAAAAAGAGTAGGAAGGGATAGTGGTAGTTGTCAGAGGGGTTGGCACGTGAAGAGCACTACAAATTTTGTTATTTATCTTTTTTTATATTTGAAAACAAAAAAACTTCAAAATTTAAAGAATTGGTGTAAAATTTTTAAATTTAGTTATTACTTCTAAAGTTTCTCATACATAGATATATAGGTTACATGGTTTACAAGTTGAAACATAAGCTGGATGGTGAGATCGATCGCCATAAGGCTCGACTTGTTGCAAAGGGTTATGTACAGCAAAAAGGCATAGATTATGAAGAGACTTTTTCTCCCACTTGTCATATGACTATTGTCCATTTTCTATGTGCATTGGTAGCTCATTTTGGTTGGGATGTACATCAATCAGAGATTGTTACTGCTTTCTTGAATGGTGACATATTTGATGAAGTTTATGTAACGCAGCCTCGCGGTTCTGTCAAGAAAGGACAAGAGGACAAAGCGTGCAGATGTAAGAAGGCTTTGTATGGGTTGAAGCAATCTCCTTGTGCTTGGTATGAGAAATTGACACTCATTTGGTCAAACAAGGCTTTCGTAACAGTCCAACAGAAAGCACATTGTATTCAAAGCGTAAGGGTGATGTACTTCTCATTGTGGTTCTTTATGTAGATGATTTGCTGATCACTGGACCAAATGAGAGACATATTGCTGAATTTAAAGATGATTTGAATGCTACTATGAAGATGAAAGATTTGGGGCTGTTGCATCATTACTTGGGTATACAGTTTAAGCAGTGTGATGGTGGTATTGCCTTGTGTCAAAAAAGTTACATAGAGACATTACTATGTAGGTTTGGACTTGAGGATTGCAAACATATTGTCACTCCCATGGAAACAAGTTTGAAGTTGAGTCTACATGATGCTAGTGATCCTGCTGATGTCACTCTTTACCGACTTGTTGTTGGATGCCTCATTTATGTATGCAACACGAGGCCAGATATTTAGTTTGCAGTCTCACAGGTCACCAGATTTATGCATAGCCCAAGGTCTAAGCATTGGCAGGCTGTCAAGAGGATTTTTCGCTACCTTAGTGGCACTTTACATCTTGGCTTGTTTTATCCCAAAGGGGGATCATTGCCTCCAGACTTACATGCTTTTTCGGACTTAGATTGGGTTGGTTGTTTTGACATGTGAGTGTCCACAAGTGGTTTTTGTTTCATGCTTGGCAGTTCATGTATATCATGGTTGAGGAAGAAGAAACCTACTATGGCCACTTCGAGTTGTGAGGCTGAGTACAGGGAAGTGTTCACAGCTACGGTTGAGTGTGTATGGCTCAGACGCCTTATGGATGCTTTGGGTATTGGACAGGACACTGCTAACACTATCTACACTCACAATCAGAGCGCATTGGCAGTTGCGAGGAACCCAATTTGGCATGCTCGCACAAAGCACATTGAGGTGCATTACCACTATGTCAGGGAGAGGCTCTCAGCAGGAGAGATCAGCTTGGTTTTTGTGCCAACATAGGACAACCTTGCACATCTTTTCACAAAGGCATTGTCTCATGAGAAGCTTGAAGCTTTTCGCAAAGCATTGGGCTTACTCCCCTTTGTGGACTAATCATTTCCTTAGGGCATGGCACTTTCCTTTACTCATGCGCCAACTCTCGTTCACCACATCACTCCAGGGGGGATTTGTTACCATATACATGTGGTAGTGATGTGTGTGAACACACAGGACCACCGGGGCATTTTTTCCCTTTGTGGACTAATCATTTCCTTAGGGCATGGCACTTTCCTTTACTCATGTGCCAGCTCTCATTCACCACATCACTCCAGGGGGGATTTGTTACCATATACATGTGGTAGTGATGTGTGTGAACACACAGGACCACCGGGGCATTTTTCCCCTCTTTAGGAGGTTTTTTCCCCGAGCATTGTATATATGCCCATCACTCTATGGCTATCTATCTTTCCATCGCACACTAAGTAACACACTCTCTATTGTGTGGCTTGAGCTTCCTTTGTCTTCTCCAAGCTCTGTGTGTTTCTCTCCAACCCTAATTCCAACAAACACAAAAATAAACTCTCAGTCTTCCCAGTCAAGTGACATTAATCCCTGAGTTATCGCGTCTTAAGGGAACACAAAATAGAACATTGCATATCCAAGAGGTTGAAAAATCTGTCCCTATAGCACAACCCTTTAGAACTTCAAGTTCCGGGGTTGAAACAAAGAATGAGGCACCCAAGTCTCAGCGTTATTTTTCAAGGGTAGCATACAAATGGGTAACAACCACTTTTGATGCTCAATCTGGTTCAAAATAGAAGCCTCGTAAGAGATGCCCCATCACCCCAAGAAATGTAAGGAAATGTTATGTTAAATTCCTAAGCAACTATTAGAAGCCCAAGGCCCACTATGATGGGAATGATCAAATCTGGGTGCCTAAACGTAAATTGTGTCCTTCCCTGTCACCGAAGGGGGGGGGGGGGGGGGGAGCGTTTGTGACATCCATCATTCGCTTGCTTCTCTCTTAACCTTCTAATCTTAGGGAATGTATGTATGTATATATATATATATATATATATATATATATAGCCCTATACTAAAACCACGGAAAAAAAGAGTAAAGGAGCAAGAGCTACCAAACAAAGAGCTTGGAACCAACAAAATCTGATCCATAAATGAAAACACTTCATGGACAATGACCACACACACACGCCCGCACACGAACACATTATAGCCATCTATACTTTTATTTAAAGAGATTGAGAAAAATGACATCACTAACGCTGTTCGTGCATCAATTCGGGCTTGTCTCTTCAACTGCAGTGCCAATTTAAGAGCTACTATGCCACGATGACAATTCCTATGTATATGCACTATCATAAAAACTACTATGAATTCTCCCAAATGATTTTCTCATGTTAAACTGATCATTTAATATGGGGAAGTACCAGGGGAGTAAAAGCTAGAATATTGGGAAGGCTGCCAGCCCGGTCTCTATAGGGATCCAAAGGAGAGAAGATAGGGATCCTAAAAGGAAAATCTGCAAAAGATCAATGTGCTTCAATGGGGCTTAAAAAACCTAAGGTAAAGCTCCATTAAGACTTCCATACGCTAAATTTCCTAAAACTAACTTAATTGTCCAATCGCCAAAGTAGGGGAAAAATTGGATGGACATGGGAAGACTAAAAAGTCTTCGCACATCCCTAGGAAGGAGGGGGTAATCCCTAATAGTAGAGGATGAGAGATACACACAGACACACACACTCCAAAGATCCCCCTTTACACAAAGAAAATACTAGACACATGTCAGGCTCCTAGGCTAGTTGCCCCCAATCTCCCCTCAAACACTATTGGATGGCCATAGAGGTGGACCAATAAGAATTAGGCTAGAGTAAAATTAGTCTAGTTGATTTTAAAATTCTTGATAAAGAACCAATAGAAATTAAGCTCCCGAGAAGACTATTGGACAGTCTACCAGTAGCCCAATGGCTTGCCTGATTCCTATTGGCTAGAAGACTAAAAGGTCCAATGAGAGTTTAATAAATTATTTTAATTACTTAAAGCTCTCACAAAAGTGGAAAGGGGGTACATGTCACAAGGCTATCAATTATGCTTCTAAATTTTGATTCGCTAAGCTTTGCAAGAGCCAATAGGATGCCATCATGAGCAAAACGCAAGAGGGATCAACCAAGAGAGAGGGAGTTTGGGCATCTTAGTCTATCTTTGATGCTACACACACACACACACACAGCTCATGTGTGCAAGAAGAACTCCATCCCCTTCTCCAAGCATTGAGAAGTAGAGGCCTACAACAATAAATCTTGGCTATGGAATGCAAATCCAACCAAGATCCAAGCTTCAATGGCATGCTCATCTACTCTACCATGCTAATTACTAAGCTAAGCTATTCTATTAGAGTGATTATGTGAGGAGAATACTTCTTTCTCGTACGATACATCTTCTTCCTTGCAATCTATCCTCATTCCTTGCTAGCTCTCACCATTTTTTAAGTGTGTGAGATCTTGGGACTGAGGCTAGGGACACTAGGTGTGTTTTGTAAGCATAATTTGGTACATGAAGTTTCCATTTATATTGCACCAACTAGTATAGTTAAGGAACACAAAGATTGTATTGTACAAAAGTCTCCTTTGATGGGAGAAGCTATAATACAAAGCCTTTATGGAGGGGGGACCAGCTCCATGTAAATCCGGTCCTCAAGTGTTGTCAATTGTTCTATTTCTCTCTCTTTTCAAGTGTTGTCAATGCCAAATTAGCTAGGTGTAAATTGCTATGTTGCTTTCTCAAATTAAGTACTCTCTCTATGCTCATTAGGAACTTGTTCTTAATGAAATGCTCACTATGTTATCAAGTTTTTCTACACACAAGTTACTAGTGCTTTAAATGTTACAATGGTATCTGAGCTATTGGTTACTCTGTTCTTGCTCAAGAAGAGAGGTCCTCAAGCTTCCTACAAATGGTTGGTGTTATTAATTGAAAGAAAGTAAGTAGAATAGGGATTTTTCATCCTTGAAGCATGCTTGCTTTTTGCAGTTAATAAGGATACCATTGAGAGCTATGGTCTTAATAATGGATTCCTATGTGGCTTGCCTATGGCTTAACCATTATTGAGCTATTAGAAGCTTGACAGGAACCGGTGTTGTCTTGGCTCTGTTGAACCCTCTCTTCTATTCCTTGCAATTAATAATTTTCGAGCCACGGGTATAGATGCTTGAGTGCTTATCCTTGAAGGTAAAGAGGAGTAGCAACTAGGGCTTGAAGTGCCAAATTACAAGTAAAAATTTACACCTAAAAGTTTCTAGTATGGCTGAAAAGGGAAAATAGATTGAAATGAATGTTGATAGCTTTGATTTTGCTAATGAAAGAGCAAATAATGATGACCCTATGCTTCTGAATTATCTTGTTTCTAGGCTTCAACAAGCCCTGGGCAACAAGCCCTGGGCAATGCATCCCTCCAAGGTGAAGTGCTATAGCAATTGTGCACCCATGGTATTCTCCAAACTCCCCATCAAGAAGAGAGAGTACCTTGGAAAGCTCCTGGTGAGACTTCCAAAGAGAACTCTCTCCGATAAGGGAAGAAGAGGAGGATCCATACGAAGGGCTCAAAAATTTACTACTCGCTGAGGCATCTCCATCCCAAAGGAGATCCCAAGTTTCAACAGTAGAGCCCCCACTGAAAGAACAAGAAAAGAGTAAGTCTCCTACCACCTCAATGATGGCTCCACGAAGACGGTGGGCAAAGCGCTCTCCAACACCCCCAAAATAGAGAATACCATCACATACTTCTCTACACCATAATTCAAAGAGGGAAGAGAGAAAACAAGAGATGAAAAAGGCGAGAAAGAGGTCACCCTCTCCTCCATCTTCTTCATCCTCTTCCTCTTTTGAAGAAAGTGATGGTGCAGACAAGGAGGAACAAGGGAAGAAAAATGCAAGAAAGAGGACACCCTCTTCTCCATCCTCCTCATACTCTTCCTCTTCTAAAGATAGTGACGGTGAAGCTCTTGAACCACCTAAAAGAAGAGGCCATAGGAAATCCTATGACGCCTGGAAGAGGTCATCCGAGCTCAAAAGGTTCAAAGAGGGAGGCAAGAACATCTCTTTCCTTACCTATGATGGCACTTTTTTTGGTGCTATGGACAAAGTCTTGGCCTCATTCGATGCAGCGTTTGGAAATGAGGCTTCACGGAGTCCTCTAAGCTACGTCATGTAGCCATGCATTTTCAAAAGTCCACCAGGCAATGGTGGTCTAGCCTATGAGAAAACGGTGAAGCTCCACGAACTTGGAAATCTTTAAGAGCCTCCATCATGAAGCAATTTTTGGCTACCGATGCCAAAGACAAAGTACTCACCAAATGGTGAATCTTGAAGCTCTCTCCCTACAAATCTATTAGCAAATATGTAGACAAGTTTTGGGATTTACACCTCAAAGCTACTATCTTCAAAATATGGATTTTGGATTTTGTGCGGGTTTAACTGACGATATGGCAGAGTATGTTAACTCCCAAAGGCCACGCACCATATTTGCAGATATAAACCATACCATGGTTTCTTCAAGAGAATCAACTTCCAACAAGGGGCTAAGAGAAATATTAAGCCCATGGAAAACAAGGACCGTAATGAGCCTAAGGGGAAGGACAATGCCCAAAAGTCTCCCAAAGGCAACGCCAACAACAACAAAGCTAAGGAGAAGGGAGTTTATAAAGGCAAAACTAAACTCTCTCTCGAAGAGCTAGAGCACTATCATCATAAAGATAACCATTTTTTCAAGTGCAAGGAGCAAGGGTATGGCTATCGTGCTTGTCCCCACAAGAATACACGTAATGAACCTCCTAGAGCTACCTTGGCCAAAATTCAAGAAGAGGATGCTCATCACAAAGGATCTCATGTATGCCATGCTTGGGGAAAGGTAAGAGAACATGATGCTTTCATTCTCTTTGACCCTTGTTCTACTCACAATTTCATTTCCATAGAGTCGGCCACCAAGCTAGGCATCCAAGCCTATGAGATCGGAGATGTCCTACCTGCCAATGGTGCTTTCAAGGGGCACGAAGCCTCAGCCACTCCCTTAATTGGGAAATTGAGGCTCCATGTCCAAAGCTATGTGGACAAGGAGGATTTCTTCATCTCTCCTCTCAAACATGAGGATGTAATCCTAGGGGCACCATGGTTTGATCACATGGCTACCAATGTTAAATTCCCTGAAAGGCAAATCTACTTTAGGTTCAGGGAAAAGTTATGTACATAGATGCTAAGGAGGTACTTAACACCATTCCCATTGTACATAAGAAAGCTTTCAACAACTCAATAAAGAGCTCTATTTCCGTGTACATGATTTTTGTTAAAGATTCTTAAAATGAACCTAATGTTTTAGCAAAAGAAGATATAAACAATCAAAAGGAATTAGAGTTGTCCAATTTTCTCAAGGGATTTCAAGATGTTTTATTGATGACATCCCTTGTGAACTACCTCCTAAACGAGGGGATGACGACCATGCAATTTAACTTCTTCCAGGAAGCTCACCGCCTAATAAACCTCCATATTGAGTTTCTCAAGCTCAACAAGAGGAGATTATGCGGCAAGGGCATGAGCTGGTTGAGAAAGGCATGGTTTGGCCTAGCTCATCTCCATTTTGTTCACCACTGTTATTAGTGTGAAAGAAAGATGGCACATATCGTATCTGTGTTGACTATAGAGTACTAAATAGGATCACTATCAAGAATAGGTTTCCTGTTCCATGTGTAGAAGACCAATTTGATAAGCTACAGGGTCAAACTACTTCAGTAGAAATGACCTAAAAAGTGGCTTCCATCAAATAAGGATAGTTGATCAAGACATTGTAAAGACCACATTTTGCACTACGTTTGGTCTTCACGAGTACATTGCCATGCCTTTTGGCTTGACCAATGCACCAGCCACATTTAACTGTCTGATAGAGAATCTATTCACGCCTCACCGAACCTTTACTGGAGTGTTCTTTAATGATATACATCTACTCTAATTCACTAGCCGAACACAAGCAACACCTCCAGGTAATATTTCAAGTTTTATAAGAGAATAAACTTTATATTAATCGAAAGAAAGGTGAATTTTTCTTACAAGAGATTCAATATTTAGGTCACATTATCGCTCAAGATGGCATCCAAATGGATCCATCAAAGCTAGAGGTAATAAAAGAATGACCTAATCTAAGGAATCTGCATCAAACTAACAAGCTTTATAGGCATGTGTGCATACTATAGACGCTTCATAGAAAAGTTCTCACAAATCACAGGACCATTACGTGACCTAACAAATAAAAATGTTAGGTATACATGGTCTAACAAGGAGAAAAATTCTTTTGAAAAGCTTAAAGAAAATCTTATCTCTCAACCTGTGCTTATACTGTCGGATCTCTCAAAGCCATTTGAGGTCCAATGTGAGGCTTGTGGTGATTTCCTTGGAGCTCTTCTGCTCCAAGAAGGGCACGCCATAGCTTATGAAAGTCAAAGGCTCGACCCTATTGAGCAATCTCTAGGCATATATGAGAAGGTACTCTTAGCAGCTCTACATGCTCTAGACTCGTGGAAGCAGGGACTTCTTTCATTCTTCAAACGGATCATCAAAGCTTGAAGTACTTCATGACACAGACTAAGCTCTCCGGCAAACAAATGAGGTGGGAAAATTTCCTTTTGCAATTTCATTTTCATATTGCTCACATTGCTGGCAAGCATAATCAAGTAGCCGATGCACTCTCAAGACGACCAAGAGTGAATGTGGTATCCATAGCAACTCACAATGATCTATCTTCTATGATAGATAAGTATGCTATCGATCCTGATTTCAAAGATGTGATTTCAGCCCTTACACTAGTGACGAAGGAAGAACCATTTACCCTACAAGATGGTTGTCTTCTCTATGGAAACAGACTATGTGTTACCAACTCACTATGTGAGAAAGTAATGTATGAATCTCATGCTCCTCCTTATGCCGGACATAGAGAGATTCAGTCTACCCTAAAAGAGATAGAAACATATTTTTATTGTCCTACCATGAAAGCAAACATACAAGAGTATGTTTAGAAATGTGTGGTATGCCAAAAGATGAAGTTTGATAGAGGGAAGAAACCTGGATTGCTTCAACCCTTGCCAATCCCTATTTCACCATAGGAGAGCATATCCATGGATTTTATCTTTGGATTTCCCAAGTCTATCCATGGGAATACATGAATATGGACGATAGTAGACAAGTTTAGAAAACAAGCACATTTCATACCTGTCAAAAAGACTATTAAGGCCCATCAAATGGCAACCCTCTTTATATCAGAAATCTTCAAGTACCATGGATTGCCAATGTCCATAGTGTTGGATAGAGATCCTAGAATGACCAATAATTTTTGGAAGGGTCTCTTTGAGAAATTAGGTACAAGGCTAAATTTCTCTTCGGCCTATCACCCACAAATGGATGGCCAAAGTGAAATAGCTAAACTAACAATTATTGATCTACTAAAAGCTTATGTCACATAAGTAGATCAAAAGTCCCAATGGGAGAAGTACTTACCTTTAGTGGAGTATGCTTACAACAACACTGTACATACTTCCACGAGAAAAGCACCTTTGGAAGTGATATAGGGAAGAACAAAAAGTCCCCTGCTACTTAAATTACATGGGAAGATCTTCACTGTAGATGAGTATAGCCGAGACTTGCAAGAATCTTTCCACCAAAAGATTAAGGATGCTATATCCGTCTCACAACAAAGGCAAAATGCTACTGCTGATAAGCACAATAGAGCCCTAACCTTTAAACGATATCAAGTTTAAAAATTATCCTTTTGAAGATGCTAGATGGATGCAAGGTATATAATTAAATGATAACCTAAACCTTGTCAATGCTTACAATGATTCCCTAGAGTAAGCAAATGTAAATATGTATAAGTGAACAAAGTTTTATCTTATAAGACTCTCTTTTTCTTTATTATAGACAAATATTAGTAAGTATGTATGCTTAGGATCATGTTTGTGGAGACGACGTCTCCCGAACACCAAGTAGAGTTTGTCACTCTACTATGGAAGATTGATACGGACTAATGTGCAGACATGCTTGCGACAGCTAAGGCTCTCAAGCACAAAAAGGACTAGTCATCCATTCTAGAACGGTGTCGTAGGGTAAAATAGGGATCCTCTACCCGCTAGCAAACGGACTAATGACTAGGCTTTATCTTCTCTACCTCATAGTCGAGGACAACTATGATTTCAAGAGGGAGGTAATTTCATTAAAACTAATATCTAATTCTCCCTAATGATTTTCTCATGTTAAACTGGTCATTTAATATGGGGAAGTATCAGGGGAGTAGAAGTTAGAATATTGGTAAGGCTGCCAGACCGGTCTCTTTAAGGATCTAAGGGGGGGAAAATATGGATCCAAAGGGGGACAGTCTGCAAAAGGGTAATGTGCTTCAATGGGGCTTAAAAGACCTAAGGTTAAGCTCCTTTATGACTTCCATAGGCTAAAGTTCTTAAAATTAACTCAATTGTCCAATGGCCAAAGTAGGGGGAAAATTGGATGGTCATGGGAAGACTAAAAAGTCTTCCCACATCCCTAGGAAGGAGGGGGCAATCCCTACTAGTAGGGGATGAGAGAGAAACACACACACACACACACACACACACTCCAAAGCTCCCCCTTGGGCATTTACACAAAGGGAATACTGGACAAATGTCAGGCTCCTAGGCCAATTGCCCCCAATCTCCCCTCAAATCCTATTGGATGGCCATAAATGTGGACCAATGAGAATTAGGCTAGAGTAAAATTAGTCTAGTTCAAATGCTTGATAAAAGAACCAATAGAACTTAAGCTCCCTAGAAGACTATTGGACAGTCTATCAGGAGGTCCAATGAGCATCAAGCAGCCCAATGGCTTGCCTGATTCCTATTGGCCAAAAGACTAAAAGTTCCAATGAGATTTTAACAAATTATTTTAATTACCTAAAGCTCTCACAAAAGGGGAAAGGGAGACACATGTCACAAGGCTATCAATTATGCTTATAAATTGTGATTGGCTAAGCTTTGCAAGAGCCAATAGGATGCCATCATGAGCAAAAAACCAAGAGGGGTCGACCAAGAAAGAGGGAGTTTGGCATTTTAGTCTATCTTTGATGCTACACATACACACACACAACTCATGTGTGCAAGAAGAACTCCATCTCCTTCTCCAAGTATTGAGAAGTAGAGGCCGACACCAACAACTCTTGGCTATGGAATGCAAATCCAACCAAGAGCCAAGTTTGAATGGCATGCTCATCTCCTCTACCATGCTAATTACTAAGCTAAGCTATGATATTAGAGTGATTATGTGAGGAGAATACTTCTTTCTCGTAAGATACATCTTCTTTCTCTCAATCTATCCTCATTCCTTGCTAGCTCTCACCATTTTTGAAGGTGTGTGAGGTCTTGGGGACTGAGGCTAGGGACACTAGGTGTGTTTTTCAAGAATAATTTGGTGCATGAAGCTTCCATCTTCATTACTACAACTAGTATTGTTAAGGAACACAAAGATTGTATTGTACAAAAGTCTCCTTTGATGGGAGAATCTATAATACAAAGCCTTTCTGGAGAGGGGAACGACTCCATGTAAATCCGGTCCTCAACTATTGTCAATTGTTCTATTTCTCTCTCTTTTCAAGTATCGTCAATGCCAAATTAGCTAGGTGTGTAAATTGCTATGTTGATTTTTCAAATTAAGTACTCTCTCTATGCTCATTAGGAACTTGTTCTTAATGAAATGCTCACTATGTTATCAATTTCCGCTACACACAAGTTACTACTGCATTAAATGTTACATGAACACACAATCTCCGACCAAGCCTACTATCCACCCAACACATGGGTGTGTGTGTGTGTGTGTGTGTGTGTGTGTGTGAGAGAGAGAGAGAGAGAGAGAGAGAGAGAGAGAGAGAGGGAGAGGGGGGGGGGGGAGACACAAGGGGAGGATAGAAACTTTGAATTTTATAGTTACTATACTGGAACAATAGCAATATGCTTCAAGATCTATGTGACAAATCCATGTGTGTGTGTGTGTGTGTGTGTGTGTGTGTGTGAGAGAGAGAGAGAGAGAGAGAGAGAGAGAGAGAGAGAGAGAGAGAGAGAGAGAGAGAGAGAGAGAGAGAGAGAGAGAGAGAGAGAGAGAGAGAGAGAGAGAGAAATGAAATGTTATTTTAGCGTCTTCAAGAGGCCAAAGTGACCTATGAGACCAAACGTTACAATTGGTGAATTTGATACAGTGTCTTCAAGAGTACAAAAAGTACAAAGAGCTGAAAGACTGAAACTGAAACAAAATAGGTGGGGAGGGGTGAGGGATGATATAATGGGTTAGCTAATACAAAGCTGAAACAAAGATGGATCAAATGAGATACAAATCATCAGCTGTGATCCCTCATTGATCGCTTTCAAATCTCATCAATATCTTCCATGGTCATACTCTAGCTGGTCGTCTCGCATGTCGAGCTAGGATGGTATGGATCCTCTGCTGCCACCTCCATCGATGATGTGAGGCCCCCCGTGGTCGCTTGGATCTACCTAGATGAATGGCTTGATCGATCAGCATACCTTTGGTGTGGGTGGGATAGATATATATATATAGATAGATAGATAGACTCTCTCTCTCCCTCTCTCTCTTTCTCCCTCTCTCTCTCCGTCTCTCCCTCTCTCTCTCCTCTCCCTCTCTCTATCTCTCTCACGTGTTCAAACATCTCAATATGCTTTCTAACATCTTCATCACCATTGAATTTTTGGGTAAGCTTGTCTATTTGTACCGCTTTACTTCTAGGCTCTCTCTCAGGTGTGCTACGCATATTCTCTATAATAGATCAACCAATAGTTTGAGAAAACAGTACCAAATCACCTAAGTGAGCAGGTATTGTTGGTGGGGACACTGGAGGAAGTGCAGGTGGGATGGGGATTGGCATTGGCCTTGGTATATACACAGCCGATGCGGGATATGACATGTGACTTGGTATAGCCCCACTCAAATAGGAATTCAGGTATTGTGCTTGTGGAGTATATGCCATGGGTATAACTAGGGATGTAGGAGCTACATGAGCATGAGTGGCCACAGGTATGTATAGGCAATATTCACGTGTAGGTACTACTGTAGGTACTACGGTAGGTACTACACCACTAGGTAGTGGCACTTTACTAGCTATAGAGGTCATGTGTGCACTCTCTATTATGCTCATTACTGGAGTAAGCATTGTGGTCCCTCTTAGAGAAGGTCGAACCAAGTTTGGAAAACTAAAGGTACTATTCCCAGGCTCAAACTACATTGAGACCCCAAGCAAAACAACATAGGGAGGATCTATGAGACTCACCGAGGGAGTCTCCATTTGTGTTAAAGTTGATTGTTTGGCCTTATCCGTGACTAAGAATCTCATGGGACCCGTTGGAGGTATGTTCATCCCCTTGTTTTGCATCTCATATTGGATAATCCAATGGAAGACATCACAAATCATGTGTTATTATTCCTCTAGACTAGTGGCACTAGATGTGGATTGTACAACCTCTAACCAACTCACATGGTATGTGTACCCTATGTACAAGTTGGTCAAAGTCCCAATGTGTAGGTCATATTCCCGATTGTCATTGAGAAATACCCCATTTAGATTTGGCATACTAGAGGTTCCCCTTGAAGTGGATGCAATGTCACTTCATTGGTTTGACTTTTAGTTACCACTATCTTGGAGAAAACTTTGGAAGGTGGTAGCTTGATAGAGCCTTCATTAAATGAGGTGGGTAGGATGTTCACATGGACACTCTTAGGGGGTGTAGGATCTACAATACATGTGAATGGTGAATCTACTTCCCCACCTCCTTCGTTCACTTCACTAGCCACACGTTCAAAGCGAGTAGCTCTACTAAAGCTTTCCATTAAATGGCTAAACATGCTAGATCCAGGATGTGGAGCCCGGATAGGAACGCTCTCCTTTTCTTTCTTGGTGTTTGGTGCAGGATTCCCTTCCATCATGCTATAGTCGGAGGAAGAGTCCCTAGCCACTAGTTACGTGGGGATCTTGGGTTGTACTACCTTGGGTCCCTGCCCCGAGGGCCCGGACCCTAACATGGAAGGATAGTGGGTGGCTACAAGCTTTGAAGCACTCTCTATTTGTTTGGAATCTAGCACACAACCAGATCATAGAAACATGTGATTAAGGTACCCTCCCATTGTTGGCGACTACCTTTTGAGGCCTCTCCATTGGTTTTTAGGGTGTTTTGCCCCCCCATTTTCACTCAATTTTTTCTTGTTTTCTACTTTTCTTTTAGGTTCAAAGTGCGGATTTAGGCGTGTGATAGCTCCAAATGAGCGTATTGTTTAGGAGGTCTTAGCACACATTGTAGCACACCGTTTGACTACCGAAAGATCTCGAAATCCCTAAAACATGCGATTTCTACCTAGGTGCATGGCTTAAGATAGAAAGTCCAAGGGAGGCTTGTGGAGGGAAAGGTGGAGCCTTATCCGATAGGGCTTCCCTCCTCCTCTGAGGGGTAGGGTATATATATGCCTTCACTACTACTTACTATGAAAAGACCAAGCTCAAGCTCATATTGGGGGCTTTTGGGCTTTCATTTTTTTTTTCGCATAGTAAACCTTGCACAAAAACCCATTGCCCTGATTTTTTATTGTTTTTTCTTAAATAGATATTTTCTTTGAATTATGTTTTTCTTGGATAAGGTGTCAGATGAGGTTCATGTGGCCTCTGTGTGGCCATCTACAAACCTACCCAGAAAACCGAACTGTAGCTACACTATACCTAAAATATACGGAGTGAAACAAATCTGGAACTAAATTGAGCAAACAGATAATTGATTATAGAACTGAGCAACATAGAGTACTTCCCAAAGCTTGGTGCATGGAAACTCCTCGGTAGTAGCACTAAAAATGTGCGCTCCTATTGCATGTGTTGGAGCTGGGGACTTCCCGAGCACCGTGTGCATGCCGCAAATGGCTGCAAGCACACAACCAAGAGCCCACAAGCTCACAAGAAGACGGGGTGTGTCACTCACCTCTCGTAGCTACAATCATGAAGGATTCCTTGCTGCAAAGAAGAGGGAGCCGTCGTCGCGCTCAACCGCCTCAACACCACAGTGGCGCCGCACAATGCTTGATCACACACACTCTCTCTCTCTCACGTACACACTCTCACGAGCGCACATAGGAAAGAAGGAGATGAAGACAGAGTAGAGCAAGAGCATGCTTGAATTGCACTATGAGAGAATGAATGGATTTTTGGTCTAGGTGACTTTTATATGGGTTCACCCATTCACACTTGGGTGTCCACACTTGGCTGACCTAACCCATTGTTAGCTGTTTGAGTTCATGGTGCACCTGTCTCATCGGCAATCACCCTTATCTTATTCCTATAGGACCGACAAGCCTGACCAATGACTAAATACAAATGATGTGGTTAACAACTCTCAACATAAACCAAATACGAGAGCTCATCATCAAACATGTCATGCATGTAGACTCTCACAGTGCCTTCAAGCATGAGATCAACTTTAGGCTCCATCATATCCACATCCATGTGCATATACACATCCATAGGAAACTCTACTTTTCCATTACATATGTGTGGAACATCTGCTATAGTTGGAGTAGCCCTTTCACCATGGAAGCATTTTTCCAAATCTTTAGACAAATCATCAAACATTGAGGCATCAACAAGGTCCATATGACAAATATTACTAATTGATCCAAATAATCAAAAACTTCTATCCCAACCTCATCAATTGCATGGATATTTACGTACAACAGCACACATCTTGGCACCATCATTGCTTTGTTCACCTTCCAGGGCATTCAACTAGCTCTTAAGCATCATCATACTTGCAAGTTCTCTTAGGAGTAACATCCATTTGAGAAACCTCTCCACAAACATATTTCTTAGCCACAACTTCCTCTTTAAGAGGCAATTGATCCCTAACAACTTCCTTTATGGGGCAAGAGCTTTCCATCTCCAAACTAGCATCACAATCATGCAGTACCTCATCCCCCTCTTCACCATTAAAAACATATTTTATGGCATTCTCATTGTCATGTGCCATGACCTTATCTATATGTGGATATACATCACACACATCCCAAGTGTTATCTACGTGATGATCTTTGGATACTTTGGAGCTGCTAGATTGTACAAAAGGCTCATTTTTCATGACATACATACCACTTTTGACCTCTTGTGCACTATCAAGTATTTGCTTTGCATTGTCAAAGTGGCCTTGAGTACCAGGATCCAAACTTGCAACATGAAAAATGTTTGAGTATGCACCTACCTTATTGCCATGAGAAGAATGTGATAATTGTGAAGTGGAATGTAACCAGCCAAGCTCCATTTTCCTCTTTATTTTCCACTCTTTATCCTTTGCTACCTTTAGATCATTCTCAGACCTTTGCGGGCTCTTCAGCTCAATTTCAACTTCAACGCATCCTTGAGACTTGTAATGAAACAATTCTTCTTAAGCATAAGAGGAGGGGATTTCCTCCCCAAAGACGCACACCACCTTTTCCATATCTTAGCAAAGTGCCAAGCATAATCTTCCACACTTTGACTCTCCTGATGGACACATGCCTCTAGCTTGTGCCATACATCCCGCGGATCCTCAAATTTCTTGTAACATGACAAAAAGACCTCTTTGACCACATCAAAGCATACATTAGCATTCCCATCATTGCATCTTTGATCGAGGCTGAAATTCATCAATCCAATCTTTGGCTTCATCTTGTAAACATAGGTATTAACGTTGTAGGATGACATTTTGATTCTTGTATCCCTTGAAATAGACATTCAACTTCAAAATATTCCACAAAGTGAGTTGCATCTTCTTGTTGAAGAGCATAAAACTTGCCAAACGCATGTGTTAATTTGACTAAGAAGAACCATAAAATTCAAGCATGCCTTTAGGCATCTACAGTAAACAATTGAAGGAACTTTGAGAAAAAGTGTCCTTAATGGGGGCACTAAGAACTGACATGATAATTTTTTTGATATTTTTCCTTGAAAATTAGCATTTTTCGCCCAAAAATGGCAATTTTTGACAATTTTTTATCCAAAAAAAGACCTATTTGGTGGAAAAATAGCAAACAGAGTCAAAAAAAGCCCCAGTTTTGTATGCTCATCCCTCACATATCCCTTATATTTTCCAACATCAAAGTTTCACATTTGGTCACCTTATGATGTCATATATACTGCTGTGCATGCCAATTATTGCGTATAGATAATTTTTGCCCGGACCATCTTTAGTAGGTGAGATGTGCACACCCATACCATATGCTTAGCTTACAAGCATTACAAAGCCTTAGAAACATATTATAGAAGAGGAAAATACCCACGGTGCCGCCTCTAGGACCCAAACACCTCAATGAGGTATGTACATGACGAATCTGCAAACAAGTACACAAAACCATGTACATTGTGCCATCCCTTTACAACATATAGGGCCATGTTGGCAATCATTCTAAAACATCATGATCACTTTATGAATTTTCAAAGTACACCTGACAACATGAAAGTTTCTCCACAAAAATACAAAAGAACCTATGCCTCCCACCATAAATTTATCGCTTGAACAAATGTTTCAAATATCTTACCACATTTGCAACTTGATGAAACACCTAGGGTGATGGAAAAATGTTGGCCAAAGCCCTACCTGTGACAAGCTAGAACAATTGGTTTCAAAGGGTGACATCTTTTCCAAAGGTATGATCTACCCAAGTAAGGGGGAAGTATGTCCTTGCATGTACCTTCCTATGATTTTCCTCTCAACCTTCCTTCCCTAACCTCTTAACTTCCAAATCTTAGAAAATGCATATATATAGCTTTATACTCAAGCTAACAGGAAAAATAAAAAATTAGAAAGAGCAAGACCAATTTATCAAAAAGAATGAAGCATACAAGATCCGACCCATAGCCCACACAATGTCACATCATGCACAATGAAACAACCTTTATGTTATTAGGAACCTAACCCAAATCAAGCTGTGTTCACAAATATGGCTAGTTCACCAGAGTCATCTACTCTTACACTTTGTGAGAGGTATCCTCTTGACTTTTCTCGAGTATGCCAAATGTGTTTTCCACCTCTGTTCACTCAGTGGGAATAGTTACCGACCCACTTGCATAGGCCTTACCCCTTGGCACAAAATGCCAATCCATGCATGGTAAGATTCTTCAGTAACATATGTGCACAATAAGATGAAGAAGAATCAATAGATGAGATTGAGGAAGCCTACTGCCTTATTGAGGATGATTTTGTTTCCCTAGATGATGAGGATACGAGCTTAGCTTTAGGACTAGTAGCCAATCTATATAATATCCTCTTACCTTGATCCCTTAATGTGGTGACAGATAGATAGGTTAAGGTTTTCTACTTTGTTTTAGTTTTGTTTCTATTTGAGTTGTAGGTGTCTTTTTCCATTGACGTGCCTCCTATAGATATAGGGTGTTGTTAATTAATTTGTATAGGTACCAAACATTGCATTTGCTCAACTATTCAACATCATGAAGTCCTTGTCATGCCGACTCTTATGTGCATTGAGGAATTGCTATTAGCACAAAAGCAAGAGTTTCTTATACATTTTTATTGCCTTACTCTTTTTTTTGACATTTGGATATGCTTACTTGTTTCAAGAATGATCAGTTACAAATTTGATTCATTATAGTTTTACCTCATAGTCCCTTGTTAGGTTTATCGATTAAAAATCAAGGTTGAGCTAGTTTAACCAAGGTAAATCATTAGAGGTATTCCTTTAATACCATTGGATGCTTTTCTAATTCGTAATAGTTACTTTAAGCTCTTAATCCAATATTATCAGGCATTGTGTGCAGTGTGTTAGAAATTTCATGTAGGCTTCTCTTGACCTTAGCTTAGCCATTTTAAAGAAAGGTTTGGCTATTGTGATGAGCTTGGGGAGGGTTGCTATTATTGCAATATCAAGCTGACCCCCCAAAAGTAAAATAACTAGAAATCAAAGAGCAAAGGCACAAAAAAAAGAGCCTCAGAGTAAAAGAAAAGACTCTAGGTGGCAACAAAGTCTAAAGTAAACCACTCAAGGGACTCAGCAAAAAGGGAATCTGTTTAAGCAATATGAAACCATTTGCTCTTGCAATTAGAAAACTCTAAATAACTATTGGAATTAGGTGGATTGACTATCAAATTAACATTGACCTTTAATGCACTACTGACAATACAACTACAACTAAGGTCCTTGATTAGTTGACATGTACAAGTGCGAGTGTGGTTAATTATATTGTGTTTTAATGTATAATTCTCAAGTAAGCTTGTTTAATATTTTTTCACCAATCACTCTTTATGTTTTCTCATTCCATATAGTTCTTAATGGGCATATTGCTATGTGAATGCTAGAATTGTGCTAATTTATTGTTGATTTTGCAGTGATCAGATAAAGCTGAGGAGTTGTGATTTTGCAGAGGACGTTGATAAGAGAAGCTGGAAGTGGGGCACCTCTATAGTTAAGCCTCCTTGTAGTTTGTAAAATCGACTCACATTAACAAAACGTTCAGCCAAAAACACAAAAAGGTCTCCTTTCACTCAACTCAAGCCTTGCTCTACAGGAATTACAAGCACATGCCAACCCAAAAGACACTACAAAGCAAATTGAGGAGTTCAGGGCTTGGAATTATAGCAAATGCCAACCAAGCCATAAAAAAAAACTAAAGAACAAGACAAAACTCTAGCCATGGAAACTCATTGGCCAAAAACTAACAAAAACAACTCCAAACATCAAACTATTTGATGCTATGGTGTAGCCTCGCACCCAATGGCACCTATATAGGGTCAATTTTTTGAGCAAAAAACTCTACCTTCTTCCGTAAATTATTTGACAAAGCACCTTTCATGGAAGCTTCACAACACAAAAGAGCTCTAAACACATACATTTGGAGAGGGGAAACCCTAATTGGATCACCACCATTTTTAAACCCAAAAATGACACATTTTTGTGAAAAATAGCAAGCGGAGTTAGAAAAAGCCCAAATTTTCTACCTTCATCCATTTTCCCACGTCCCATTTTTCCATTTGGTCACCTTATGATGCCATTTTGAGTGTATTGCATGCTAGTTACCGCATATAGATAGTTTTTGCCTATACCATATTTAACAGGTGGGATGTGCATGCCCATACCATACCCTTAGCTTATGAGCATTCTAAAAGCAACAAAAACATCTTCTATGAGAGAAGAATACCCATGGCACGGTAAGGTCTTTGCTACCCTAATAGAGGGGGTTCATATGTAACCCTTTTATAAGACATATTTCCAACTAAAAAGTTACTATTTTTGGCAGTTTTTATCCTGATGTCGTCTAAGTGTTAAGAATTATGTAAGTCTCTTAATTTTGGATAGAATTATGTTTTGGGAATTTTTTTCAAAAATAGTAAGTTTTTGGGACCTTACACCTACCTACGGTTGCCCGGCTCATAAAATTCTACCCCGTCTCAAATTTCCTAAAAATAGGGATTGATGCCAAGAACTGCTAATTATGGTAGTAGTCATGTCTAATGCGTCAAGAAGTGGCCTAAGAGTTCGTCTTGCTCTAGCATTTTCCATAATGGAATTTTGATGTGTCTAGGTCGATTTAATTAATCCTAGGCCTAGTCTAGCTTAAGTTAGACTATTTAATTCCCAAGGTATGTATGTGAATGGGTTACATGTGCATGCATGGGTGTAAAGAATGAGGATGCAAGAGAGCTACACAAGACAAGCACAAAGCACACAGATATGGAAAGCTTCTTCTTCTTCTTCGCTCAGAAAAGAGAGTACAAAATGACTAAGTGCTAAAGCTGAAAAGTAGCACATATGTACATGCGGTCACTAAGTGTGAACTTGCTAGAAGCGTACTAGGGTGGCTCTATAAGTGTAGTCCAGCTGTAGAATCAATGGCAGAGATCCTCCGTGTCGGTCACCTAATGCACCAGTGAGTAAATGCCGTAAGCGGTCAAGGCCCGTAGTGAATGCCAGCTCAAGATGTAGAGCCGACATCTCAACACTCCCCCTCGAGCTCTGCATGTCGCAGAGTCTAAGCATAGTCCAAAAACGTCGAAGCTTCTCAGCTTCGAGGGCCTTGGTAAAGATATCCTCTATCTGCTCCTCTGTGCTGACGTAGACCAAGTCGATGCCGCCCGCCAACACTCTCTCTCGAACGTAGTGGTAATGGACCTCTATGTGCTTGGTCCTGGCATGGAACACTGGGTTCCTAGCCAACTACATGCTACTAAGGTTGTCACAATGGATGACAATCTGCTGGTCCACCTGCACTCCCAAGTCCTCAAGTAATGTGCGTAGCCAAGCTACCTCGCACGCTGCAACTGCTGCACCTCGGTACTCGGCCTCTGTGCTCGATAAAGCAACCGTAGGCTGCTTTTTGATGCTCCAAGTAACAACAGCACTCCCAAAAGAGAACATGAATCCACTCGTAGATCTCCTATCAACAATGCTACCTGCCCAATCTGCATCTGTATACCCATACAATGCTAATGGCGCATCTGTTGCATAGAACAATGTGTAGTCAAGAGTCCCTTGCACGTACCGAAGTGTGCGTCGTACTCCATCCAAATGTGGCTTCCTTGGAAACTGCATGAACTGACTCTCCAAGACTACTGTGTAGCTCAAGTTTGGCCTCGTGATAGTTAAGTAGATTAAACTACCCACAATCTTCCTGTACATCTTGACATCCTCAACAACATCACCCTTCTCTGCACTCAACTTTGCATTCACATCCAAGGGAATAGAAATTGGCTTACAATCAGCCATACCATACTTTGACAACATGTCCAAAGCATATTGTCTCCGTGTGACAGCCATACACCCTCTGGAGTCCTGATCACCTCAATGCCAAGAAAGTAGCGCAACTTCGCCCAAATCTTTCATTTCAAACTCCGGTTTGAGAAGACCCTTCACATGGTCAATCTCCATAGCATTGTCACCCACAATAATAAGGTCATCTACATATATGGTAATGACCACAATCCCCATATCACTCTCACGTACATAGAGTGAATGATCAGCATGAGCTCTCCTAAAGCCAATACTGACAAGATACGTGGCAATCATGTCATACCATGCTCTAGATCCCTGCTTCAAACCATACAAATCTTTGAGAAGCTTGCATACATAATCTGGGTAACCTGGATCGACATAACCAGGTGGCTGATCCATATACACTTCCTCTTGCAACTCACCATTCAAGAAGGCATTCTTTACATCCATTTGATGCATAATCCATCCTCTAGATGCAGCCACTGCTATGAAAGCTCTCACAGTTGTCATCTTTGCCACTGGAGCAAAGGTCTCCTCATAGTCTATGCCATATGTCTGTGCATAACCCTTTGAGACCAGCCTTGCCTTGTGACGCTCAATGTTACCATCAGCCTTATGCTTGGTTTTATATACCCATTTATAGCCAATAGCTTTCTTGCCACTTGGCAATGGCACCAACTCCCTTGTGTCGTTTGCTTCCAATGCAGCGATCTCTTCATTCATTGCATCATCCCAATGCACATTTCCAACTGCATCCTCAAAACATGTGGGCTCCACATCTTGTATCACCTTAGCCATGTAGGCTTGGTGATGCGCTAGATACCCATCATAAGTCAATTTCTAAAGTGGATTTCTAACTTTGTTAGATCTGTGCAGTCCTGGGTCACTCCTTTGCCCTCTAGCATTTTCTTGTACTTTCATTACACTAGGTGTCCTGACACCTGGAATTCCAAATTCCGCATCAAGACTTTGTTCAGAACCATCTGAATCCATGTCTATATGTGAAAAACCTGATGATGCATCAGCCATAAAGGGAGGTTCATCAACCTTTTCCTTTCCTTTTCGTGATACATTCCATGTACCTGCTGGTGGAGTAACCTGCGTACGTAGTCTACCATTCCATGGCTTCTCAACGGAGCCACGAGAAGAGGACTCTTGTGGTCCACTCAAAACCTGTGATTGTGGCCTCACATTTTGTACAACCACATCATCTTTTACATCAGCCCCAATAGTGCCATGTGCATTATTGTACCAACTGCTCATCTCATCAAAGACTACATCTCTACTCACTCGTAATTCTCGTGTAGTAGGATTGTAGCACATGTACCCCTTTTGTTCAAGGGAATATCCCACAAGAATACATTTCTCTGCTTTAGGATCCAATTTCCTACGCAACTCATCTGGTACATGCACGTAAGCTATGCAGCCAAACACTTTCAAGTGTGCCAAATCAGGCTTTGTACCTGTAAAATTTTCCTCAAGTGTTACATCATGCACCACAGCTGTAGGTGTCCTATTCATAATATACACAGCTATATTTACAGCTTCAGCCCGAAATGATGAGGCATGCTCTTCTCATTCATCAATGCACGTGCAACCTCTGCAATGTGTCTGTTTTTCCTTTCTGCAACCCCTTTCTGCTGTGGAGTATATTTGCATGTAAACTGCCTGCGAATACCATGCATTCGCAGAAAATCTGAAAAATCATTGGAGAAGTACTCTCCCCCTCCATCTGACCTCAATGTCTTGATTTGCATATCTGTCTCCTTCTCAATCATGACTTTGAAGTCCTGAAAGTGACCAAACACTTCACTTTTGCTACGCATGAAGTAGACCCATACTTTCCTTGTATGGTCATCAATGAAAGAGACATAATACCTGCAACCATGTATACTTGCAGTATCGGTTGGACCCCAAACATCTGTGTGCACCACCTCAAGTGGCTTTTTACATACATTGCACTCATGTGGAAATGAGTCCTTTCACTGTTTTCCAAACTGTCATGCTGCACACACTTTATGCATACCATCCACCTTAAATTTGGGCAAACCTTTTACAATCTGTTTTGATTGCATGCTGCGCAATCTCTTCTCATTGACATGGCCAATGCATTTGTGCCAAATTTCAACATCAGCCACAAAACCTGTGCCCTGTGCAAATAATTCAGCTTTTACCTCAGGCATGTCTACATTTAGTGTAAACATTATGCCCACACATTTGCCCTCTGTGATCAGCTTACAGCCATTCTGGAAATCTTCTACATAACAGCCATTTGGATTGAAGTGAACCTGCAAACCCTACTTAATCACTTTCCAACAGAAACAAGATTCTTTGTAATTTTTGGGACATGAAGTACATCTGCTAAGTACTTTGATTTCCCACTCTTTGTATGTAGAGGTATGTCCCCTACATGAGCAATGGGGTGAGCTGTGTCGTCTCCTGTTTGCACATAGCCTGACACATCTAGTTTGCGCATATCTTTAAACCACTCTCCACGAGATGTCATGTGATTAGAGGCACCTGAATCCACATACCAAACATCATCTTGGGTGGAATTCTCTGCAGTCATTATATTCATTACATGCTACATAACAAACATGCGCTTGATTCTGTTGTCATCTGCATCTCTGCTAGTAGATGCATAGTTTCCCTGTTCTCTCTTTCCACTTGCTTTTCCCTTTGGATAGTCACGTGACATGTGACCTTTTTCACCACAAGTGCAACATTCTCTGCTATCTGCAGTATGTTGTTGCTTGCTTGATCCTGCACCACGACCTCTTTGACTCCCCCTGCCTTGAGACTGGTTTCCCCTGCCACCTGTATTGTTTTGATTTGATTGACCTTCTCGAGATTGGCCCTGCAACCACTTGGGCCTCAACCACGACCTCTACCTCTGTTGGAGTTAGAATAGAAGGCCTGTTCAGACCTATTTCTGCCACGAGAAGAAGATGTGTCAAGACCAAGGTTCTTCTCCTCAAGAATAAGCATAGAAATCAAATCTTAGAACACGGGGATGTCGTCTCTTGTATTCATGGAAGACCTGAAATGTACATACTCATCTTCTAGACCATCCAATCATGCACGGACAATGTCATCGTCTTTCACTGAGACTTTAATAGATCCAAGAGCCTCAATGATACTCTTGATCTTCAAGGAATAATCATTGATGGAGAGGTTGTTCCTCTTAACCTAATTTAGCTCCGACTTTAGTTGAAGCTTCCTAGCTTTGGTGTTCACCTCGAACACTCTGCCTAAGTTTTTCCATGCAATGGCGGGGGTTTCAGCATTCTGTAGATAGCCCATCATGCCATCTGTGATGCTCATAGAAAGCCAATACATCACTTTTCTCTGGCCTTGTTGCCAGTCCCTCAAAGCTTTTCTTTGCTCTGCCGTAGCATTTGCCTCAAGAATCTCTGGTTCCTTTTCATTGTCTCCTTCTACATAGTCCCAATAACCTTTTCCTTTTAGGAAATTAGTTATTCTAAACTTCCATGCAGGGTAGTTATTTTTCTCAAGCTTCTCAGTGACAATCTGACTGAAACCGTCAGACATCTTGAAGCACTAAGACAAAATAGCTACAATCTGCAAAAACCTGCAAATCTGCTGAACCTGCTATCGTGGTACCTGTAACACTTTCTACACTCAACGAGTGTCCACAATCAAGCGCACATACAACCACTGTACTTGTACAATAAATCTCTATATACTGCACTTTGGACACTTGTTCAGAAACTTGTACGCAAAACTCGACATTTGGTACGAGGATTGCGAACGAAGAGATTGTGATGCTCTTGCTCTCTTAGCCTCTCTTTCTTGCACCAGGCTCTGATACCATGTAAAGAATGAGGATGCAAGAGAGCTACACAAGACAAGCACAAAGCACACAGAGATGGAAAGCTTCTCCTTCTTCTTCACTCAAAAAAGAGAGTACAAAATGACTAAGTGCTAAAGCTGAAAAGTAGCACATATGTACATGCGGTCACTAAGTGTGAACTCGCTAGAAGCGTACTAGGTTGGCACTATAAGTGTAGTCCAGCTATAGAATCACTGGCAGAGATCCTCCGTGTCGGTCACCTAACACGCCAGTGAGTAAATGCCGTACGTGGCCAAGACCCGTAGTGGATTCCAGCTCAAGATGTAGAGCTCGGCATCTCAACAATGGGTGCATGGGGTATGCTCATGTATTCTCTTGTATGTCCATGGGTGAGAGTGCATGGGTAGTAATTTTCCAAGGGTAAGGTTCAAGTATGGAAGAGGTGTGAAACTCCATGAGGGAAAGAGGTGAGGTGTGGCAAGTATGGGGGAGAAGATATGGAAGTATTAGCCCATTCCACTCCCAAATTAACCAAAAGGGTGTGCGATGGGTGAGTTGTCAAGAGTGTGAGAGAGAGTGGAAAGTTGAAGAAGCATGGCACACTCCACTTAGCCTAAGTAGAAAGCATGGTAGAGTGAGGATTGTATGGATTAGGGACAAGAGTGAGGGAGCATGTCACACTCCCTCAGTTTGAAATAGCAACAAGGGGGGGCATGAGAGCCTTGGAGTCTATATAATAGCCAACCCCTAGGCCTTAGAAACACACAAGAATGCTTCACACAAGGAGACTCTACTGTGGAATCTCGTATCGGTGATCATCATTTTGTGACATTGCAAAAAAAAAATCTAGTCAAATTTTGGTAATGAATTTATTGGTTTTTTCATATATGTGTGCATCCAAAATTCTCTCCTCTCTTGGAGAATCCCTTGAATCCCCACTACTTATCCTAATTACTCTATTCTAGCTGGGTATAACACATTCCTATTCCCTAATCCTTAAGCTTTCACGCATGTGTTGGTGACGGTTCTTTCCATCTCTCGCAAGCTTCTACTGTAGATTAGGGTGTGGTAATCCATGTGCATCCCTTAATCTATCAATAGAGTCTTCCTATTTTTTGTGTGATTAAGGTTGCCTTAATTATCATGCAACCTCATTCTCTCTCAAACCGTCAGATTGTGGAGTGAGAAACATAATAATTATATGCATCCTTAATCTTTCTTATGCATAATTAAGGTTAATTAAATCTAGTATGAAATCTCCATTTTTTTCTACGCATTTGTAGGGTGCTTTGTCTAATGAATTCTATTACGATTAGCCACCTTGATCTTTATTGGATGATACTCGTTAGTCTCATTTTCTAGTAAGCATTTAAGTAGTGAGATATGGCACCAAAGAGGACCCGCATTGGTGGAGCCCAGAACAACAAGGTTGGAACCAACACTAGGAAGGGTAAAGCAAAGGCTTCCATGAATGAGAACATGCCAATCATCTCACAAAGCCATGATCCAACATTTGAGGAGGTAGGACAAGTTATTTTTTGTACTCATTGCATCACGTGTAGCTGGAAAAGAGATAAAACTTCCCCCTAAACATATTGGGTTAGCCCAATTGGAAACTGTGTCATTATGCATTTGTTATTTTCCTCTTGGGCGGTAGCTTGCATCTCTACGCAAGAGCTTAGCATATTTCTATATGCAAAATTCGACCCGTTTCTACGAGACGACTTAGGTTCATTTGTGTGAACATGTGACTCACCAAGATGGTTACTCCAAAGAGGTGTAGCACGAATTGGTTTTATGGACAGCCGATGACAATGGATGGAGTTAACATCCATCAGGAGAAGTTTCTACAATCGCAGAGTATTGGAATATATAATGAAGTGGTGTATTTGAGTCTTTTTCTTAGGAAAGAATGTTTTGGTGCCAATTTTTCTATTGTTTAAAGTGTTGTCTTAACACTAGAATGGTAACAGGACACTTTTATGTCCTTGGACACTCTTATGTCCTGTTAAGTGACCATTTTGTTTGAATTATTTGAAGAGTATGCAAATGAATTTCTAGGTGCTATATATCCACAAAGTTGCCTTATGAGCTGAAAAAAACATAACATTTTTTATGGAGTATCAATCTCACCATTAACCTTACTCTTGCACAACATTTTTGAACCTGAACTGTGTGAAAAAACGGGTCCTATTTTTGGCTTTTTTTTTTTTTTTTGGCAACTACACCACTCTAAACTTCATGTTTGTGAGGTTTAGATGGCTAGAGGTTAGGCCTTCATAGTTCTCAACATGTTTTGATGCTTGTAGGAAAAGATAAGTGTTAAAATTGAAAGTTTTCACCAATTTACAAGAATTGCATAATCCTGTTTTTGGCCAAAATTAGCACTTTTATGATTTTTTTGGTGGCTTTCTTGATATGCAAATTCAATTTTGATTGTATAAGTGTAATGTATAACATAAAGCTAATCTTCTTTGAGTTTTGGGGGACCTAATATGCTATATAGCATAGTTATGATGATGGTTGAGTTTTTTGATTGTTGAAGAATACGATACATTTTAGAGTAGCAAGTATAACTTTGTCAATATTGCTAGTTTCTTCGGTCAATTGTGTGTATTTTGTAGGTAGTAACCATACCTAATCATAGACTACAAACTTGGCTAGATATTGAGTAGTTTCTATGGGTTTCTAGAGGTCATAATACTAAACCCAGTTTTTTCATGTTTGCTGTATTTAGCACTTTATCATTGCCCCCAAGGTTCCACTTAGTAAGAGATCCATTATCCTTTTGACATGCTCCATGGCTCCTTTTGAATCCAAAGGCCCAAAGGGAACTAAGAAAACATGTATATAGTATCTATATTGAGCGTGACTATAGAAACTTTGATGATAGGTCTGTAGAATGGAAAAAATGCAACTTTTTTGCACCTATTGTTTTTGCCTTAAAAAATTAGTGAGGTAAAAGCAACCATATTTTTTGATAATCAACCCATTGAAGTTAACGGGGCATTTTATCTCATGTCCAACAAAAATCCCCACTCTTATTTATATGCAATCAATCGTAAGAAATTGCTGTTTTGGGCAAAATGCACTAGTCCATCAACTTTGGAGGCTTGTAGTGACCAAGGGATGAGAAAACTTACAAGTTTGTCATTTTTTCCATACGTAGTAGTTCTTGAACTATAAGCTCATGAAAGGATTTTTCAAAATGAGTGGATCTACCATGGTTTTGGAAATTTTTTCCAAAACCCTGAAAGGACACTTTTATGTCTTGTTAGGTTACCATTCTAGTGTTAACAAACTTGTGACATGGAAATTAAACAAATGAACCTTGTGTGTTTGAACAACACTGTGGTAGTAATTGGGACACAATTATTGGTGTGAGTGTGGGGGTTGGCTCGTTGTGCCAACCTATGAGATGGGTGATGCTGATTGGTTGGGAACTCTCTATCCCCTTGCAACCAAGTAGGTTTATATTAGATATCTCACTGCGCCAAGAGTGGAAAATTCTCGACGTACGTGCCTCTGAAAGCTATGGGGCAAAAGGCATTCGAGATTCTCTCTCTCCTGAAAGGTGAGATTTGGAAATGAGTAGTTTGTGCTAGATTAGGGTTAGGTCTTTCCTCTAATGGCTCGGACTCAAGCTACTTCATGACAAGAGACCGTCCATTGGATTTGTTTTTTGGCTCTACTTTAGGAATTAGCAACCTGTTAGGTACCCTCAAGTTACCATCATTTGTGATGATGGGATAGAGACCTAACTGCTGGTATCACAGCCTAGGTTTGAGAACTGGAAACTTGTTTGAAAATTTTAAAATATAAGAATAGATGGGTAGTTGATAAATCCAAGGGCTTACATGCGTCGATGTTTCAGGAAGATCCCATGCAAATACCGCAAGTTACAGACTTTTGAGATAATGTATATGGAGGCATGTTGTTCTCAAAAATTTTCATTCCGTCGCAACATGATGGAACAGAGAAGGAAAATCTTCTATATCAACGTGATGAAGCTTGGATGTTTATCTGCCGATTTGAGGAAGCTTCGTTGGGCTGAGGAGTTGCGAGTAATTCAACTTTATTATTTTCTTGGTACGGCTTGGAATGTCACCATTCCTATTGATGTAGACGGTATTGACATATCATTGAACAAATGGGTCTTTGACAAAGTGGTGAAGGTGGTTCCGAACTGTAGAATCAAGCCCAAGTTTTCTTGAAATAGGGATCTTGTGATTTATGAACCTATTAAGGATGTGTACAGGAGTTATTACTTCAACAAAATAGTTGATTGTAAAAATGTGACTGTAAACACTTACCATTTGTATCATCATGTTCTTGAGAATCGTGCTCAAAGGATCATTTAGTTTTTCTAATCCAAGCCAAGCCATGTGTATATGTCCATATTAGAATAAAGAAATGCTCGTCTAGCCTCTCAATAAGGCTAACTCTTGTATATATTTTCACCATGAATAAAAATTTTGGTCATTTGATTTGAGAAAATGATTTGTGTCTTGTGGCTTTATCTTGTAATTGTTAAGATTTAAGCTATTGGTATTGTGTAAAGTCTTATCTAGTCCACTGATAAGCATATTATCATGTAGGTACCTCCTACTACCTTGTATACTACCACTCAGGAGAAGAAGCTTCTCCTTAAGCAAGCCCAACCTCCCAACTTCAATGGTGAAGGGACCAATGTTGACCATGATGCAAAAGTTTGGACAAAGGTGATGGATGATTACTTTGAAGCTGTTGGGACTCAGACTAAGAACCAAACGATGCTTGCAATGTTTCGTCTCACCAGAGATGCAAAAATCTGGTGGAAGCAACATTGTAGGGATTCAGATATTACAAGATCTTTCCAATCTCGGGAAGATATTAAAGCAGCAGTAACAGAACGTTACCTTCCGTTTTGGTACATAGAGCTATCAAGATGAAGAACTTATTTTCTCTTCAACAACAGTCTTTATCAGTTGAGGAATACTACTCAAAGTTTGTTACATTAAAGAGATATGCTCCCAAGATGTCTCTAGAATAGCAGGTAGCTCAATTTTTCCAAGTTCTTATTGAACCCTTAAACAGCCGACTTGAAGCCCTTAGGCCATCATCCTTGCAAGACACATTGCTAAGAGCAAAACCTTTAGCTTCGGAGGTTCAAAAGGTCGCTCAGGGAAGGCAAAATTATCTGGCAAAAAGGGATAGACCGAATGGTTGGGACAACAGACCAGCCAAATTCACCTATGGGAATCGACTAGTGGTAGCCACAATGATAGCTACCGAATTCCCAGATGTACAATGTATTGAGTGCCATGAGTGAACATTATAGAAATCAGTGCCCAATGAGAGTTTGTGCTTTTGGTGCAAATGCGATCCCTCTATTTACAAACGGAAGAGGTCAACCGAATTACCATGGAGGATGTGGAAGAGCAAACAGAGGACATGGACATGGATCTCTTGCTAGAGCCAATGCCGTAGTTGGCCGATGGACTATAGGGGATGGAGCAGATGAAAGCAGTACTACATGCTGCTATTGACAATCCCGATGCTTGCCCCAACAATATGCAGTCATCCAATCTCCAGGAACTCGCAAAGGTGGAAAAGTTGAATTTCTAATAGATTGTGAAAGCACACACTCTTTTCTCTCTCCTAGATGCATGAGAAAGTTGAAATTAAACCAGTACCCTGCAAGGAGATTAGCTGTAGAGCTAGCAAATGGAAAGAAAGTCCTATACAACAGGCCAGGTAGAATCTAAACTATGGGGATAGTCTACTTCTGCTCAATTTTGAAGGGTCTAAAAAAAGGTCAGCAGATCTACATGGTTAATCTTAACAAGGTGGACAGACCGGACTCAAACTTTTGCCCCGATTGGTTGAAAGATTATGCCGATGAGTTCCCTGAAGATCTTACAAATCTTCCACCACCTCGAGAAGCTGATCATGAGATTGAAACCATTCTTGGTTGTAAACCTATTTCAAAGAGACCTTATAAGATGTCACTTCCTGAGGCTATTGAGCTCAAAGAGCAGCTTGGGCAGCTTACTAAGCAAAGATTTATCAGATCTAGTACTTCTCCTTGGGGTGCTCCACTTCTCTTCTAGAAGAAGAAGGATGGTTATGCCTTTGCATAGACTACCACAGAATTAACCAGGTGACCGTTAAGAACAAGTATCCCATTTTGAGGATTGACAAGCTATTGGATAGAGTGCATGGCGCTAAGATCTTCACCAAGATTGATCTACGGTCTAGATACTATAAAATAAGGATCAAAGGATCGGCATTCCAAAGACAGCTTTCAATACTAGGTATGGACATTATGAGTTCACAGTAATGTCTTTCGGTCTTAGAAATGCTCCTGCAAGCTTCAATCCATTGATGCAGGATATTTTCAAACCTTACTTGGATGATTTTTTTTGGTTTTCTTCGATGATATTATGATCTATTCCAAGGATGAGGAAGAACACGAAGAGCACATTCGTAAAGTCTTAGAGTTGTTATGCCAGCATCAACTTTATGCTAAGGAAAGTAAATGTACCTTTGGTTCTTCCAATTAGCTATATTGGCTTCATTATATCTTCCAAAGGTATTTCAGTCGACCTGGAGAAAATCAAGGACATTGTGGAATGGCCTCTGCCTGCTTCTATCAATGAAAGTAGGGGATTTCTTGGAATTACCGGGTGGTACAAAATATTCGTTAAGGACTATGCTCTTACTGTAGCACCCTTGATAGAGCTGTTAAAGAAAGGAACGAGGATCGAGTGGAAAGCAACACATGAATCCAACTTTGTAGAGTTAAAAGGTTACCTAGTGTATTCTCCTATTTTGAAGCTTCC